>NC_138554.1:55945864-56248751 GCF_964273705.1 Natrix helvetica | reverse complement strand
GCAGGCCAAAAATCCTAAAGGACATAACTACTGGCCGACAATGTGCTTTTGTGGGGTGGGTGGTGGGAAAGTAGGAGCCGGAATGAGGCGAGGAGGAGAAAAGAGAGACGCGTGCAGCACAGAGGACGCTGGGAAGCAGCTCGCTCTGAGTGATGGAGGTGATAGGCAGAGCTACGGAAGCCAAGAGGTACCATTTCTGAGTGTAAAACAAGGCGGAGAAAATAAATAAAGGAACGTGGGATGCTTGTATGCTGAGATTCCTATTAAGACTGTTCCCATGCTTCGCATGGGTAACAGTCTTAATAGGCTTTGGCCCTCTCCTGCGGCTCCCTGCTGATCCAATCGCGCAATCTGCCTCTCCGCCCCCAAAATGGCACGAGCCTCGATCTGCTTTGCGATTCGCGTCCATCGCAGGCAACTCAGTGTCGGGAAGAGCTCCAGCCCTTTTCTTGTGCTCATCTCTTGCGGTGCACACAAGCAAAATACCCACCTGGGCCAGGATCAAGGCGGAGGAACGACGACTCTCCTCCCGCTGTTGCCACTGCGCAATGAGGTGAGTAACTGAATACACAGCGCAGGAGACTCCTCAGCGCCAGACTCAGGTCAGCGTGAGCCACGGTCCCCTACATGTTGGCTTAGGAAGGAGGGGAATAGGGAGCAGCAGCTGGTTGGGTGCAGGGAGGGAAGAGCTCCAGTTCTCCTGAGCTGCACAGGGCTCTCCTTGCGCAAAGGAAGGAAGAAGGGAAAGGAGAGGAAAAATAGAGAAAAACAGAAATGAGAGGGAAGGGAGAGAAGAGAGAGAGACCCTATTCCCACAGAAAACACTGAGCCATAAACCTTGGTAGGCATGTCTGGGGCGGGGGGGATGTCATGTAACTGGGTGGGAGTGATGTTGAGTTGGTCACACCCACCCAGGTTTTGTGGCTCCCGGTGTTACATAGTAGCAATGAAAATAATTTTATGGTTGGGAGTCACCATAACAGGAGGAACTGTATTAAAGGGTCGCGGCATTAGGAAGGTTGAGAACCACTGTTCTAGGCAGTTCTGTGTGCATAGAAACGACTATGTATCTACACAGGCAATCATTCAAATAGCACCAATTATAGTTAAGCAATTCGACTTTTTTCCTTTTGAAGAAACAGCAATCTTTCATATGTTCCCAGATCTTGTCCTAGGTTCTAACTCTCTTAACCTCTGACTTACTTTAAAAAGAATTTTAAAACTCCTTAGTTAGAAATATACAAAATAGAGATAAGATACTAATAACATAGAAAAATGCAAAGGCAACAGTAATTATCCAATAATTCACTAAAAAAATTTAAAAAATGAAAAAAGGGAAAAACTGAATTTAGTTTCCATTTAATGTACTTCTCAGCAAAATATTTATTTATTAAATGTATTGTGGCTTATTATGGGACAATATATTAACTTATTTCTAAGATATTAACAAATAGATTAATTTTCAGTATTGAAGTTCACTGAAATATCCATAGCATCAGTGAAAACCTATAAAACCCAATTTTGTATGAGTTTACCTTTTTGACTACATTGTCCAAGTCAGTGATCATACGATGAAGGTTCTCTTCTATGCCCTGTATGTGAGGTTTGACTCCAGGTATACGAGATTTCTTGGCATTATCAATTACACCTTTCATTTTTTCTATTTCTTCTCTGAAACCAGAATCCATCAAATATACCAGCATTCATTGTATGTTCAAGCAAAAAAAAAAAGATGAAAATCAAATCTGTCCTGCTATGTGCATTATCTATAAAGCAGGAGTTGTTAACTTTTTTAGGCAGCTGACACAAGTTCACACAATATCATAGATGCTAAGATGTAAAAATGTTTAATAAAATGAACATTACAATATTTACATATGTATATGCACGTTCCTCTAAAGTGAAGTAAGCCTCATCTCTACCAGTCTCTGGAAAGTTCCTTAAAACGTTTTTCCAGCAATCTTAGGGATCCCAAAAAGTCAGTCTGTGAGATGGTTGCAATCTATAGAATATTGCCAATTTTCCTGAAATCTTGTTTTTTAGTTTTTTATTGTTTTTATAGTTATTTATATTTGTTTTTAACTGAATTTGCTGTATACTGCTCATAGTCACATGAGATTGTGAGGAGAAGCCATATAAATTTGCTTCAATTAATAAATAAATGTTTTTAGGCTGAATAAAAGCCTTATAAATAAAATCTCATATGGGAATAAAGATCTTGTCAAATAAGGTAGCATGAACTTTTAAAAAATTAAATAATAAATTCCTTTTAAATGAGGTTCATTGAGCATTATTGACAGGTAGTTCTCAGACCACTCTTTCAGTGACCATTCGATATTATGGTGGTTCTGAATGCATAAGTTCCATTTACAACTGGTCTTTAAAGGACTAGTTATCCATATACCTACGATCACATGATTATGATCTGGGTGCTTGTGCGGTGACAGCTGCAGCATCCCACAGTTATGTGATTGCCATTTGTGACCCACCTTGGTGGCTTCCTATGAGTAAAGTCAAGGGGGAAGTCAACAGGAAACGTAGTAAGTCACTTCAGTAAATCTCCCAAACCCAGCAGCAGTCACACGTAGCCTAGCAAATGCTTGTGTTACACCTCACCAGCCATTGTGCAGCCTTCCAAGACTAGCAGCAGTCATTCCCAGACTGCTGTGCACTTGCAGCACATTAGCAGTCACTGGTCACACCTGATCCAAGAGCAGCCGTTTACCTACTCATCAACCTATTTGCATTGCCTCAAATTTGCAACATCCTGATGGTGTCCCCATGGAATGTACTTTTTGGAAACCAGCAGGAAGTTGCAAAGAGGTCCTCACCTAGCAATCTGCAATTTTCACTTAATGATGGTAACAGACTACTAACATTGCTGTCACTATGGAATGCAATCAAGTGACATCTTGCTTTATAACTGCATTGTTTAGTGACAGAAATTCCAGTCCCAATAATTGTCTTTAAGAGGTATTGCACTCCTAACCCGTATATAATTAAATAATATAATTTCAATGGAAAAACTTAAATTATTGATTCCAGTCACTGATTAGAGTTTACCTGTAACATCATCCCAGAGTTTGCTTAACCGTATTTTTTGTGGAAGCAACACTGCCTGGAGTTATCCTTTAAGCTATAAATAGTTTAGAAATCAAAACAGCTGGGAATTTAACACTCCAACTCCAATCCAAATAAACTTTCGTTCAGTTCATTGTATAAACTCAGTTACTGACTACTGAAACTAAAATCTAACACAAAAGCTCTACAATTGTTATTTTTATAGTACAAACATTTTAAACATTTTTTAAATATAAAAACTAGAAAACTCACTTAGCCTTTAATAGAATATCTGCAGCTTCATCCACAGCTTTTCTACGATCCTTCAATGCTTCCTCCAAAGTTCGCCACTGAACTGCCTTTTTCTCACTTGTAACCTAGCAAAATATTCAAGATACCCAATCATTTTCATTATTATTATCATTTTCATTTATTCATTAATTATCATTTTTATTATTCAGTATTGGACAAATTCCTTGTGTGTCCAATCATACTTGGCCAATAAAGTATTCTATTCTGGTCTGTTCTAACTCTACTCTACTGTACTCTGCTTTACCACATCAGTGGCACATATTATCTAAAGCTTTGTAGATGTTCTTCCTCCTACCTTTTAGTAGGCATACAAATGAGCTAGCTAACTTTGAAAAAGTGGCTTTTCTTTCAAATCAGACAGCCCCTAATCAACAAATTTGCACTGTCTTGGTTCAAAATATATCTTCAGAGCACAACACTGAAAACGATGCATAAGAGTACTTTGATACTGAGCATTTAGTCATGCTAAATGAAAAAAAGCACATCAGTATGTTGCTTTTCCCAGGCACAATTGGGACCAGAATTGCTAAGCAAGGTGATTGTTAAATGAGTTGTGCTCATTTTTAACCTTTTTTTGTAAGAGCTGTTAAGAGATTCACTGAAGTTGTTAAGTAAAACCAACTTCCCCATAGACTCTGTTTGCCGGAAACCAATTCAGAAGGTTGCAAATGGTGATTACACGACTCGGTGATGCTGCAACAGTCATAAATACATTCTAGTTGCCAAGAACCCAAATTTAGATCATATCACCATAGGGATGTGGCAACTGACATATGTAATGACCAGTCATAATTTACTTTTTTCAGTGCCACTTTCACTTTGAATAGGCACTAAACTAATTAAGTGCAAAACCATCTATTAAGTTTTCATCCCTCTAATAGGAAAACACCCTTTCTAAACCAGAACATTACACTTTCAATTAAATATATACAAAATCAAATATTACAAGAATGGAACATTCTAGAGAATCCTAGAGTATGCTGATCTGATTCTGACAGGTGTAGTCCAATCAGAAGTCTGTGATGTTTTACACAAAAGATTCCCTTTTCCTTAGTTACACTTTGCATTGTTGTGAGCAATTATTGAAGTGCCACTGAATAGATTTTATCTAATTGCCTTTTCCTTTTTTTACAATGTTCCCCTAGTATTGTCGTCTGTTCCAACAAAAAGCTATAACATCAACTCAAGTTTCATAAGTGAATAATATTACAGATATTGCGGGATCGTATTCTGCCCCATACATCCCTGCGACCAATTCGCTCGCACAGAGAGGGCCTCCTCCAGGTGCCGTCCACTAGACAGTGTCGGGGGGCGGCGCCTAGGAGTAGAGCCTTCTCTGTGGCGGGCCCAGCCCTGTGGAATGACCTCCCTCCGGATATTAGGAATACCTCTGACCTCCGCTCCTTTCGTATTAAGCTTAAGACCCACCTATTCCAAGCAGCTGGCCTGGCTCAACTTTGAACTTTGATCTAACCATATCGCTCCTGACGGGTTTTTAACTGGGTATTTTAATTATATTTAATTATCTAGGGGTTTTTAAATACTGTATTTTAATTGTTTTTATTTATCAGCCGACCTTCTCCTTGTGTGTGTCTCGGTATATGTCTCTGTTATATGTTTGTTTTGTCCACATATTTATTTCATATGTTTCATTGTACGCCGCCCCGAGTCCTGCGGGAGAGGGTGCGGCTAAGAAATAAATATTTATTATTATTATTATTAGATAATCTTCATTTAATGTCCATGCATTCAGCCACCATTCAAAGTTACAATGGCGCTGAATGAGGGATACTTAAGAGAGGTCACATCATTCCCGTATCTGTGATCACAATTTGAGTGCCTGGCAATCGGCTAGCAATTATAATGGTTGCAATGTCCAATGATTCTGTGATCACTATTGTGACTTTCACTGCCAGCTTCCAACAAATGAATGGCAAAGTCAGCAGGAAGTCAAGTGATATTGTGTCTTATGACTATATTGTTAGCAGTGGAGTTTCTGGTCCCAATTATTGTTTGTGAGGACTACTGTTCGGTTGAATAACTTACATCACACCTCTGTATTGGTTTTGGTCTCTAAAGATGCGTGACACATTTAGCAACCTTTCCTTAGTGATTAAAAACATTGAACAAAACTTACAAAAATGTAATATATAATAAATATAAAATATGTGCACCTCAGAGTTATCCATAGCTTCTTTCAGTTTTTGAGCATGAAGATTGACTGCCTGGACAGCAGCTTCTTGGAGAGTAACTGCTTGCAAAGTGACACGAGCAGTGTTACTCAAAGCGCTTTGCAAGGATGCTGCAAGGGCTAGAAAGGCAAAGGCAAAAAACATTTTATTGATCATTAACCTTACATAGCTAATTTAATCTTCCGGTTTAGTTAATATGTTTTTTCATGGTCCTCTTAAAATTAAAAAAAAAAAAAGATCTGGCCTTTGATTATAATTTTTCATGAAATGCAAAACTGGCAGTGTGGTTAAATATTTGAAGACAAGTGAAGACCAGAAACCAGATTTAGATATTTAAAATTGGCTGTCTGCCATTCTGACTTAATGTATTTTTCGGCGTATAAGACACACCAAGGTTTTGAAGAGGCAATTTTTTCAAAAAGTAGGTAGGTAGATAGAGGGATAGAGAGAGAGAGAGAAATACAGTAGGTAGGTAGGGAGAGTGAGTAGTTAGGTAGTTTGAGAGAGAGAGAGAGAGAGAGAGAGAGAGAGAGAGAGAGAGAGAAATACAGTAGGTAGCTAGGGAGAGAGAGAGTAGGTAGGTAGGTAGAGGGATAGACAGTGAGAAATAAAGAGAGAGAGAGAAATACAGGAGAGAAATACAGTAGATAGGTAGGGGGAGAGAGAGAGTAGTTAGGTAGGTAAGTATGTAGACAGAGGGAGAGAGAGGAAGAGAGAGAGGGAGAGACATACAGTAGGTAGGTAGGGAAAGTACGTAGGTAGGTAGATAGAGAGGGGGGGAAATACAGTAGGTAGATAGGGAGAGAGAGTAGATAGGTAGGGAGATGTTTCCAGGTGTATTTATCCATATGCTGGAGAAGAATATCGCTGACAATCTGCAGCACCTAAGACTTTGTTTCTGCTGGCATAGCACTTGATCAATGTAATTCTCATCAACCACTCTAACTATACAGCTTTCCAAAAAAGGGGGAGAAAAGGTTTTTGCACTCTGCAAACCTCCCAAAAAACGGCCCGTTTTTCATGAAAACGGGCCCGGTTATTTTTTTTAAAAAAGGCATGAATAGCCTTTAGGGGGCTTACAGAATGCTTCTGGGGGAGGGGGGTCAAAAACGAGCAAAAAATTCCAGTTTTTCTTGAAAACGGGCCCATTTTTTGTGAAACAAATTGCATGCATAGCCTTTAAGGAAGCTTATAGAGTGTTGCTGGAGGCTGGGGGAGGGGCAAAAAAATGGGCCATTTTTCACTCATTTCTGCCCCCCCCCAGCCCCCAGGAGCTCTCTAAAAGTCTCCATAAGGCTACGCACGGTCATTTTGGTGAAGGAGCGGGGCTTTGGGAAGCAAAAATGCTGCATTCAGTGTATAAGATGCACCCAGATTTTCATCCTCCTTTTTGAGGCAAAAAGATGCGTCCTATACTCCGAAAAATATGGTACATTAAAGCACTAAAGTTCCAGATTCACTCATCATGGCTTTGTATTTATGGAGTACTCCTACATACTAGTCAATGGTTCCAAATCATGTTTTGGCACACAACTTGCCACCTCATAAGAAGCAATACAAATTAAACCAAATAAAATGTATATTAAAATAATCCATAAATCTATTTTTAATCAGAATATCTTTAAATGTTATTAAATGAATATGAACTACATAAATTAATTATCTTTTCAGGGGGTAAAAATCAACAATTCCATTAAAATTTATTTTAGAGCTACTGAAATTAAAATCATGTTTTTGAAGTTGTATAAAATCATCCATAATATCTACCCACATACCCTTAATTCTATCTTGTTCTTCTTTTTCTTGTTGTGCTAGACGAGCTGCAACCTCTTCAGGTGGCCTTTCTTTTACAACAGTATCACCATGACGATGTCCTTTACCTAGGTATAGATATTTTTAAGCACAAATACTGAAAGGAAAACCAAGATTAAGCACACTTTATTTTTAAGAAAGTGACTTGTGTGTTAGATTTCTATAATGGCCTGTGTGCTTGAAAAGTATTTTGCAAGTATATTAAATGTCCTCCCAATACTTTGTCTTAAACCAATTAGGAATGAGTGTTTGATGACTGAATTATGCCTTCAGTCATTCAAATAGCATTAACAAATACATTAGACATAAATCTTGAAATTATAGCATGAACAACTGAGATCCACATTGCTTTTTTGATGGATCTTCTAGTTCTAAAATAAAATTCAGGCCTGTGTTTTCATAGCAAGGATTGAAATATCTCAATCAATTGATCAGTTTGATCAGCTAGTCACTAGTGCCAAAATGAAACTGTTTGTACCTTCAACTCCAAAACTGATAACACAGATGCACAATTTGAAAGTGGAGATTATGGCTGCCTGAGGGGAAAGCCTTACAAAATGTAAACGTTATCTAAGAAAACATACTAAAAACAGGTAACAGAAAAAAAGCAAAATCCTGATAACCACATATTTTAGATTAGTATGAAAGTTAGTAGTAGCAGCAGATCACAAAAACCTTTATGAATACTACCATAATCTATCAATGTATTCCTTTTTCGAACCTTGGACTAAAAATTTGGTACGGTCAGAGGAAATCGATGAAGTAACCTCAAGTAAAGATCCTACCTACATACTATCTGCAATTGAACAATTGTTTATCTATATAAAATAGTAAATGGTATTCTTTCTAATTGGTATTGAAGCTGATTTTCTTATTATAGTCTATTTTCATAGAAGACATTCATTAAGTTAAGAAAGTACACATCCAAGATGTAGTGGGAGAAATATATCAAAGTACATCTTAAATCTATTCCGTCATGATATCTAAATACTGTGACACAGATACCCTGAATTTTTACCAAATTACATAGAAGAATTTCTTTTTCAATAAGATTTCACTAAAGAGAGATTTAAAAATAGTTACAAAAGGAGAGAGAGAGAGAGAGAGGGAGAATTTCAAGTCACATTCATGTTAAGTTCTTCTAAAGGAGTAAATAAAAAGGATGAGGCAACCATTATCAAGAAAAATAGTCTATCAGAAATAAAAATAAAAAAAAAACTTTATAAGAGCAATATTTATAGTTTTTATTTTCTCAACTTTGTATTTTATTGCTAATGTTTTCCCCCCAAAAACCCTAGGATATTTTATTGAGGTTTTGTTTTCAACCCTTCAACTGTAAACTGAACAATAAACCCAATAGTGAGCTCCTTTCCAAAATGGCTGCTGACCAGTAGACCAGCTATTCCCTGTAAGAGTAGTCAGGAGGTTACTAGTCTTTCAATCGTCTTTTCCTCTGAGCAGACCATTCTTGTAAGCAAGCCTGGGTTTTAACTTTACTTTTGTTTTGCTTTGGTTTTTATCTTTAAAACTGGCTGGTTGAATGCTGCTTTATTTCAACCCCATGCTAAATTTTAATTTGTTCTTTTTGCTTTTTTTCCCTTGATTTATTCGGCTGTTTTCATTAATTCCTGATTTTTTGTAGAAAAATCACAGGGTGTTCCTGGATACTAAAAGCTTTTTTATTTGATTTACATTTTTATTGGACATTCACTGCAGGGATCTTGTATTTTACCAATTTGCATAACGTTTGGAGCTTATCTTTCTCAATCTTTCTTTTAATTTTGGATCAAAATATCCAGAAAATATATTCCTTGCTCCTCTCTCTATTTCCTTATTCTGCTTTGAAGAACTTTCTTATCTCCTATATAGAGCAACAACAGATTTGAAACAAGGGAGTGACATTGACAGTTGAAAAAGACTGTTTAGTAACATGCAATTCCCAGCTGAAAGCTTTTTTAAAAAGTTTGGTTAATTGATAACAATTATGGAAAACATTTAGAGGTAAGTAAATGTAGATACAGTATTTTTCGGACTATAAAATGCTCCGGATTATAAGACGCACCTAACTTTTGGGGAGAAAAAAAAATCTATCTCTGCCTGTCATGAAAATTAATCCTCTTAAACCAATTGATATCTTAGATGTGGGACAAAGTTATTAATCTTCACTTCACTAAGCATCTCAAGAAAGCAAGCACAATCAGTAACAAAACATTAAAAGAGGTTATACAAAACCTTCAGAATATTAAACAAGTCATATATCAACCGAGGAATTCTTGCTCAAAAAGATGGCAAGAATCTTGATAGTTAAAATCCACATATAATGGGTCTAGTTCTGAATTTCCATAGTTATATTTGTTTCAGAATTTTGCAGATAAACAAAAGATACCTAAGTCAGGAGGTTTTTGCTGAACGTGACTTTTGTTGCATTCCTCCTCCTGCTGCATTCCTGGAGCTGGTACTGACAATGCGTCACCTGTTGCTGAGATTATGTGAGCGACTTCTGAGCCTGCTGTAAATATTGATGATACATAGACTTAAAGGATTGGACGCTGAATGACTGAACTATCTTCTCGGGGATGTGATCCAATAGTTAATAGCCAGATCACTATCTTTACAAAACTTTCTTTTAAATAGAACTGATTTTTATCTTAACTTTGTTTTCTTCTCTCTCTCTCTTTCTCTCTCTCTCTCTCTCTCTCTCTCTCTCTCTCTCTCTCCATCCATCCATCCATCCATATCATTTTATAAGTAACTCAAGGAGGTGAACATACATAACACTCTTGCCTCTTCCTAGTTTCTTGACAAGAAAAATCCTATGAGGTGGGTTGGGCTGAGTCTAACCCTAACTTAACCACTACACCAAACTGGTTCTCAAACTTAATTTTTTATACGCTTTTTGGAGTTGTTGATCTTTCTTTTTCTTCTTTTTCTAATTTCATTTTTTTGTACTCTATATCATATTGTTATGACCTGTGATCACAATGAACTAATTGAATGATTGGTGCTGTAAACATGTACAAAAACTCCACTCCTCTCTTTCTTTCCTGCAAGCTGGACTTTGGAAGCAAAATTTGAGGCAGAAAAGAAGTTCTGTCAGTGCGGAAACCTTGAAACAAATTATGAAATGCAAAGGCAGTCTTTTCCTTAATATTCCAATTGCCATTTAAATAGCATATAAATAGAACAAAGAAAGTGCTTTAAAGACCAAGATTTCGCATTTCAGACTTTTTCCATATGGAAGTAAAAAAAACAGGCAAATCTTTACTTTGCGCATAAAGGATTCAAAAGTAATAATCAGATAGATATAGGTAATACTCTTTTTTCAACAGCAATTAAATTTTATAGAGCTATGGTAATCTAATTTTACTCCATTCTGTGTTTATAAAAATATCATGTCCCATGCTTATCAATTCATTTTAATGTTTTATTTTAACTTAAACTAGAGATTCTTCTAATGACCATTTTGTATGTGAGGCTACTACCTGAGAAATTGATTGCGACTAAATTTTGGAAGCAGATCTCTAGTCCTACTTGTTCTTAGAGAAAAATTCAACTCTTCCTGTAAAAAGCAATAGGAAATTATGGCCTACTAGCCTAATTACCAATGACAACTAGTTTGGAAAAAGCTATTTCTAAAATAAAGCAAAATGTTTTAGACCTTGATTAACAAACTGGTTTATCTAATGTTCCAAACTATCTTAAATAACTTTATCTCAATCCTTTTGTTTTACTAATTATTTTAAGAAGCTTTCTCTATCATGCTGAAAAGTACCATATTCAGATTAGCAAGATTTAATGACCTACTAACAAACATGTGGAAGGCCAGTTTAAAAATATTTCCCAATGAGATCACAACTGCATATGCTCAGAAATAGTTAAATCAGTAATTCATGTTGTCTTGTACTTTCCCTTATTTCAATATTGAAAACTGATTCTAATATGCTCTCCCTTTTTTGTTGAGTATAAGGATTACTGCTAGTTTGAGTGCCAAACTATACACTTCATATTAGCAGGTATCTCTACTGATATTTCTAAATTTTCTTTTATGGCAACTGCTGTAAGAATTGCCTAGATATTTGGGAATCCAAAAAGATTCCCAATACTATTTAGTTTCTTATTCTTTGTATATACATATAAAATACTTTATCTTATTTAATTAAATTTATTCAATCTATTACATATATTCCTTAATTTATTTAATTAGTCTAAACAATTTCTAGGTATTTCCCTTTTAATTTGTTCTTTGACTATCTATTCATAAATAATTTTCTGAACATTTGTAATTCTTATATTTGTTACATAATGCTGTTAACATTTTAATAATTTTATACATAAAATATTTCAAAGCGCATTTCAACAGATGTTATCAGCAAGCACTGAATATAAAAGGACACACAGGTGTTTATACTCTCAAAAGAAAAATAGATTAGAGCTAGTTTAAAACAACAGCTAGTTTCAAACATTGAATTTTTCATAAATAGGACACTGCTGCATAGTGGGATTTTAGGGCAATAGTCTGTTTTTACCTTCTTTTTCTTCAGTAGTAGTTGATGTAGTATCCGTTTTGCTCTTTGAAGATCTCATAACTGCTTGTTTAGATTCTTTCTTTACTTCTGCTACAGAAGATATATTTAGTGGAGCTGACTGTATCTGTGGGAAAAATATTTAGTTCTATTAGTTAGTAGGCTAATTTTAATTTTTTAAATTGTGCTTCATTCCTACTGAGAGAAAAAGAAAATTCTTCTTGCTTTCTCAGTTTTTAGTAACATGACATAACTTCATTATGAATTTCATTTTAGCTATGAAATAAAGTTCACAAAGAAAGAATTTCATTTTCGAGGATAAAAACTGAACGCTAAAATTGAGACAAGCTAAAGCTAACAAAGAACAGTATCAAAACTTCAACAGAACTTCATTAAAGGGGATTCTTAAAATCAAATAATCTTTTTGAGATAACCTTTATACATTCTATAAAAGAAGTTATATCCTAAAGAAGCTTCTTGAATTACACACACACACACACACACACACACACACACACACACACACACACCTTACACGGGAAAAGATCCGAATACAACAAAACCAGCATATATATATAATATATAAAATTACATTCCAAATTCTAAAAATTGGGGAAACAAAGCATATATTACTTCAGAAAAAAAACACTTACTGGTTTCTTTGGTGTTGAAATATTAGAAGGAAGAGGACCCAAAACTATTTCAAACAAATCACTGGAATAAGGGATTGTCTTCTCTACATTTTCTCGGAAGCGTGGATCATAATTTGCATATAAAATAGTTCCACCTATTCCTCCACCAACAAACAAAACACTGGCACCAATTATTTTCCCTGCAGAGACACTGTTAAAACAAGAAAAAAAGCCTTTTAGACACGTATTTTTTTAAAAAAAACAGAACATATCAGATATATGTTAGAGAGCCTTACACTCTTCCTAGGCTAACTTCTTGTTAACCATCAAAAAGCCTTAACTAAAAAGCATGTAAGTATCAGCATCATATATCTTTGCATGCAAATGAGAGAAATTTCAAACTCCTATAAATCATGACATAAATGCTATTCTCAATAACATATAAAATATTATCCAATGTATTATAACATTGTATTATAACTAAGGTTAGATTTGAAGAAAAAAATCTGCTTGGGAACATCTGTCAGAAACTTCTCAAAGCAGCTTCTTCTTCAGGACAGCACAATTGCTCTTTGCAACATTAATCAAATTCAAGGTAAAGTAGGATTTTTCCCTTTCTCAACTTTAAACACATAACAGGCAAGCTGTGAACAGAGTTTTCCCAAACATAATTTATGAGTACAACTGGCCCTTGATTTAATAATGGGTTGGTTAGCAACCATTCAAAGTTATGACAGATCCCCTCCCCCAAAAGTACTTAAAACGCAATTTCAAGGTTACAATGGCAGTATTATCCTGTGGTCATGAGATTGCATTTTGGGTACTGGCAACAAGCTGCCTTTTGATGGCTGTTTACAACATTTTTTAGTTATCTTACCATACTTTTCAATATTTTTTGCTGGTTTTCAATGTTTATTTCTAGTTTACGGGAAAAAGTGCTCAATGGGTATATTGGATTCCCCATGACCACAATGTTTGCTTAACAACCACTGCAAAAATGTCATAAAATTGGGCCTGGTCAGAGTGACCCACTTAATGATAACGACTTACAGCTATAATTCTCTGCTCAATTATGGTTATTAGTTGAGAACTACCTGTATTCCTAAAAAATGATTGACTGTTGTTTCACTGGTTCTTCTAAAGTAAGTTCTTGTAACTTTTCTATCAGAAGTTCCTTTGTATTAAAGTATTCAAAGAGCATCAATATGACACTAAATATAAATACCCTTGTATGGGAACACTCACTAGCACCCACCTCCTTTAAGTGAAAATAATCATTAAATGGAAAAATAAGAATATGGCAGAAAACTTGTTATTACAAAAAACATCCATTAGTTTCTAATTTTATTTCTTCTAAATTATATTTCACAAAATTACCTGAAGGTAAATAAATCTTTACGAAAAAGGTAGTAACAAGAACAGAATTATGCTATGTATTAAAATAAAACACTCATTATCTTGTTATCGTAACTTCAAATGGTTATAAAATGACCAGTTCTTAAGCAAGAACTATGCATATATGAAATGTGAAGATTGGTTTTTCCAGAAGATATATAATAATGTTGGAAGGATGATAATATTTATTTTAGTTAGTTTGTCTTATTATTTGTTTTGTAACTGTGTTTTTATTTTTTGCATTCAATAAAGGAAGATACAGAAAAATGTGTATCCAAAGCATTGCTGTATCAAGAAAAATACCCTAGATCTCCCAGCTAGCATAACAATTGTACAGTATACTTAGAGGAAGAACCCTAACCCTAACCCTCATATCATCTCTATTGAGAATTAATTTTAAAAACCCTTTTACGAATCTACATACCCAGGTTCTCTAGATGAGGCATATCCACGAGACAGCCGTGAAGAACGGAGTGAACTTTTACTACAAAGACAATTCTAAAAAAAATACAATATGCTATGAATAATGATACAATTCAAATTCATTTCATTTATCTCATGTTTTACTAATCTTTAATATTGTTATTACAGCAGTCTTTCAAATAACTATCTATTTATTGACTTCTGCCCACCTTAGTTTAACTTCTGTGAAGATTATATATGATAGTTTGATAGTATGACCTGGAAAATGTTGCTAGGGTAGCTATGAGCCGTGGTGGCGCAGTGGTTAGAATGCAGTACTGTGGGCTATTTCTGCTGACTGTCAGCTGCCTGCAATTTGGCTGTTCGAATCTCACCAGGCTCAAGGTTGACTCAGCCTTCCATCCTTCTGAGGTGAGTAAAATGAGGACACAGATTATTGGAGGCAATATGCTGACTCTGCAAACCGCTTAGAGAGGGCTGTAAAGCACCGTGAAGTGGTATATAAATCTAAGTGCTATTTCTATGAGAGCAAGAACTTAATCTGATTAAGACATCAGATCAAGAACTATAATTTCCATCCCAGATTCAGAAATTTCTTTGACAGCTGGTTGTTATTATCTTTTTAATGCCTTGCTTATATTCATTTAAAGTACTACAACACAATCTGTGTTAGTATATTCTAGTTTTCCCAAGCCTGTCCCAAAATACAGCAACTAGGCTACTATCAATTATTATCATGTTTATAACATCATGATATTAAAAATCAAACTAGTTCTCAAATTTTTAAGATCATTTTAAAGCAGAATGATACAATTTAAATAACTGGGATCATTTTTTAATGTTTAAATTTAAGCTATCTTTTAAAAAATGAAAAAAGTTCATTCACTCTTTTGTCATTTTGTATAACAAAGCAGATTTATGTTAGGAAACTCTAGTCCAAGGGTGTCAAACTGATGGCCTGCAGGTCAGATGTGTCACGTGCAGGCCACGCCCATTCTAGCTCTGCAAAGGGAGAAACCATTGCAATGTCACGTGACCACGTGACACTGCAAGTTTGACACCCATGTGTAGTATGATTAAATGTTCAATCAACATTTTTTATTCTTGAAGAAAATTAAATGCTAGAAAAGACTCTCACATGTATACATTGACAATGGCATTAGAAATCTGATGTGAATATTCATTTCTAGAATTCGAACAAAAATCTACTGATAGTGCTTACAATGCTTTAAGGTGGAAACAGAGAATGTTCAGTTAATGAATATCTTTTTAATGCACTCAGTTGTAACATTTCATGTGACAAGTGCCTGTCTGTTTGGATTCTAAGGTCCCAGAACAATTTAGCTTCTTCGTTTTCTATGATCTTCTCTATTTTATGATTCTATCAGTTCTTGCTTGCAGGCAAATGATATTTCTTGCGGATTTTGAAATATCATTGTTGCTACTTTGTCATGCCATTGCTTGACATAAGTCTGTGTGATCTTTTTGCAACAGCTAACCAGGTGGTCTGCTGTTTCTTCACATTCTTTGAAGAGATGGCACTGCTATTTGTTGCTGTCTTCTCAAATGTGGCTTTGTATTGTCCTTAAGGCTTGATTTTGTGCAACTAGAATTAGCCTGTTTCTTTTTCTTCAACTTTCTTGCTCTTAGGCATTGCCAGGTATTTTTATTATCTATTTTCTATGCTATTTTTTATGTATTGGCTATGTAATGTTTTGTCTTCTCAGTCTCCTTTCTATTCTTCATTTGGTCCTTCCTGTAAGGCATTTTGGTCTCTCCAGTATTCAGTAAGACTTCCTTGTACTAGCTTCAGTGAATCATCTTCACTGTCCTTCAAATATTCTTCCAATGCCATTTCTTCTTCTTCAACTACCTGATGGACTTCCAACATTGCATGGCCTCCCATTTTCCTCAGTAAGTAAAGTCTATCAACATTACTCATGATTCATTGCCTTTATTTTCTGGTCTTCATATCTAGGACCCTTAGTTCTGCTTGAGTCCAGTCCACTATTCCAGAGATGTATTTAATGACTGGAATTGCTCAAATCTTGATTGCTTTGATGGTGTTTCCTCCACTGAGCCCCTTGAGTTTTGACTTTAGGATCTTCTTCACTCTCGATGTATTCACTTCTAATCTTTTTCATGACTTCAGTGTGCTAGATGCTGTCAATATTTAAGGACACTCAGGTATTTACAATGACTGTCTTTATTCAGACTCTTAATGATATTTCCATAGTTCATCTTGATTCCTTTAGTTTTCACTATGTTTCCTCATTTGATGATAAGCATGACACATTAGTCCAGTTTAAACTCCATTGCAATATTTAAGCTATGTGTATGGACAGTATTAAATGATGATTCTATTTCTGATGGTGTTTTTCCTAAATAGCTTCAAATTATCTATGTAAATAGCCTGGCAGATGTTTTTGTTTGCTAGCTATGGCCCAAGTTAGTCAGCACTGTTCACAGAGGAATCAGTGCAATGACAAACAAAAGCGAGTCTCCTTGGAAAATTCCTCTCTTGATATTAACCTCTCCCATTCTATCACCACTGAACAGCAACCGTATCTTCCATTGTGCCATCGATCTTTGCACAAAACTTCTGATGTTTGTACTGTTATTTCTAAGCACTTGATTATCCAATCATGTGGCAAGGAGTCATCTATCTCACAATGGGGCTATTCTAGGGGACTAGAGTGTGTTGCATGTTTCTGCTCTCCAAAGATACAATTGATTAGAATTTTAAGATATTCTAAATTTAAAAAGAAAAACAGTAATACCATAAAGGCTTATTTTGCACTAAACAGAATATTAGAATAAACTAAACTAGTGCATTGGATGTTTTTAGTACTAGAATAAAGTTGTGGAATATGCTAAATCGAATTGTTTCTTCAAAAGTATGGGTGGAATGCACTAAAATCACCTGTACCTGTTTCACACCTTTACATGAAGGAACAGATCCTCCACATTACATAGTCTTTCTCTTCCTAAAAAGCAAATACTGAGAGCAATACGTAATTTTAATAAATTACTTTTCAAGCAAGGTCATGTTTTCTATGTTGTCACAAAGACTGGGCCCACAAAGACTGTGACTAGCATGGATGGCTGGATGTGGTTCAGCTGCCTCACGACAACACACGACAATACAGTAGAGGAGGTCCTTGAAATACCGAAGAGCTTCCAGGAGTTACAAGGCCGTGCTCCGAATTAGAGGTGACCCAAGGAGCCTGCCAACCCCGTAGGCCCTGGCCCACCACCTAGCAGGCAACGAAATTTGTGATCGGGTCCGGTCGGCACTTGAGGCTCTCAACTTTCTTATTAAGGCTGTCACAAAAGCAGTAGTAACCGCAAGCCGAGGGAGCAAGAAATGTCAGAGCCGCCTCCCCTGAAAAAAGGGGCGCCAGCCCGCACTGCCTGATGGGAAGCGGAGACTTCATTTAAGCGAACGCCACGCGAACGAGCCGCGCGCGACCCACCGTATTTTCCTGATCGCCCGATCTCCTGCAACAGGGAGGCGACCAAGGAGTTCCCACATTTTCACGCTTTTTCCTCACGGCCGCGGTTAAGCCGCGCTGGAATCAAGAGGCCTCACCCGTTTCTCCGGCCAATTCGTTAATGAGAAGCGGGCGCCCGTGACAAAAAGGCTGAAAACTGGAATCGGAGGAGCGCCGGAGGCAACAGCTCTCTCTCTCTCTCGCATTGCTCACCTGAGCCGCTGTGGTAGCCACGCGCTGGCAGACCCGCAACATGATGATGCCGAAAAACGACCGCCGAAGCTTTAAAAATAAAAAAGCAGAGTCGCGAGCCACCGCCTGCCTGCCCCCGCAGTGACAAGCGCCCAGGGCACGTTAACGAGGAGGGAGGAGTTTGGGTTTACCAATCAAAATGGGCTAAACGGCGAATATGCAAATATGCCTCCCTCTATCTTACAGAGACTGTCATGGCGGTCAATTGGAATACAAAACGTCATCAGCCACGCGTACTAAGAAGCGCAGAATGAGTCGCCTTGGGCTCGGAGAATGGTTTTGGCGCCATGGCTGGTTTTTTGGGGGTGGGGAGGGGGATATGGAAGAAGATTTCGTGTGTTACGTTCTTTCAAATTAAAAAAAAATTATATAAATAAATCAGTTTTAATTTTTCATGTTTAAATTGTTCGAATGAAAGAATGATCTGTCGATGTCAATAGCCTTGCAAAGTGTGCTGTTAATAAAGGAGGGAAGCAAAAAATAAAACGTGGAACAATGTTGTATTGGAATGATGTTTATTCTAAACATACTGTACCACAACATTTTCATGGAAGTCATGGAAGCCTGTACCGCATCATTTTCATGGAAGTTATAAAAAAAATCAAAAATTTAATTATGTTCAGGCTTAACATAAAACACTAGACTGTCAACCTTTGTTAAAAGATAAAAGTATACCACTCCACGTGTTTCAGATAGGAACATGTTTTGTTCAACTTAGTTGTCTGAACCCCTTAAAATGCTATTGCTTTCCCCTTTGCCTATTCTTTTCATGTATTTTATGTATATTTTAAAAAATAGCAGTATCAGGTGGCACTGCGATAATCTTCCTCTAAACTCCAGTCATTTATTCATGTTGCTCTATATTTGTTGATACAGTGTTGTTAGTGTTTCAACTATCCTGTGGTTTTTAATTATTCATAGAATGCAGGATATAAATTAAATAAGAGTAGGTTTGTTATCTGAAGTTTGTTATTTTCCTGTTGTTTCCTTGATTGATTGAAGTATATTGTCTCTTGGATTTCTCTTTCCAGTATAGCTGATTCCTGGCTATAAATGCTTCCTCAAATAATATAATAAACCTGACCTAAATTAAGAACTTTGTGTTGTACAGTAGATGGCAGGGCATAAGAACTCACTAAACAGAGCCAGTTTGGTCTAGTGGGTAAGGCACCAGACTAGAAAGTGGGAGACCATGAGTTCAAGTCAAGTCTTACCTATGAAAGCCAGTTGAGTAATCCTGTGCCAATCATTGTCCCTCAACCGAATCCTCCTTACAAGGTTGTGGGGAAAATAGTAGCAAAATGTATTTAGATATGTTCGCTGCCTTGTTTACTATTATTTGTAAAAATAATAAAAGCATACAAAATAAATAATAATAGAGACTATCACATAGCACATCATGTTAATTGAATGATTTAATGACACTTAAAAATGCCTGATATTTCATTTCATATTGAGAAAACAGCATACTAAGTGTGCATCAGATCTGGATATCCAATAATTTTGAATGGATGGCCATGTAGAAATAGTTCAACATGGTAAATAATTGCTTATACTATGAACCATGTTTTGCTTAATTGAAATTTAGTGAAGAAGCCAGAATAGTGAATAGCATTTATATAATCATTTATTCAACACACTCAGCCAAAATAAAGTATTAGAGATTAGCATGATAACTGTGGACCAATAAATCAGATAACTAAAACTAACAAGTAATATTCTTGGATTAATTTCCAAAAGAAATTTCCTGACACTTGTAGGAAAAACCCAAATCTTATGACATCTTTGGGATTAACAAATTTATTTTCAGATAGTTTTTTGTGGATCATGTCGAATAGTTCTGTATGAGATTTTATATTTAATAAAATTATAGGAGAATTTTACGAGTTGCTGTAAGAATTGTCAGACAAATATATACGCTAAAGAAAATCTTGAGCTACCTCAAAAGGCAGCAAGTCTTACAATCATGAGTCTTTAGTCCTCAGTAGCTTACACTTTATACACGTTATTACATTTGGTATTATTTTACAATGTAATGTGACAAAAACACGCTGCTGATTTTTTTTACAAGCAATGAATGAAAAGCTGCAGAATGTTGCGTAAATTCATTTTCGCTTTTGCTTAGTATTGACTCCCTACAGTTGCCGTAGTGAGGCAGAGAGTGCAGGGAAGGAAGATGGCTGCGTTTGCTGCGGTGCGGCGATTTTCAGGTCAGTGGACGACAGGAGAATCCAAACGGAAATTTCTTGGGTCTGATGGTTCAGGACGAGTAGAGGAACCAAAAGAGATAGTTTACTGCTGCGAAATCTTTGAGCTCATTATAGATGCCTCTAAATCTGTGTAACTATATTTGTATGCAGGGACGATACTACCTGGGATACTGTACAGGGGTGGAGAACTATGACACAATCTTGAAACATAATGCATTACTTATTAGATTTATTACTTAGGAGTAAAACGTGCAAGGGAAATATGGGGAAATGAAATTATTGAAAATGAAGGGAGGGGAGAGAGAGGAAATCCAAGTCTTCGTATCTAGTCTACTCCTAACAATTAATATGCCAAAGTATGTATAAAGAAGGAAATTTATCAAAATGAAGTATAAATTCACATTGGCTTCACACAATGTTCTAGGATATAATTTGATTTGTTTGCTTTCATTTATGGCAGTTGAACCCAGTCAAAATTAAGAAAATCATTGCTTAATATAACGTGAAATCACAGAGTATAGCTAAAGAAAGCTATAGAATAAAATATTGCTGTTAAACAGCCCAAGAGTTTGGCTTAGTGTTATTGGGTAGTTCCAATTAGTATTTATTCTAAAGTCAAAACTATATTTTGAATTATGATGTGAACCAGCTTGATAATACTGTAGGATTTTTTTTTCTTTCATGCATGGCTTTACTAGCCTTAAATACTGAAATGGCTAATTGCTTAATTTGGCTGTTTAAACAGGAAATAACCATTTCCCCTACTAATCTTGTTTTTTTAAAAATAAAAAACAAAAATAAATCCTGTCCTGAAGATAGAATGTGCAGTATCATTACTATATATATATCTAACTGCTGTCTCTTGACAATCCACTCTTTCTTCAAATCTGCTTCACTGTCATAAATTTTTTTGGCTTCTGAATCCCATTCTGATTCTTAATCAAAATAGAATAATTTCTTCATATCACCTCAAAATTCCTAAATGGACAATAGTTATGAATGATAATCAGGAAGAAGTTTCTGCAACTTGTGCTCAGTTCTTTTACCATGTTGCTCATGTTCTGTTTTCATGTTTTGTTTTGTTTTTGTAGGAGTTTTACGATCTTTTTGCTCTTTGGTCCCTTCAGTCTACAGTGGCTCATGCACTGTAACTCCAATTTATCGACTGTCTTCATTTCATATTTCTCAGAGCCAGATATCCACAAGTTCTATCAAAAAACCTTTTTTATCTTTAGGCAGTACTGCATCTGGACTTTCCTTTTCTATAACAAACAGGTAAGTGTTGTTTAACAGAGTTGAAATTTCATAAATATGGATTTAGTTTCTTCCTTTATGATTATGTCTTTATTTTAAAAGTGTATAAGGTTTCTCATCTTATGAAACACAACTCTGGACAACTAATAGCAATAATAAAAACACAGTGATAAAATAATCCAACAAGCAAAAAGGAAAAATGTAGCACTTCCATCCAACTGCAGAGTCCTCTAGGGTTTAACATTTGAATCCCAGTGCCAGATTTCTGGAAAGCTAAGAGGGTGGAGACCTGCTGATCTTAAGGCAGACAGTGTTTTGTAATGTCAGTATGTAGTAATGCAGTATTACATATTCTACCATCTTTTTCTTTTCACTATTTTCACAGTCCGGTTGGTAAAATATTTTTATCAGGAGATAATGATTTATTTATGGTTTAGCTACAAAATGTCTGTTTTAATTTCAAATGAATAGATTTAATAATGGCTACTCATAATGTCTTTTGTTTGGTTTTAGTTTGTATGTTAAGCAAATCCAGCCAATTGTGGCTTATTCCATAAACCACAATTACATAAAATATGGTTAGTACAATGTTTGAATCAATACATTCTTTATTTAATGAAGCAATTCTTGATCACAAAAACAAAAAGCCCACCCCAATATTCTATGGCAGGACTCTGCAGCTCTCAGGCCATGAACTGGTCCTTGGCCTGTTAAGAACTAGGTTGCATAGCTGGAGGTGAGCTGGAGACAAGTGAGAAAAAACAAACACTCCCCCCCCCCACACACACACGTGTCGATGGAAAAATTGTCTTCCCTGAAATCGGTCCCTAGTGCCAAAAAGATTGGGGACACTGTTCTATTATATATTCCATTATCGATTTGCTCCATACTGTATTTAAGGATTGAAAATAGTTTTATTTGGCAAAATATCAAGAACTCTACTTAGATGGTTAAAATAAATATCCCGATAGAGCAGGAGTTTCAAACTCGCAGCCCACGGGCCCTGCGTCACATGCTGAACCCAGCCCTGCCCGGTTTGGTGAAGGGGGTGGTAAGTCCTGATATGTCATGTGACACCGCCATGATGCCACGAGTTTCACAACCCTGCTATAGAGCAAAACAATCTCTAGGCATAGTAGTAGCCCATTATAGTGATGGAAGGCCTACCTGAAAGTTCTATTTCTAAGTGGTATTGACTCCATTTGTCAGGAAGTATTGCAAAAAGAATTTGAGGTATGAAGTTAGGTTCGATCATAAATATGATTCCATTATGAAGAATTACTGTAAGAATTGGTAAAAGCAAAAATAATTATGACATGCAAATGTTGAGGGATTGTTTTTTTCAGGAATTCAATTGTATGCTTTGTCAACTATAAACTAGATTGTTTTTCAGTATCATCTGTATGACAAAAACAATTTTATAAAGACATTTGAGAACAGAAGGAAATGTTTTGAATAGCCGGTGGAATAGCTGATGTACATTTTCTGTGTTACTCGGGCAGGAATTAATTTTATATTATATAAATAGTGAATTGGTTTTATATTTTCCTGATTTGATATAAATATTAGAGTGGCACCTCTGCTTCAGAATATCCTTCATCAGCAAGTAAGGACAGTCATCAGTTTCAGCTTGCGAAAAGGAAAAAGAAAAACTGTGAAACCAGTGATTAAGAGATTTCTCCGATTGCACTGTGGCCTCTGGCTAAGAAGAAGGGTAAGAATGTTTTCTTCAAATACGGGATTTTTTAATGTGCATGAGTCACCTTTACTCTGTTTATAAAGAAATATAAAACAATCAATATGAAGAATATGCCTCTCTTTATAGAGGTCTCAACAATTTGTGTTTTTACATATAGGCTTCTGTTTTTTGAGATTTAAATCTTTTGTTCTTTGATTGATAGGCTGGCTACAAGAAAAAAGTGTGGAAAAAAAAGGCTAACCGGATGAAACGCTTGCGGGAACATGTATTCTGCAACAAAACACAAAGTAAGATGCTTGATAAAATGACTACTTCCTTCTGGAAAAGAAGAACATGGTACGCCAATGATCCCTATCAGAAATATCATGATCGTACAAACTTTCACTTGTGAATTGTCAACTACAATTAATCATTTTATCCTACTTTTTTAGCAATCATGTAGGAAGCTTCTATTAAATTACTTATGTACAATAACAGATTAAATATTTATTGGTGTGTTTTATTTGCACAAACTGATTGATATAGTTTATATGATTTACCATGTCTCAAGCATCACGCTAAGTTCACTATTTTCTCAATTATTAAATATTTAGAGCTCAGAAATATATACAATAATTATCTCCAAAAATAGGGCTTAGTTTTGAGTGACAGAATAATTGATAGAAGGTCACCAACTGAAGTTCAAATTGAAGAGAAACTTGAATTTAACTTTCTATGGTCCTGATTTGAAACTAATCAGAATGCCACTCTGATTCTCTGAGTATTCTTTAGTATCTCTGAGAATTCTTAAGAAGCCTTTCAATGACATCATAGAAAATATTGAGGAGATAGAACATTAAAAGAAAAAGAGCACTACAAAACCATACAATTAAGCATAATTTTTATTTAGTTTTTATTGTTTTAAATGTGTTTTTTATTCTGTAAGCCACCTTGAGTCACCATGGTCAAATAGGCAGCAATATAAATTCAACAAATAAATAAATAAAATAATATTGAACAGAACAGCCATTTCTTTCAGAAAAAAAAGTTTAAGACTTTATTTCAGTGTTTACCAAGCATAGCAAAACATTGACCTTTGGAATACTGTTGTAGTGTCTGATCACACAGTGTATTCTTTAGTGTGCTATGCAATTTGCTATGACTCAAAAGGGGAAAAACACCTTAATTATCCAGATTAATCTCAGATGTTAGACATTAAAGTAACTTTCCAAATACAGATATGTACCAAATATAAAATGTTAGTGCAAAAAAGAAAAATTACTTATGAAACATTTAGCACATGTACACTTTTGTACATTTAATACATTTATCTTGCAGAGCACAGCTTGAAAGTAGTAGACCATATACACTTGGCTAGGGACCATCCAATATTGTATTCAGGATTTGTTTTGTTTTTCTAAATATCTTATTTAATAAGAATTTTATTTCCTCTTTCCATACCGTGTTTCCCCGAAAATAAGACAGGGTCTTATTTTCTTTTGTCCCCCAAAATAAATGCTTGGCCTTATTTTCGGGTAGGTCTTATTATTTTTAAGGTGCATGAGGGCGATGAGTGTGGTCACCTCATAGCTGCTGCTGTGTTGCAATATTTTCAGGGGAGGGCTTATTTTAGCGCATGCGCTCAAAAGCCCAATTAAGCTTATTATCTGGGGAGGGCTTATTTTCAGGGAAACAAGGTATACATTCTGTTTAATTTTTGTTTGCAGATTTTGTTTTAATATGGAGCAGTTTTTCTGCTTATCATTTATATTTATGTCCCACTTTTATTATTTTTATAAGTAACTCAAGGTGGCTAACCTACCTAATGCTCCTTCCTCCTATTTTCTCCATAACAACAAACCTATGAGGTGGATTGGGCTGAGTAAAGAGTGACTGGTCTAGTCACCTAGCTGGCTTTCATATCAGTCAGATTAGAACTCACAGTCTCTCGGTTTCTAGCATGATGCCTTAACCACTAATTGCATAAGAAATTGCCTTTGAGCAGGCAAAAACTATTTCTCCATTTGCCCCCTTTTAAGTTTTCCTAATTGGCAACAGCAATTCAAGTTCTTTGGTAGCCTTTTGAGCATCTCAATCTTCTAATTGGAGATGACAATATATCAGTGATGTCAATGCATTTAATAGGCAAAAAAACATGCTCTCACTGAACATTGCTTCTTGTGTCTCAAGAGTGAAAGTTCAAAGACTAAGACAAATATACCAACTTTAGGGCCTAAGCAACAGATACTGGTCTGATTATTAATTATCAAAAAACCAAAACTTGATGATCTGTTCAAAGAGATCTAAATATAAATATTCATGGCAAATTAATGGGAATGTTATAGAACAGGTTCAGTCTTTTCAATATTTCCGAACAGTTATTGACAGGCACTTCAAGGCCCAAATTCAGTTTTTAAAAGAAGGTAAAAAGGAGTGAGCAGCTATCTTAAGGCTTTTCTGTACGAAAAGAGGTAATCATATACTAGGTTGACTAAAAGTGTTTTTGATCAAAGCAATAATACAGCTAATTTACAAATATGTGTCTAGAATATAGTGCTATTCAATCAGCTATTTTGGGTTCATGATACACTCCAGGCAGTTGGAAGGGTGTGTGTAATTTCCAAATTATGATAATATTTAGCCAAGATTGAAGATGATAGATTGAAGATCAACCTATTAATTAATCAGGAGGCAAATATGTCATCTAGCATAGCCAGATTCAACATACTGGCTATGACAGAAATAAACAACTGCTTCAAAAAGGGTAAATCCAAATATTCTATATATCATATTTAGTTGATACTGAGATACTTATTTTATGGTCTATGACTATAATAATAAACTAATTACAGATTATGGATTTAAACCATGTACTTATTTCTTCATGAAAAGAATCTGGATTGGATATTTGGTAAATGTGAGGTATTGTAATACTGTGCTACGTTTGCATTTACAAAGGGTGACGGCAGGCAGCAACCTTAGCTATTATGCAGCTAAAAAAGAGAGTCGGCTCTAGTTAGTACTTGGATGGGGATTACTGTGCAATTCTAGGATGGTGGCTAGATTGAAAACTGGAAATACAGTTTGGCATGAAGGCAAAGGTGTTCTACTTAAACTGATATTTAAAAAGCAGTAGGGCGATGGCCATGTAGGTCCCTAGACCCAGGGCAAGGAAACCTTTTTCCTTTATGTATTGCAATCTTCTCTTAGTTTCAGTTCATTTTATAATACTAAAACTGCTATAGCAGGAACGCGTTGCTGATGGAATACATCAGATATTCCTGATACAATCCAATGATGCCTCCACATCTGCAGTTCAATTCAGTCATTTCGGACTGAAAAGTGTGGAAATTGGAGTTGTCTTGGATTCACATTTCACTTTTGATATTGATCCAAAAAATACTGGAAAATTGAAATAACTATTCATTAAATGTGAACAGTAAAGCACATCATTATATGGAATTGTGAAAATATAATAGTCCCAGTATTTTGGTAGAAATTATGTTCCTTGAATTTTCAAATCCCAAAAATTAATGGGTTTTGCTATGTATATCTAACAATTTATTATAGCAGCCAGGACCAGTTTGTTTTCAACAATATTGCAGATTAAAAATTCAGTAGAATGTATTATGTAGCCATTCATGATTCTTATTGAGCTATATAGAGGCATACAGTTCAGCTGCAATTAGTACATTTGCTAGATACAATTAATTTTGCAATGAATTCATATGAGAGATAAGGCAATTTCAACAATTTCACTATTTACAAAACAAAGTCCAGAGCAGTCATATTTTTAATAAACAGCTGATCAAAAAGACATTGATTAGCTTTAATTAAAATAAAGTGTCATAGAATTTGAGAAGAAACATCTTTTTCGCATAAATGAACATACATTTATCAACTTTTTCTTTTAAAAAATCAATTACATATAACACAATGGCAAAACTCTTATGTCTGCTATTGTTTCATACAATAATGAAGTAGGGATATATCAGTGGTGGGTTTCAATTTATTTACTCCCACTACCGCCACTACCAGTTCGCCTGATCCAGGGCGAACCAGCAGAAACCCATCTCTGGTATACAGTCAGGTCCAGAAATATTGGGACATCGACACAATTCTAACATCCCAATATTTCTGGACCTGACTGTATATGAGAGAGACAGACAAAATATACCTATAGAATCTTAACAATTATGCAAACTGACACATCAAACATTTTGAGATACCTGTCCTATGACTTAATATTTCTTAATATTGCCATTTAAGTTCTTGATTTACTGATTGAAATGGCAACAGATCCAGATTTGGTTTAAATGGGAGATAATTTTTTTTAAATATTTTCATATAGTACTATAACAATGGGATTTTTTTTTTTTTTTTTTTGCATTTTAAAAGCGATAGGAAGTTTCAACCTAATACTGAAGCATGCTAGGAAAAATCCTATATATTTACTTCAGATATCCACTTTATACAGTAAGGTTGACATGGAGAGTAAAATACAGTCATTTCAGAATCTCGCCTGAAAGAGATTAGATTAGTGCTGTCAGACACAATCTATTTATCTTCAGTGTCAATATGTTTATGTTCTACAGTACTTTTGTTTTTAATGAGATAGCTACAAAGGCAAACACAAATGTTTATAGTATCATCTTCAAGATTTCATGCTTTACACATATAGGAGACATCAATCCAAAGCTAAAATACATCAATCCGAGTATGCTTTCCTTGTTTCAAACTTTTCTATAATTACAAATGTACCATCTAACTACAGACTTGTAATCTATACCAGAAGCTATATCACTGCTGAAATCTGTGAACTTCTCTAAATTAAATGCTAATGTGTCAGCTGGGAGAATGACAAGACTAAAATAATATGGGTAGAGAACTGATTTGCACCTAAAACTAATTATGATTTGCGCCTTAGCATTCATTACTGCAACTGTAAACATGCCTCAGGCATGTCACACAATTGCCCATTAAAATGGTCAACATGTTAGATAATACTGTACCAATGTGTTTTTATGCAATGAATTTCTTAATAGCACAATTCCAGCTCTATTAGTGTGAATGCAATGTCTACCTGATTTCATAGTTAGTAACGACATCAGTCTTAAGAAAGTTTTGGCATCAAACCAAAGATTCATCAGTGGTATAGTCCTATAAATGTTTCTCATCTCTACATTTCTAAGACTCCAGTGTGTCTGCTTTTATACAGATTTAGTGACAGAATAAACAGTAACTAGCCCCATAAATGAATGCACAAAAAAATAATAACATTTAGATTTGTTTTTACATTTTCACTACTTGTACTGTACAGTCAAAACAATTAATCTTAGTACATCATTCACAGTCTGAAAAATCTGTGGCCCCTATTGGTCCACATTATACTTATTATTAAGCCCCAAAATAAATATAATTTTGAAACAGATAAAAATTCATTTTCTAAGTTCATTAACAGAGCTAAAATCATGTAACTTAATGGTTACAAATACTGAACCCCATCACTAACTGGGGAGAGGGGACACTACTCTGCAAAGAAATAGAAGGGGGAGCAAGAAACATTGCTTCTGCAGTAAAAACTACAGTATAACCCAACACAAGTGGCAGCATAGGAAAAGGAGAGCAAGAAAGTTCATTTCTAAAATGCTACAATATCACAAACATCCCTCTCACCACTGTCCCCTCCCCCCTCACATACAATAGTGTACTGTAGATCTTTTAAGGCAGAAGAGAGGCATTCTGTGGATCTTGGTGCTGGATGGTTCATCACACACTCGTGGTTTCAGTGGTAGAAGATGAGGTACTTTTTTTCCTGAAACGAGGTCTAAGGCTCCTAGGCGGTGCCTGCAAAAAGCATAACACGAAAAATGATAATTCCATGCATATAATTTTAACAAAGCAACTTAATGTAAGTATTTAGCAAGTATGAATAATCATCTCTAAAAAGCAACCTGGATTTTCAGGAAAATAGGCTGAGCAAATGTTACTCTTGGTACAAACATAATCCATTGCTTTGATACAATACAATAGGATTTTAAGGTCTATAAATCATTCCAGGCAATTTATTATTCTAACAAATATGGACATTGGAAATTACAATCCTGCGTAGTTGGCAAAAACTAATTAAAGATGTTATGTTCACATAATGTTGCATTGTTTTAATTTACCATGTATTTGTTGATATGCATTTTTTATCCTGCCTTTTCTCCAGGAGTTCTCCAGAACACAACCCTTTATTCCCACATAGCAAACTCAAATATAATTTTAAGTTGAGGATAGGTGACTGGCCCAAACTTACTCCATTAGTGCCCATGGCTGATTTGAACCTGGTCTCCCCAGGATTATGTTAGTTCCTTATCTACTATTCCACAATATTCTCACCGTAGTGCCAATTTAGGTTTTCAGTGATGGCTTAAAACAGTTTGGGACGAAACACACAGTTCAAACTTAATAGGCTGGCAGTTTATAGCTACACAACGAAACATTTCAGTGGAAATAATGCAGTATGCTTTAGTACCAAACTGGATTTTGCCTCTGCCCAAAAGTTCTTAACAACCTGAATCAACATTCCTACATCTGCTCTGCTAGAGGACACAGTCAATTGTAAGTCACATAATGAATATGCCTGTTGCTATGGTTCTGGTACAGTCAAAGCTGTGGAACATATCTTTAGATCTCCACAACTCTATTACAGAATCTTCTCTCTCCATAACTACATTCCTCTGTGACTCAGAAGCCTATTATGTTTCACTCAATATGTCAGGCTGATTACAGCCCATTAAAGAGAAAAAAAAATAGCCATCACTGCTTTCTAATGTTTAACATATTTTATTCTAACGCTAGCCTACAGTTTAAGGTATTAAAAGAGATTTGGTTGTCAGAGTTAAAAAGATGGTATGTAAGAAAACAAGCTGACAAGTGCAGGACTGTCATAATGTCTGAATAGTATTGCTCATTTTAATTTTAAACAGTATTAATAATTCACATGATTCAATGGGCTAGATTAAATATTTTCTGTTTTATAATGATGGTTTTTTAATCATACAGGTTTCATAAATAATACATATATAAATACACCTATTTTCTAAGCCTTTCTCTTCCCTATTTAACCATGAGGACTTGCTACTTTCATAACCAAAGGCAGACATTCCAGCTGTGGAGAGAATTGTCTGCCACTATCCAAAACTAAGAAACAAATCACAGAAGTCCTACAAAAAGAACATATTATTACAAGCAAGTGTGGCTTTAAAGCCTCTTTCCAATGTGGGAGTACCTCAATGATTGGGTCCTTTGGGGGGGAACTTTTAGGCTTGGATGTGCTATCCAATGAGCCATTCTCTTCATTCTCTGACAACACAATGTCAGTTGGTTTAGAGTTTGCTTCAAGTGGCTTTTCATTCTTTGCCTCACCATCTAGTTGAACCACTTATATAGCATCCATTTAACATCTAAATAATGAAGAGAAACACGACATGGAAGGTCACAGAAGGTGGTCAGCAAACTGACTTTCAGCAGCCATTGTCCACGCCATGCTTTCTCCAGAGATAATATGGAGTCAAATTACATAATGTGATTTATCAATCATTTAAGCTGTCTGCTGTTTAGTGGTTAGTTGGTTTAGTTGTTAAAAGGGTTTAGCTTTCCTAGGTTTTGTGTTTAACTCCCTCACATAATCTCCAGGAAAAATTGTTCACTTATTGAATGGCAGGAATTCCCAACTTTTTTTGCCACTTGTTGCCACAAATGTTAGCATACTTGAAAATCAAATATCATGATGATAACTGCCACAATAAGCATGGCCAACAACAAAATATCAATTTAATAGAAAGCAAGTTGATGAGAATGTTCCCTTCTATCCTCTCTAGCCCTCCGTCCAGGCTATCTTTTCTTTTCTGGAAAAGTGTGAACGTTTTTTTTTAAAAAATGGCTGCAGCACACTGAACCATTTCCAGACAATTTGTAGCAGCATCTTCCTTCCTTGCCTCCCTCCCTCCCTTTTTGAGCCCCTACCATTCTGTCTCAACTATGTTTGTTGAAGCCACAAGGCTGGAGAAGCCTGCACACCAGAGGAGTCATCACTCTTCCCTCACTATTTGTACACTTCCCCAAGAACACACTGGAACACATAATGTCCTCCTCTCTACTAATTAAATGTTGTTTTTCTTGCAACATATGATAAACATGATAAAACAAAGTTATAAAAAATATGAACAACTTACAAAGCATTATAAAGAACTTTTCTTTCTTTATAACTATGTAAAGCAAGCCCAATAAAAGTCTCATGTTTTGTTAGTTAATTAAAGTACAATACATCTTGGCAGATTTGGCACATCTCAGTTAGTCAATAGTACGTATTAGATTTTGTCAATGTTTTAATGCATGCCTTATAGAAACAGCATTATAGACATCCTAATTGGAAGAAAAACTAAAGATGTGTATCTATAGTCATTCTACTGCTAATCAAACAAAGACAACAAAGATTATTTATACCACACTCAATAATTGTATATATGTATGCATACTATATATTACAAGTTAAAAGTAAGCATTTCTTAGTTATATAATGCATTCTTATGCATTCCTGTTTGGAAGTTACTCGTGCAATCAGTAGCACTTACATCAGAGTTCCAAAATAGGTATATAGGGAAGGAAAGAAAAACAATAAAAATAATGAGCAAGAAGAAAGCATTTGCTAGCATATGTAGCCATATTCCTTGGCTCAGAAAGGTTTTTGAGTATAACAATGTTTTAATAGTATTAAATATTTAAACATTATTCAATTTATTGATTTAGTTATAGAAAGTATATAATGTAATAATTATACCAAATAACTTTATTTATAAACATTATATATATGTATATATATATATATATATATATATATATATATATATATATATATATATATATATATATATATATATATATATATATATATATATATATATATATATATATATATATATATATATATATGCTGGTTTTGTTGTATTTGGGTCTTTTCCCGTGTAAGGTTGAGATTGTCTTTGCAACGTTTCGGCAGGATCACACCTGCCATCTTCAAGCTGTGGGCTTAAAATGGGAACGGAGCTGCCGTCTTTCTGTAAGTCTTGGTGGGAGGGGATGGGGTGGTGGCTTTGTTTCAGTAAGTGGAATGATTGGTTGTGTGGTTGTATCATGATTGGTAGATTGGTGCTGATTGGTGCAGGTTTTGTGTGCATTGTTGTTTTGTATTTTAACGGCTTGGGTGGTGGGTGGTGTTCGTTTGTTGGCTAGGGCTGGTTTCCAGATGTTTGGTAGGCGGGAGGTATCATCACGTTTGTTCATGCTGTGGGGGTGTTTCTCTATTTCGATGGCTTCCATGATTATTCTCTTGTGGAGGTGTTCTGTTTTGGAGATTAACTCTCCAAAACAGAGGTTAATCTCCAAAACAGAACACCTCCACAAGAGAATAATCATGGAAGCCATCGAAATAGAGAAACACCCCCACAGCATGAACGAACGTGATGATACCTCCCGCCTACCAAACATCTGGAAACCAGCCCTAGCCAACAAACGAACACCACCCACCACCCAAGCCGTTAAAATACAAAACAACAATGCACACACAACCTGCACCAATCAGCACCAATCTACCAATCATGATACAACCACACAACCAATCATTCCACTTACTGAAACAAAGCCACCACCCCATCCCCTCCCACCAAGACTTACAGAAAGACGGCAGCTCCGTTCCCATTTTAAGCCCACAGCTTGAAGATGGCAGGTGTGATCCTGCCGAAACGTTGCAAAGACAATCTCAACCTTACACGGGAAAAGACCCGAATACAACAAAACCAGCATACCTACACCCGTGAAAATCTACGAATATATATATATATATATTTTCACGGGTGTAGGTATGCTGGCAATTCTAAATTGTAAAACCACCATAAGTATTCTGCTGATATTAAATATAAACAGACACATAGTTGAATTTGTCCTTATCAGGCAACACAAGCAGATGCTGAAATGTTAAAGCAGAAGAAGCCTTAGGATATCAATAGATTCATGTTTGCTTTCCTACACACAATGTTGTAAAATAAAGTTCACAAATATAAAGGTATAAAATACAGATGCAGTACAAATATTAAAGGGAATACATTTGTTACAAATTAACATTTTCCCCTTTTTAGTTGATTACAGCATACAAGTTATCTTTAAAATAGGGATGAGGAATCTGTGGCCCTCCAAATCTTACTGGAAATATCCAAGATACTGAGACTATAATTCAACAACTTTTTGAAGGTTGCAAATCCCCAATTTCTACCCCTAAACCCCACAGCTCATTTTTGGCCCTCTATCTCCCTATATGATAGGACCTGTTGTTTGCATAGGGGATTAAGGATAAAAGTCTCACAAAGACTTACAATTCACTGCACTTTTTACAAAACCTGACCACCCCAAATCGAGCTGAATTTCTCCACCCCAAATCGAGCTGAATTAAAGAGCAAATAAAAAGCTTCTGGCAGTTTGATCATTAAAAGTCCCCTCCCCAATTGCATGTCCCTTACCATACTGGACTAAAATGATACATCCTGCCTATTTTACTGATAATAAATATAGAGCACAAGCCTTTTTTTCCAAAGGAAAATAAATCCATGGCACAAACTTGAAGGAAAGTCATTCAAAGAAGCAAACGAAGAGATATAAGCAACTGAAATTTGAACCCCATGCAAAGCAGACTACTCCATGGAAAGACCTAGCATAATCATTTCATAATAGGCATCATTTCCAAATGAATTATACAGCATAAAAATAGAATAAGTGTATTATTTTGCAATTTTACATGTGCTATGTGTTATATATGTACCGGTGCGCACATACATACACACACATACATAGAAACAAGGTTTCATTTGTTAGAATTGGTGCAGCTCCCTACACCACAAGTTGGCATTGACCCCTGCCTGTTGTTTCCGCCTGCATGTGGAGAAGGGACCAAACGGGAGCTAGCCATATGATGAAATATCAATATCAATGCGAATATTTTATGACCAGAAGGTTTCATCTTTTTCTTCACTAAGTAATTCTTCTAATCTTGAATATCAGCTTTAAAAAGCACATGCTGCCAAACTGTAACTATGGACATTCAGTTTTGCCCAGCGATTAAAAGGAGATACCCTTCCTTCATCAGTGTTTTCAGTGGCGTCCAGAACTGTTTATCTCATTTCCATCATATTCAGTTTGGGGCTGACATCATTCCCCCTATTATTTTCAAGTGGAAAGGGTAAAAAAGGAGTCAACTGATTAAAGTGATAGCTCCCTGGAAATAAAAAAGAGGCCTTGAGAAAGGGATTCATACAATCTTATTTTTGTTCCAATGGCTGTCCTAATTTAGCCTATTAGCTAGTCAAGATTTCCTCATTCCTGTCCAAAATGATATTTCCTTAATATAAGTTCTTCAATATGCTGTTTCAGCAATGGCAGCAGCTGGCCAAGATTGTCTGAGCCGATATACTAAGTGGGGTCGCTTATATCTTGCTTTTGGCAAAATCTCACTCATAGCAAACAGTGAGTTCAACTTTACGGTTGCCACATTCATTTACAGAAAAACTGTAAAACTGGGTTGAACATGTGATGGACCCATTTCACAAGCATTGCAAGTTGCGGCTGTAATAGCCAGGCTCCCTTATGATCATAACTCAAGGACTATCGGTATCAAGAGACAGCCTAGTAAGTCATCTTGAGACCCCCAAACTGTTAGTGATGGGGGATTTTAATCTGCCGTCGATGGGAGAAGCGTCTGAGGGGGTTCGGGAGTTCATGGCTTCCATGACAGCCATGGACCTGACCCAGTTAATTCAGGGCCCTACTCACGAGGGAGGCCACATGCTGGACCTTGTCTTTGTCTCTGGCCAGTGGACGAGTGATCTGGGAATAGGGGATTTAGCCATTATTCCCCTGTCATGGTCGGATCACTCACTTCTCCGGCTTGACTTCCCTGGTGCTACCCCCCACCGCGAGGAGGCGGAACCGGAAGGCATTAGATGGTTCCGCCCCAAGCGCCTGATGGAACCAGATAGGTTCCAGACGGAGCTTGGGCCACCTCCTGTGGATCTGACCCGCCCCCGAGTAGAGGACCTGGTGGACGTATGGAATAGTGCGACTACCGGGGCCCTAGACCGGGTGGCGCCTTTGCGGCCTCTCCTGCGGCGACGAACCACCCTGGCCCCTTGGTTTACTGAGGAGCTAAGGGTGATGAAACGCCACAAGAGACGCCTAGAGAGTCGTTGGAGATCCTCCCGTTCCGAATTTGACCGAGCACAGGCACGAGCCTATTTGAGGACGTACCTTGTGGCATTAAGAGCGGCCAAACGTCAACATTGTGCCGCTCTTATTGCGTCCGCAGATAACCGCCCTGCCACCCTGTTTCGGGTGACTCGCTCCCTCTTGTTTGAGAGACCGCGGGAAGCCCCTTTACAGGGCAGAGCAGAGGAGTTTGGGAAATATCTACAGGACAAAGTCGCTCAAATCCGGATGGGATGGGCCCCTTTCAGTGGTCCAGTAGAGACGCCCGTGGCGAGTCTTGAGGGACCGCTTTGGGAGGAGTTTGACTCGGTTGCCATCGAGGATTTGGACAGGTTGCGTGGACGTCTGCGACCCACCACATGTTTATTGGACCCGTGTCCCTCCTGGCTTGTACTGGCATCCTGGAGGTTACGCGCGACTGGCTCCTGGGCCTAGTGAACGCCTCGTTGGGTGAGGGGTCTCTACCGGCTGCCTTGAAAGAGGCGGTGGTGAGGCCCCTGCTCAAGAAGCCTTCCCTGGACCCAACGGACCTAGTCAATTATCGTCCTGTCTCCAACCTTCCTTTTTTAGCGAAGGTTGTAGAGAGTGTGGTGGTACAGCAGTTCCCACGTCACCTGGAGGAAAATGATTATCTAGACCCGCGCCAGTCCGGCTTCCGACCCGGGCACAGCACGGAGACGGCCTTGGTCGCATTGGTTGATGATCTCTGGAGGGCCAGAGATAGGGGTTGTTCCTCTATCCTGGTCCTATTAGATCTCTCGGCGGCGTTCGATACCATCGACCATGGTATCTTGTTGCACCGGCTAGAGGGGCTGGGAGTCAGGGGCACCGTCTTACGGTGGTTTGGCTCCTACCTCTCTGACCGGACGCAACGTGTGTTGGCAGGGGAGCAGAGTTCGACCCGGAGGTCACTCACATGTGGAGTGCCACAGGGATCGGTGCTCTCGCCTCTCCTGTTCAACACATACATGAAACCGCTGGGCGAGATCATCCGTGGTTTTGGGGTGGGATATCATCTGTATGCTGATGATACTCAGCTATACATTTCCACCCCGAACCACCCCAATGAGGCCGTCGAAATGATGTCCCGGTGTTTGGAGGCCGTACGGGTCTGGATGGATGGCAACCGACTAAAACTCAACCCTTCCAAGACGGAGTGGCTGTGGCTTCCGGCCCCCCGGTTCAACCAGGTGCTTCCATCTCTGGCCATTGGGGGCGTGCAACTAGCCCCCATGGAACAGGTGCGCAATTTGGGCGTCCTCCTAGATGCCCGGCTGTCCATGGATGACCATGTAACAGCCGTGGCAAGGGGGGCGTTCCATCAGGTCCGCCTGATGTGCCAATTGCGCCCCTTATTGGACCGGGATGCCCTACGCACAGTCACCCATGCGCTAGTGACGTCTCGCCTGGACTACTGCAATGCTCTCTACATGGGGCTTCCCTTGAGATGCACTCGGAGACTACAGTTGGTCCAGAACGCGGCCGCGCGGGTGATTATGGGGAGGACTAGATACTCCCCTGTAACACCTCTCCTGCGCGAGCTGCACTGGCTTCCTGTGGTCTACCGAGTGCGTTTCAAGGTTTTGATTATGATCTTTAAAGCGCTTCATGGCACAGGACCTAGTTACATGCAGGATCGCATCCTGCCCTACACATCCCTACGACCAATTCGCTCACACAGAGAGGGACTTCTCCGGGTGCCGTCCGCCAAACAGTGTCGGGGGGCGACACCCAGGAGCAGAGCCTTCTCTGTGATGGGCCCAGCCCTGTGGAATGACCTCCCCCGTGACATCAGGATTATTTCCGATCTCCGCTCCTTCCGTGTACAGTTGAAGACCCACCTCTTTCAATTATCTGGCCTAGCTCAACCGTAATTTTTCATATTCCTCCTGACTGTCTTTTTTTAAATTTTAAATTTTTATTGTATATTGGGTTTTTATTATTGGGGTATGTTAATGGTTTTAATTGTCTAAATGTTGTAATCTATTACCTCCTCCGTGCATGTATGTCTTTGTATATATGTATGTTTATATATGTCCTAGTGTACGCCGCCCCGAGTCCTGCCTGGAAAGGGAGCGGCTAATAAATTCAAATTTATTATTATTATTATTATCTTGATTTAGGATTTCTTTGAAAAACATGCTATCGGAGATTACATTTATTAACCAAAGTTACCTATTCTTATTCAGTGAGAATCACATCAAAGCAAATCCTAAATTTCAATTTTATATGTCTAAAGAACCTAACAGCGTTATTCAAAACTTCTGTGCAAAAAAAGCATTTCTCAGCCAGAATTGCAGACTGGTAGTGTAGCTCATAGGTAGCTATCTAAATCACACCAACAACCATTTAAGAATGAATTGTTAATATTAGGATACAACATTAAAAATATTATAATTCAGATATAAACTGCAAGAATTAATGCTTATAAAAGACATACAGACTGCATAAAAATAATCCATACTCACCTTGCACAATTCGACAAACTGAACAACATGTATATTCTGAAAAAAAGAGCCACATATTTAAAAATGCTTTTTTCCCCCATTTGTGGAGTCCTTGGTTCTTTCTGAGCTTTGTTGTTTACTTGCAGACACTTCATTCTCCAACGGTTATACCATCAGTGCAAGTGAATATGGGGTTTTCTCCTATTTATATGCAGTAATTTGCCCTGCTAATTTTAGTGGGACTATAGTTTTGTTCTTGGTAATTTTTTTTATTAGGGTATTGTTTCCTGCTTGATGTTTGTCTGATGTTGATTCCTACTTATTCAGATATTGACTATTGCAGAAGTTGTCTCCCCCCACCCTTTTAGCTTTTTATTGTCTCTTTTGGTTTGTAAATATATGTAATGATATGTGGGAATGACTTTGAGAGACAAGGCAATGAGATACCACCAACAAAACAGTTAACAGGCAATTTAGCATGCAGCAAAAATGTAGATGGGCAAGAGGTTCAGAAGAGACTCTCCCTAATTTTGAGACTGTAAAGGGGATAGAAGGAGAGTACGTAAGATTTTAGTAACTTTGTGTTTCCTACTACAACTCCCTAGTAAGGCTGACATCAATCTTGTAAGTCTCATAATGTCTTTTAAAGACAGGGTTTTTGGAATAGCTGATCCCCAGGGGACTTCACTATCTACCAAACACCTTGCAGCAGCATTGTTGCAACATCAGCAGCAGGTAGATGCATGGTTGACCAATTTTCAAAATGTCATTTTATAATTAACTCAATAGCTGGGGTAGTATTTATTTCAAGCTGCAACAGCACATGCAGAATGCTGAACTTTCCAACTGAATACACGTAAGTAAATTTGCTAAAGGAAGCAGTGGGCAAATGAGCAACACCATTCATTGTGAGCATTCATCCATCCTTCCATTTCACCGGCATTGGCACCAACTTTTTTTTTACCAAGGATGAAACAATATATGCAGCAGCTACACTGGAGGAAAAGAAAGGAGCCCCCTGCATTCTGCTCATGACCTGAACAAAGTGACAGTTAGAGATCATTATCCATTTAAAGGCATTTTCGATATAATAGACCAGGGGTGGCGAACACGCGGCTCGCGAGCCGCATGCGGCTCGTGGCCAAAATAAATGAGGCTCTTTGCCTCTTACCATTATTTAGTATACTGTGGCTCGGATCGCGCGCTAAACCCGGAAGTACGGTCGATGCGACGACGCTTGCCTGCGCTCCACCAGCTCGGCTTCCGTTTCCAGCCGAGCTGGTGGAGCGCAGGCAAGCGTCGTCGCGGCGACCGTACTTCCGGGTTTAGCGCGCGATCTGAGCCACAGTATACTAAATAATGGTAAGAGGCAAAAAGCCTCATTCATTTTGGCCGCGAGCCGCGTATTAAGTTAAGATGAAGTCTTAAGTTAAGATGAAGTGGAAGATGGGTAATAATTAGGGGAATGGAGACTTTGGGTTGTGGAGTCCACTTTTTTAAAAAAATACAAAAAACCCAGCCCTTAGAACTTGAACTTTGCTAATCAGAATAAAATGCTAAGTAGTCAGAGGAAGGTTGTAGCAGTACTGTCAGTCACCTATTGCACCTCATCATGAATCAAGTATTCTATATTTTAAAAAATACAAACTTATATCTTAGTTACTAGAGATCAAAGTGTCCAAGGAAATAGATTAATTCAAATGCAATGAATTAATCATTATACTGAAGTTAAAAGACAAGCAATTATCAGAATGGTGGCTATGGCAGAGATCTTTCTAAATTTTTAACATTTCATTTAACTTAAAATACTGGAAGTTGGAAAAGATTGGTGATCTGCCAATCATTTGTAGATATACCAAACCCATAGAATCACAGGGTTGGAAGGGACCACAGAGGTGATTGTTCAATTTTATCTTTAAATAAGATTAAGACAATTTGCTTTGTAATCCAGTCTAAGATTAAGAAATGCTGCTCCTCTATATCTTTCTTTTGAGTCTTGTATGATTTTGAATCTTGCTCCCCCACCCCACCACCCAGCTTCCAGTTGGTGCCATTTGGAATAAAACATTTATCTTAGATAATATCTAAGTTTCAAGGAATTGTTCATTTCATTCAATAATTTGTTATAATTGTTTTCAAATGTATTATTATTATATCCTATTAAATAAGAGTTCTAGATATTTCACTATATTTTTCTCATATCCCAATCCCCCTTTTCATGTTTTTTTTCATTGGAAATTGAATGCCTTATTATCTTACTTTTCATTTAATTTTTTATCTCTAAAAGGTAGCCAAAAATCTTTGGATTCTGCCATTAGTATCTTATGGAGCTTTGTGTTTGCATAATCGTTACTACTATATCATTTGCATAGCATTTCATCTTGTATCTCTTTCTACCTGAATCTTTAGCTGAAATATTTGTTTAGCTTTTCAGTTCTGGCCCGCCAGGACCTCCTAACCCAGGGGTGTCCAAACTTGGGAACTTTAAGACTTGTGGACTTCAACTCCCAGAATTCCCCAGCCAAGTTTGGACACCCCTGTCCTAACCAATTATAAATAATAAAAGAGAAAATGCCCATCCTTGCCTTTGACTTTCCATATTAAAAGATTGTAGAGATTATTCCATTTACTGTGAATTTTAACTTGTCAAAAGCTTTGTGTCTAAAAATATTTCCGTTGCCTTCCGTTGCAGCTCTAATGGGTTTATAAAAATTTATAACAAAAAACACCTGACTGAGCATGTTATATTATGTGTTTAATATATTATTGTTAAAATTATATGCTTTTGTGTGAGTGTTTGTCTGTTTTGGCAGGTCACTGCGTGGTGTGGCTCTCTGACTCTCACAGTTTAAAATTTTGGCTCTTTTTGTCGAACTTGTTCGCCACCCCTGTAATAGACCAACTGTAAAAGGTACTCCTCTTTACAAAACTAAAATTTAGAAGTGTTTTGAGCCTAATCAGAATGAAAGATGGACATGAATATTTGTACAGCAGTCAATACAAGATATATTAGATTTGAATACACAGTGATGCCTGTCAGACATGTTAATCATGAATGAAATATTTTCAGATGATTTAGACAAATACATTGCAGTTTATTTAGGTGACACTTTGGTTTATTCTGAAGATCCTTCCTTGCATGTCAATCATGTCAGAAATATATTGCAAAAACTATAAGGAAAAATATTTGCCAAGTTAAAAACAAAAATGCATTTGACCTACCTCAATATGACTATTTCAAATACGTAATTTTAAGTAAAGGGATACAGATGGATCCGGCAAAAACATAGAAACACCCATAATGTAAAAATATGCAACATTTTTGGTCTTTGCTACCTTCTACCAAAAATTCATCCCTAATTTGGTTGATCATGCAGAATTGCTGTTTCAATTGTTAAGAAAGAATCAGCATTCTCCTGGTCAACTCAAGAACAAATAGCATTTTAAGAATTAAAAGTACTGTTTTCTTTTCAGACCTTTCTCTGCTACCCCAGCCCCTCTGTGATACAGACAGATGCTACAGAAGTGGTATTAGAAGAAGTCCTGCTCTAACTGGAAAAAGAAGGAGTGGCAGATCTATTGCTATTTACCTTTTAATCCAATTCTGCCCTGATCAGCAGAAAATGACTATGATACTTTTAAATACCACGTTTCCCCGAAAATAAGACTTCTCTGGATAATAAGCCCAATTAGGCTTTTGAGCACATATGCTAAAACAAGTCCTCCCCCAAAATAAGCCCTCTCCTAAAATATTTAACTGTCTACGCAGCCGGTGCCCACCATTTCCTAGGGGAGGGAAATGCCCCACGCGCCCCACATGCACCTGCCATCCATGCAAATGGCCTCACAGAGGCTGCGCCCGCAAACTCTAGCTACAGGGCCCCTTCTCCGAGTGGCGGCCGCAAAAAGAGCTGCAGGTCCAGTGATGCTAATGCTGGCAAGAGCGTGCCAGAAACAGAGACAGAATTTCCAGCCCTCTCTGGATAGCTGATCTGCCGGCTGACGTTAAAGGGCCTCCTGCACTTCAAAAATAATAAGACCTCTCCGAAAATAAGGCCAAGCGCTTATTTCAGGAGTCAAAAGAAAATAAGACCCTGTCTTAAAACACGGAGGTATTTGCTGATGGTAAAAATTCCCTTTCAGCAATGCAGACACTTGCTGGAAAAATTGCCTATACAAATTCCCACAGATCATATGAATTTGATCAAACCTTGGCAAATCAGGCACACTTTTTCTTCCATTTGATTTTTACATCTTCTACATTACAGGCTCCCAAAATAAATTTCTAAACATCTTCTCAAATAAGCTGGAACATAATGTGCCACAGTCACCTACGAACAATGTCCTGGTCATACAACATTTGGTCAAAAAATAAATGAGGCCCACCTGAAACGGTGAACCAGAAAGAGAGATTGTTGATTTATTAGGGATTGGGATTAGTGCATAGCAATGTTGGATGCTTATGCCAGGACCCCAATGGATGGCCTCCAGGAACCAACAATTGTGTGCCTTTCATAGTAATAGGAGGGCAGCTATTGCACAACGAATATCTATACATTCCTCTTCCCCTAGGGCAGGGGTGTCCAAACTTGGGAACTTTAAGAATTCTGGGAGTTGAAGTCCACAAGTCTTAAAGTTCCCAAGTTTGGACACCCCTGCCCTAGGGGGAGTAGTATGACAGCTGTGCCATAACAACAAAACAACAGGATGCTGCTGGAGGGTCTCTCTCTCTCTCTCTCTCTCTCTCTCTCTCCCTCTCTCCCTCTCTCTCTCTCTCTCTCTCTCTTTATTTATTTACCAAAGTGGGTCATTTTATGTCTTGAAAAGGATCCATTTCTCCTAGATTTTATTCACCAATCTTCCCCCAATGCAAAGATATATAAGCATACTGGTAGTAGTGGATTTATTTACCAAAGTGGGTCATTTTATGTCTTGAAAAGGATCTCCTAATGTCCCAGGAAATGGCTCGGCTTCTTTTGGACCACGTCTGAAATTACATGAATTGAAGATTTGGTCAATCGTGTAATTTCAGACCATGGAAGTGCAAATTTCCAAATTTTGGAAGGCCCCCTTACTAAATATTGTTTTTAAATAATTGAGGGATTCTTGGTGATCTCTTGAGCTTGGTAGTTTCCTTGCAGACATTTCACTACCCAAAGTAGGTAACATCATCAGTGCTACTTCTTTTCTTTTCCTTGTATCATCTGGCTCCAACAGAGAATCTGAAATGGTTAATCATGATATAATATTTCATATCAGTAAGATAACTGAACTGATCTTATAGCTCTTCCTTACAACAATTCAGCACACGCCTCTATTGGTATGTCTTTGTTCCAAGCAACTTTCAGATTCCATTCTCAGGTCTTGCCAACAATCAGGCACAAAAGCACCATCCCTTATGAGTCACATTTTCTGCACAAGAGGCAAGCTGCCTAAAGCCTCTTAAAGAACAACTTGAACTGGTAAAGGGCACGTACAAAAAAAGTAGCAGATGCATATAAACAAAGAGAGGCCTAGAATTGCAGAAGGGAATTTGTCATGCCTTTCTACTTTTCTTTTTAATTCCAAAAGGCCTTCCAAGAAATTGGATAAAAATGTTTTGGCTCTTTCCCAGTGATTAAGCAAATAAACCCAGTTACACTCAAGTTGCAATTGGGAATTTTCATCAATGAAAATTCATCCTGTACCATTACTCTTTATTGGTGAAAGAGGCTCCCCCTGAATTCTGCATTCACAGGTAGCACTGCCCTCTTATACTGGTAAATGAGGAGGAAAAATATAAATTGGAAGCAATTCTAGACACAGAGGAAAGTGGGTAGAATACTCCTGGATTCAGAACTGCTGCACATGGTAACCAAGACTAGAAGGGCTTTTGCCCAAATGCATAATATGCTCCAATTGCATTAATTTCTAGATCAGGAGACACTGCTCATTGTCACTCAGTCACTTCCTGATTGCATTAGTGTATGAAGTACATCGATGCATTTTACACGGGGTGGTTCTTGAAGAGCATTTGGAAGTTTCAGCTTGTCTACAATGCAGTGGCACTTGTAGTAATGTGTGCTTCGTGATGTATTTACACAATACCTCTGCTTACAGGTGCAATACAAATGTTAGTTGTTCTGTTTAAAACCCATATGGCATGTGGCTCAATCTCATGTAAGCAGAACAAATCTGCTCCAGGTCCCATTGGTGAAGCAGTGTCAAGTGCTGGACCTAGGGGGCATCAGTTCTTTGTCATGGTGCCTGTCTTGTGGAACAGCCTCCACCCTGAGATACAGACAGACCCAACCTTCCTGCCCTTCTAGAAGACTGTGAAAATCTGAATGGCTATAGCAATAGCGCTTAGACTTATATACCGCTTCACAGTGCTTTACATCCCTCTCTAAGCGGTTTGCAGAGTCAGCATATTGCCCCCAATTTGGGTCCTCATTTTACTGACCTTGGAAGGACGGAAGGCTGAGTCAACCTTGAGCCTAATGAGATTCAAACTGCCAAATTGCAGGCAGCTGGCAGGCAGCAGAAGTAGCTTGCAGTACTGTACTCTAATCACTGCAACACTGTGGCTCATTGCCACTTTTTGTCTGTTTGCCACCTAGAGATCCTTTAATAGAAGGGCAGATTTATTTGTTTAATAAATCAATTAAAATATATACATAACAATCTTTTTTTCTTTTGTTCATTAATTTATGCTTTTTAGATTTTACACTCCATTCTTAAATTTGAAACCATAGTAGCTTTTGTTGGATCATAACAGAGGTGGTATTCAGCAGGTTTTGGCCAGTTCTGGAGAACCAGTAGTGGACATTTTGAGTAATTTGGAGAACTGGTAAATACCACCTCTGACTGGCCCCACCCTCATCTATTCTCTGCCTCCCGAGTCCCAGCTGATCGGGAGGCAACAGGGATTTTATAGTAACCTTCCTCTGGAGTGGGGAGGGAATGGAGATTTTACACTATCCTTCCCCTGCCACACCCACCAAGCCATACCACGCCCACCAAATCATGCCCACAGAACCAGTAGTAAACAAATTTGAATCCCACAACTGGATCATAACTACCTTTCTATAGTGTATGGAAAAAGTGTTCTCGTCTAGCACTTTTATGAAAGAAAATAAAAATTAGCTTTATTTAGGAAATAATAAGTTACATGAGTCTATCTACAGCAAAGGGCCTGTGGACTGATCTCTTCCAGCCTGAACTATCAGAAAGTAGAGAGAACTGAATTGAGAGAGAAATTTAACAGCCTCGGGAATATCCAACAGATGAAATGTTACATAGAAATATATGAAGTATATTTTGTCTTTTACACAAGGAAGCGAGAAAATAGTGCAGTAATTTCCTATGCTAAATATTTTGGAACTATTTCCTTAACAATCAATAGGTTCAAGGGTGAAGAAATGTAGCCCATGCAAAGTTGAATTCCAGCAGCATTAACATATGTGACATTTTCATGCAGTTTTGTTTAATGTAAATAACATCACTGCTCTAGCTTTTTCCAAAGAAGGAAGAATTAACTTTATTACCATATTATCCTGGGAGGGTGTAAAGGAATTATGCAAAAGATGCTTCACCCTCAGGAAGGGTGCTTGGGGGTGTGCAAGAGCTGCCCTACAGATCAGAAAGGTATCAGAGGTTGTAGCATACTGGAGGTCAGATACAATGAGCAGACCTGTGCAGTTCATTGGCAGGATGCAAGCGCAGAGTGTCTGGAGAGACAGCATGAATGTGAGCAACTTGCAACCTTCCCTACTAACTTCCCTCTTGCTCATGCTCCTTGCAAACCTGAAGCATGGGCAATCATGATTAAGTTTGTGCTTCCTGCCAGCTTCCCCATTGAGTTATGGGATGCTATCAGGGGGCATTAGAAATGACAATCATATCACCCTGGCTGACCAAGCAGCATGGTAGTGCTTAATCTGCAGCATAGCAGTGGCTCTAAAGTGGCCACAAGTTTCCCAAATTTCATTCTTCAGGAGCAATGGGTCTCAGCATTGTGTAAGTTAATCTGTTTGAGGTACCTTGGTTCAAAAAATGCTGCCTTGTGACTCGCAGTTTTGCCCAACTGAAGGTTACAAAATCATTCTAAAAATGTCCTTTTAAAGTATGTTTGAAATTGGAACTATAAGGGCTCTGGGGAGTACAAAATCCAATGTTATTGTGTCATCTTGTGTTCATTTTTAATAATTGATGATAGGAGGAAATTTTACCAATTAAGTCTGCAGGCAACTCCTACTAACCTGAACGTCCAATACCGTCTGATGCAATTTTGGAAGTTTTCGACTGACTCTGCTTGCTACTTGCCCGTGCAGAAACTGATGGGGCATGAGACAGTGGAATTGCAGTGCTGCTGGTCTCTCCTCTAATTGTGGTAAGATCTTGCATGCTAAAACTCCGGAGCCTCTCTGACAGCGCTCCTTGACCCTGTGAAAATCAATTGTGACACATCATAACGTTTTGATTCAGAATAATAGGTATTTGTGAAGAAAAAGAGAGAAAGAAAGCACATATTGAAAATCCATTATTTTGAGTGACATATTTGGACATACTTCATCTCCAGTAAAATGCTTTATTTTTTAAATCATCATGTTTTTATGTATATTAGTAAATATGGACATTTTATTCATCCTCATACTCACATAAAATTATTTCTAAAATCCCTTTGGAGGGGCAACTTGCATTGTAAAATTTTAAGAAATTTATAAATGTGAAAGAATATTCCCAAAAGAACTATTTTCTTAACAGAGAAAAAAGCATTCTCTTCCAAAGCCACCAGGACTATGTTTTTTGAGCAATAATGGCATTTCTGGGATTCATCTTTCCTTGCTAGAATTCTTGAGGACATTATAAGCAGGCTGCATTCTTGCTCCCTTCTGATATATTATCACCCATAAACTAGTTGGGAAAGGAATTTTAAAAAGCTCATTAGATCATGGGTTCATTTTGTTCAGAACCTTCTATATCACATTGATTGATGATTTCAAACAGGAAGCTTTTTCAACCCCTCTGGAGATGCTGGGGAATGATGTACAAATGATGTGCTCCACTATTGAAGAATTGCTTTTTCCACTTAAATGGATATAGAATGGTGGCTGCATTTAGTATAGTGGGTTAATCTTTGTTTCAGATTGTCTTAATGCACACTAGAATGTCCATTTCCAAACCAATATTCTTAATTATGCCTCTGTAAATTTTGTAGAAGTATTTTTCTACATAAGATTGAAACTTTGAATATTTGTTATTCCTCCTTAGACCGATTTAAAAGTGTTTATCTTACATTCTTGAGGTTCCCAGTATCAAGCATCAACTCACAAAAGACTTGGTTATTACTATCATTCTTACCCCATTAAAAAAATGGGTTTAGTTGTAGAGGATCATATTATCCATAGTTGATATTTCTCAAGTAGTATCATATACTACTTGAGAGTCCCTTTGGGGAGAGGGGGCGGTCTAGAAATCAAATAAATTGAAATTGAATTGAATAAATACAATATACATAGTTTTATTTTCATATAAAGATCACTCTCTCTTTTTCTCAAGTGGTCATGATCTGAAAATACATATTACAGCTGTGTCTTTCAGCAATAATTTAACATTTTTTGCTATAGAATGGAGATGTAAAAACAATGGTTTTTTTATATTGTATATAAATGATTCTAGATAATTATGGTGTGTCAGAGATTAATTCTTGAATAAAATTTTATTTAAAAAGAGGGGGAGGGAAACATGCAAAAATTCTTTTAGCAAGAGTTAGAAATACAGAGCTATTCAAGACATTGGCAGGATTTGAAAACAATCTATAATAAAACAACAAATAAAAGATTTGTGTGTGTTAAAAATAGGAAAAAATGAACTTGGGATTTATGGGTTTAATGATAAGACATGGTACAAGATGGAAAGAAGGGACCAATAATGTATCCTTAGAGAGAAAGGATAAAATATAAAATATATATCACTTCTGGTTTCCGAGGAGATCACTTCCGGTTTCCGAAATCACTTCTGGTTTCCGAAAGCGATGGACATTGGTCCGCTGTTCGCTTCCCCGGTGGGCTCCTTTTAGGAGCACAGGGGGTCTTGGAGGGACCACCTGCCGTAGGGCGGCTTGCTGGAACCCCCTGGATAGGCGGCAGCCATGGGGGGGTCTCCATTTTCGCCTTAGGAGCCGGGGAGCGTAGGGGGTGCTTAGCAGCACTTTCACTGAATGGATTCCGGAAGGAAAGAGTTAACTACATGCAGCGGCTGAAGTGCTGGAGGTGAGAAATTCGCTCCAATCTCCTTAATTGCTTTTAACTGACGAGTAGCGGCTTTTTTACAAGTTGTGGATTCAATCTGTTTGAAGTAGGAAGATTGGAGGGGCGTTGTTTTTTCTTCTACCCCTCTCAGGCAAAGCGGCATTTGGACTATCTCTCAATCTCGGAATGGAGATAGAGAGCAAAAAATTGAATTAGCCACTTGAACTAACTATGTGAAAAGATTTATATCATAACTGCAAGAGCTGATTGCTGAGTTGTTTTGAAAGTTTTATGGAAGTTTTTAATGTTCTGCTCCTGATCCCAAGGAGGAGCCAAGATGGCCTTCTTCCTTCTTCTTCTTCGCACTTATAAATGAAGTCTGCCTTTTGAAACTACCTTTGAAGAAAGTCTGGCTTTATATTATCCCCCCTGAAGGACTCTTGGAGCCTCTCCTATTACGTGGTCTTTCTGGATTTGGACTATTTGATTTCCTTTTTTTTTTTTTTTGAGTGACTTCTTGGCTTGGAACTGTGACAGAGGGTTAATTTTCACTTTTGGATTTGCCTGTCTTCTCGGACTCGCTTGGCTGTGCCCTTCACAGACGCTTATTCTTTTGCAAAAGATTTTTACTCTTTCTGAATTTAGACAATAGGGCCCAGAAAACCACCTGGCAAAGCAACCTCGGCACCAACTTCTACTGCATCCAGTCCAACAATTCAACAGACAAAAATTTCATCATTTTTACAAGAAAAGACTGGAGAGAGTTCAAAAGATTTATCTGTTACTCAAATGTTTCAAGCTATTATGCAGGGACAAAATGAGTTGAAAAAGGAGGTAGCAGATTTTAGAGATGAGCTTAAAAGTGTGCAGCAACAAATAACAGAAAATAAACAGAGAATTGGTGTGCTAGAGGAGGGCGCGGCTGGGCTGGGAGAGGAGGTTAAGGCAGTCCAGAAGGGGAATATAGAATTGGAAAATTTTATGGCAAAGATAGAACTTGAAAGAATGTCCTTCTTTCTCAGATTCCAGAACCTACCGGAGACAGAAGATGAAGATCTTAAGGATATTATGAGTACAATTTTAGCAGAATATATTAAAAGAGATAAAGAACAGTTGTGGTGGCATATGGATCTGGTTTACAGGATTAATTCAGCATATACCAGAACACATAATGTTCCAAGGGAAGTACATGTTAAATTTCTTAGGAAGACCACGAGGGATGAGATTCTAGGGGCTCAGAGGGGGGACCACTAAAATATAAAGATAAAGAAATTGGTGTTCTTAAGCAAATTCCAAAAAAAATAAGAGATAAGATGAGGAAGTATTCCTCCTTATCAAAGAAATTATATAATAAGGGAATTTGGTTTAGATGGTTATTGCCAGAAGGAATGCTGATCTTCTGGGAGGGAAACAGAATTAGAATTAACACAATCGTGGAGGCAGAGGCCTTCATTAAAAAACATAGTGCCCTCCTAGAGGACGGAAATATAAGAAGTAGTGAAAAGGGCAACAAAACACAAGGCATGAAGGAGGGAGGGACTGCGGCTCCACCTGGGGACAGGGGGGAGGGAACAATAACGGAAAGACTCAGGTCACAAAAATAAATATATCTGGAATATCATTTTAATTGTTGATATATTAGAAAGTGCAAAAGAGATGATTGAACACATGGTTGATACAATGTACAATAAGATGCTGTTTCTGCTTATCTTTTATCTTTTGATTTTTTTTCTGTAAAAAGTTGTGAGAATTGGAGAGATTCCTACCTCTAATCATTGCTATAAAGATCAGAAACCACTCTTAGATTTTCTTTCTTTTTCTCTCTCTCATTTTATTTATCTTATTTATTTAACTCTTTTCTATAACTTTTTTATTTAAATTTGTAGTGCTTTACTTTGCAAATAACTTATTTAAATAATTTTTTTTTAAAAAATACATACAATACTCTTGAGCAGATAGCAAGAGCACTTAGACTTATATACCATTTCTCAGTGCTTTACGGTCCTCTCTAAGCAGTTTACTGAATCAGCATATTGCTCCCAACAATCTGGGTCCTCATTTTACCAACCTCGGAAGGATGAAAGGCTGAGTCAACCTTGAACCACTCAGAATAGAACTCCTGGAGTGAGCAATGGGTTAGTCTGCAATACTGTATTCTAACCACTGAGCCACCACAGCTCATCACAACACGCTATTGATCTGGTAGTAATAAAGATGTAATTGATGTAAACAGGTGTCAATTTAATAAAATACACACAATGACTGAGATTCAATAAAGACAATAATAATAAAAGACAATACATTTGACTTAAATATAACATACTTCTAGCTAACTGATTTTCCCACAAGGATTTTTTTGTGTGCAATAGGTTTTTATCTGACTCAGTTATCCCTGGGCTTCAGTCCCTGAGGATTCCAGTCAGTTAAATTCAGAGTTAAATTCGGAGGCTGCTTGGGACATGGCAGATATACTGATTTTCTTCTTCTCCATTCCCAATCTCTGCTTTAGTTTTCAAAACAACAAATCATTTTTCTCTAGCAAAAAGGGAGGAGTTTAAGTAATCTGATTTTACAGATAAGCCAAAGCATGTTACTATCTCTTTTACAAGACTAGATTTATTGTCTGTGATGAATTAATGTGGATCGAAACAAATGTGTTTACTGTCAGTGGAACTGACTGACTCATTCACCACATGTATTTCTTTTAAAAGATTATGGGTTTAGCTAAATACTGCTCTGTCTGCTAGGATGACCATGCTAAGAGCTGATTCTCTTAACACAGTGGTTCTCAACCTGTGGGTCGGGACCCCTTTGGGGGTCGAACAACCCTTTCACAGTGGTTGGCTAAGACCATCGGAAAACACATATTTTTGATGGTCTTAGGAACCAAGATACCAATTTTATGGTTGGGGGTCACCACAACACAAGGAACTGTATTGAAAGGTCGTGGCATTGGGAAGGTTGAGAACCACTGTCTTAACACAACATACAGGCAATCCTTTGACTTATGACCATAATGGAACCTGCCCATTACAGTTGTAAGTCATTATGGTTATACAGCGGGTCACCAATATGACCAATTCAATGTTATGACTTTTTTTTTGCAATGGTTGTTAAGGCACTGCTGCTGTCATAAAGCAACCACTGTGATCATAAAGCAACCATTTTTCACTATAAGGCATTTTTGCTGAAAACGGAAGACCAGTCATGAATGCAGCCAGCTGTTGACCATTCCACATGTGGTCATGTGATTGGAAGGCATTGCAACTTCAGAATCAGATCATAAGTACCCTTGGGGGAGTCCATCATAACTTCAAATGGTTGCTAAGCAACCAGTTATAAGTCAGGGACTACCTGAATATAGAACATGCAATTAGTTAAGCATATATAGTTATGTCTGTGTGAAATATTTATTCATCAATGGTAATTTCTAAGCTACTGTTGTCCAAAATAGTTCTGTTGGCAATATCTTAATTTTTTTAGATTCACTTCTTGCGTTGCTGTATAATTATTGATCCCTTGAAATAATTATCTGAACAACACATCTGTCATTCTATCTTAAAGCCATATTTCAGCGGGATAAGACTCCAGGACACTAACTTATTATGGTGGGCTTCTCAGAGCTATTCAATCAATTTTTTGTTCAAATCAACATTTCTACAGAGAACAATATAATTTATCATAGATGCATGCCACAATAGAGCCCACTCTGCTGAGAGGAATGGGATTCTCTCATCAACAGTTTCTTAGGAACACCATTGGATGAAGAGTTTGGTGTTAACAATACTTCAATGCCCCTCTCTGAAGATCTGTGATTAATGTGAACAGCTTTTCAAAGTCTAAAGCTTCTAAGACAATACTACAGCTAAGAGCTGCTTTCAGCTGCTAAAACTCATCCTGGCAGTTCTCAATTTACACCTGCACATCTGTTTCTTTCTTCACTAAATCTAACAAAACAAGCTATATTTTGGCTGCACTTGGAACAACTTCAGGAAGTAATTGGCTGGCGCCGAGAACAACTGCACATATTTTTTATTAGTTGAAAGGTAAGTCTTGATGACATATTCTCATTGGCCATCCAGTATATGAAGTAGGCTAAATTATTCAAGCCAATTGAATAGGGATTCCAGCCTTGCTGATGCATTGAAACACCACCTCAGATATTACAGCTGCTCCTCCCAGATGGTCACATTTTTTATTTAGCCTACCTGACAGGGAATGCTCCCAACATCCATAGGTCCTCATTTCTTCTCCTTATGTAATGTTTTTATGATAGCATGTAGCTTCCATACCAATCCACCCAGTTAATTCCCTTTTTTAAAACTAGCTTTTAAATCCTTGTCTACTGGGGGCAAAAATGCAAATGACCACTTGGTGTCAACCAAATATAGAAAAGCCCTAATTAAGTAACTGTTATATTGAATAGTCAATCAGTGGATCCATTGTTTCATGATTTTTTAAAAAAATCAATAGCTAATAGTAAGGACAAAAAAAAAGATTAAAAAAATAGTTCGTGGAGTAACAAAGCAGTGTGCTTGCTAATTAAAGGATAATTTTATTTTCTTATTTATTTGACTGATCCCAGGGAGATCAAGACAGCATGCAGAACATGACATAGACTGCTAATATGGTGAATGATATTGGATGCGAGTAGAGTTTCAGCTAAGTGAACCACAATCACAGCCCTTGGAATGATGCCCTTAAAACTATACAAATAACAATATATACCTATTTTTACATGATAAAGAGTACGCCATGTGGAGAAGGCAGCAAGTTTTTGCCAGCTCCAAAACAGGAAGGGAACATGGCAGCTCCATGGGTGTGGCCAAAGATAATATCTGTAATTATTCAACAATGAACAGAAATGGACCAATAATGTTGATTAAGAATGTAGACAATGAGCAACTAGCTTTGGTGAAAAGTCTTACAAATGACTTATTTTGCACTAGAGATAGTCCTTGATTTAAGACCACAATTGAGTTCTGAATGTTGGATCTAGGTCACTGCAGTCATAAGTCAAAACAGCATGTGATTAGGCTCCATTTTATAGCTGCTCTTATATCAATCGTTTAGCAAATCATGTGGCCAAATCCAACTTATCAAATGGGCATTTCTTGCCAGAAAATGGCAAATAAGTCACAAAATACAATTCTGAAATTCTGAAATGCTGCAACTGGTCATAAATGTGAGGCAGTTACCAAGCACCTGAAATGCAATCAAATGACTGTGGTAGTGGTGTAGCAGTTATAAATTTGAGGATGGACCATAAGCCACTTCTTTTGAGTCTGTTGTATTTTAGGCAACCAGTCCTAAGTTGAGGATTACCTATAGCTGAAACTTTTGAACTCTCTCCTATCATAGCAGCTGCTGATATAATGCACTCCAGCCACTCAATAGGTTACCAATAGAGGGATAACCATGGATACTAAATATTTCAGTCTCAAAATTATATTTTGCTCTTTACATCTTGAAACAAAGATGTATGTATTTTTGCATCCTGTGTTTCTTATTCACTATAAATCTGTATCAATCAACTATGGAACAAAATACATGCAAATACACAAAAACATTATGGACGGAATTAGTAAATGCTATCATCACTGTGATTATTCATAAGAAAGCAAAATGATGCCAGATATTACTTGAAGTTCTTAGGAGCCTATGTTTATCTGGGTATCATCACGGTTGAATGCTCTAGGTAGAATTTGCATTTCAATAAACATGCATAGGATTGTCATTTAAGTTGTTAAATATTACTTAGGAAAAATATTACTTAAATGAAAAATATTTTCATTTAAACCAAACACCAAACTGTTAGTGTTATATTAGAAATAACTTTCAAGAAAATGTATTTTTCTTTGGTATATATAACTAAAAGTACATATTACATGAAATCAATCTTTTTCTACAAGTATTTCATTAAATAAGCACTTGAAGTATCTCAAAATGTATTTATATTATCAGTCTGTATAAATTTCTTGATATACTTTGGATGCATTTTGTCTTCATTTTTATACATTTTTCATTAATGCCTCCTTTTTAGACAATAAAAATAGCTATATCCCAAGGTTTTTAAAACTTTTTTTAAAGTGAACATATTTTAGAAGCTTTTTTTTAGATTTTTGTTTAAAATAGTAAAATGAATATAAATAAAAACAATATGTAAAATATAAAACTTAGTAACTGAATTCCCTGATTAAGCTTTATTTTTTGATCTTAGTGTTATTTGAATTCAACAATTATATTCAAATAACACTAAGATTAAATAATAAACCTTAATCAAAGCTTAATCTGTGAATTCAGTTATTCACAGATTATTATAGTACCTGGTTTACAGGCTACTAAAAATTCATAGCATAGATATGGGTCCCCCAAACCTCTCTGAAGTTTTTCAAGATTGTACCACCAATGCTTAGAACTGAATAGTAAGTAAATTTTGATGATGTGATTTCTACTCCCCCTTTTTTAGAAATAATATAGAAATAAATGCTTTTAACTTCTATACCTAATGGACATATTTTGCTTTGAGCACTTCCCCAAAACATTAAAACGTTCCCCCAGATGTGTTGAACAATGCAAATAAATAAATAATAAAGTTGGTACATTTTTAATCACAGTCTTTACATAGAAGAAATTGTTTCAGGTGATTTTTTTTTTTTCAGTAGGAATTGATCACTAAGTTACGTGGGCTGTGTAGCACAAGGCAAAAATATATTTTAGAGTAAATGGAGGCATATATATAACAACTTTCTACAGCTTCATAAACCAGATGTAAATTTTCTTGGGAGTGCACAGCAGATGCAGAGGGGGACATGATCCCGGAGGAAAAAAAACTGTAGCTGCTTTAAAGAATTGCAGATATGCTGTATTTGCACCTGCATATGCTTCAGAGCGTCTTAGGTGAAGCTCTGCATGAGCCCTGTGTGTTAAAATCTACAGAAGTGAAATCATGTAGCCACTGAATGACTAAATAATCCTGTCATAACTAAGGTGAAATTGATATAAAAGTAGTAAACTACTCCTATGTTAAATGACACCCCTGCAATTTTTATTATTACTGATAAAGTCATAGTTTAAAGCTGAATGGATCAAAGAAAGCAGAATAACAATATTCCACATTTACTCTTGATAGTGTTCGTTTTAGTAAAAAGAAAAAGCATGCTGGTCTTGCTTGATAATACGTAGATTAGTTTAGAAGTTAATAGAAACCTTCACAAGGTTACCTGCCCATCTTTCAGATCCAAATGCAAGAGAAAATGAAGGAGCTGGGTGATCTAGCAGGTAAAAAAAAAATCCCACTGTGGCAACATATAAAACAAATGTTAAGATTGTTCTACAAGTATGAAGTCATAGAAAAGCTATATATACCATATACTGTACCACCTATTCAAGGCCTTGCTGTTGTCATTGCAGAGTGCTATGTGTATATATTGAATAATGACCTCCACTCTAGTTTTGTAGAACAATTAACAGCTAATTTCTCTATACCATGGGTGTCAAACTCACAGCATCATGTTGCCATCACATGATGTTTTCCCCATCCACAGAGCTGGAGTGGGCGTGGCCTGCATGTGACGCATACGGCCCGCAGCCGCCAGTTGGACACCCCTACTCTATATGAAGAGAAACTATGTAATACAATGTATTGCAAATTTCACCACTTCTTCTAAAGGCCACTCAAACACTAAATGGTATACAGTTTAGATGTGAAATAGTCTTATCTTCATAATAATAGGAAAACAAAAACAGCTTAAAAAACATCCTAAAGACTAACTTAGTTTTATATTTCATATCAATCTTATATATCCTCTAATTCCAATTAATACTTTTTAAATAACTATTTATATAAATAACTTAATTAAGCAATTAAACCTCTTCTCCCTTTGAAACCATAGTCTAGCAAACATATTCATTTTGTCCAATGTTTAATGATCAGGATCATCTGACATTTAATTGTTACAAATTATTAAATCAATGCAATAAATCAACTGAAATAAATAATAATAATATTGCTTTACTTGATTTCTTGATTTATCCTTGATTTATTTATGACCATTCATTCAGCAAGTGACTAGAGTGGCTTTGGGTACATGGAGCCTCAAGGATCCAAGATCATTCTTAGTTCAGAAGGAGTTGCATTACCCTATTCAAACCCATTTCACATCTTAGGAGTTCTCCTGGATTCATGTCTGAGAATCACTCAGGACAATTTTAGCACAGCTCCAGTTTGTGCATCAGTGGTGACATTTCCTGGATCATGGCCTCCTGTGCTCAGTCACTCAAGCCCTAGTCATCTCTCATTGGCTCCTCATACATCACCTCTCAGGTTTCCAAATTTTTCTTAAGAGCTGTAACCATTAGAGGAGAATGCTGTAACTTTCCTTAATTAACCTTCTGGTGACTGATTGCTATGATGCTATGATCAATTCTCTTATGTCTCTTTGTAGTACTTGTGTTTTGGTCTGTGGCTGTAAATAAATTTTACTTACTTACTAGTCGTCGCTCATCTGGATTACTGCAGTGCATTCTACACGGGGATAATCTTGAAATCCATTTGGAAGCTTCAGCTGGTGCAAAGTGTGGCAGTGAGAACAGTCTTTGAGGCCCCTAGGATGGCCCATATTATATCTCTGCTCCGCAAACTTCATTGGCTACTTCCTAGTGCAGTTCAAGTGTTGGTTATCACCTTTAAAAACCTTAATGTCATAGGTCCAGCTACCAGATGAACCATCTTGTTGTCCCACTAGCAGAAGCCCACCTACTCATGCTAGCAGAAGGGGCCTACTGTGGATCCTGTTGGTTAAAGAACTCCGACTATCGGGATTCAGAAGAGCCTTCTTTGCTGCAAAACCCACCCTTTGTAACATCTTGCCCTCCAGGGTAAGATCTGCTCCTACCCTCCTATTCTTCTGCAAGAGCCTGAAGACTTGGTTCTGCTGACTGGGCTGGGTTCCACACTGGAGGTGGCTGCTGGATTGATAGCTGACTCCACCTCCCATCCCTTTCTCTCTGACTTCCACCCATTTACTTTTTTGGTTATCATATTGGTGTATTCTGATTGTTTTCTTTTTCATTATTTATTCTATTGTTCTATTATTTTACTTCAGTTTTGTTTACGTTCTTATAATTTCTTCTTTTTTATTGTTGTAAGCCGCTTAGAGTAGTCCCATGGTGAGATAGGTGGAAAATAAATGTAACAACAATCTTGCTGACTGCGCAACAAACCCAGGGGTGGGTTTCAACCGGTACGGACTGGTATGGCTGTATTGGATGGTGAAATTTAGTAGGCCTTCCCATACCCATTGGTCAGGAGGCCCCATACTGGAACGCTCCCTCCCCTCATATGCTTTTTCACTCGCCCTGTCCATCCTCACCATGTTGCCAAAAAGTTCTCAGAAGAAGAACCAGAAGAAGAAAGAACTGGTGAGTGGCTGGTGGGAGGAGGAGGATGTTGGGGAAAAAGGAAGAGGCAGAGGGGATGGAAGATACTATAGGAGCACACTCTCCCAGCATCTCTGCCTCGTCCCTCTTCCTAGATTCACTCACGTTTTTAAAACTCACAGCCTGTGCACACACACACACTTTCAGCCCCTCTGCCTCTTCCCTTTTCTTGGATTCACTCAGACGTTTTTAAAACTCACAGCCTGTGCACAGCACATCCACTTCCAGCCCTTCTGCCTCTTCCCTCTTCCTGGATTCTCTCAGACATTTTTAAAACTCACAGCCTGTGAACAGCACATCCACTTCCAGCCCCTCTGCCTCTTCCCTCTTCCTGGATTCACTCAGACGTTTTTAAAACTCACAGCCTGTGCACAGCACATCAACTTCCAGCCCCTCTGCCTCTTCCCTCTTCCTGGATTCACTCAGACGTTTTTAAAACTCACAGCCCGTGCACACACACACACTTCCACTCTTTTAAAAATGTCTGAGTGAATCAAGAAGAGGGAAGATGCAGAGGGGCTGGAAGTGTGTGTGCTGTGCACAGGCTCTGGGTATTAAAAATGTCTTGTGTGTGCACAGGCTGTGAGTTTTAAAAATGTCTGAGTGAAGAGGGAAGAGGCAGAGGGGCTGGAGGTGTGTGTGTAAGGTGGTCAGTAATGTTGAAGACCGGCAAGGACAGCCATATTTCCTCTGTAAGTAGCTGTTTTATTATTTTGTGTACTTATTTTATTCTTATTTAAGTAGTAAGTGCACAAAATAATAAATTTCCTTTTTTATATCTTCTTTTTGTAGGTCATTTTTGAGAGCAATAATTCAGTTACATCGACTTGGCCACTCCCACCCAATCACATGACTTCCAAGCTACTCCCACCCAGTCACATAACTTCCAAGCCACTCCCACTCAGTCACATGACTGCCAAGCTACTCCCACCTGGTCATATGATCACCAAGCCACTCCCACCCGGTCACATGCCCACCAAGCCACTCCCACAGAACAGGCCACACCTACAGAATAGGTTCTAAAAATTTTTGAAACCCACCACTGAACAAACCAGAACTCTTCAAAATTACAACAGTACTAAACAAAGGGACATACAACTCCCTCCTGAAGTTCCAACTGTCACAGTCCTCTGCTGTCATATGACAAAATTTGGGGTGCTTGGCAGTGTGCCTGCCCTCATGAACACAGGAGCACTGCAATTTCTCCCCATGAGCTGGGAGGAGCTGGGAGGCCTTGACCTGCTAGGCCCACCAGCACATCAGCCTTTCCATTGCCCCACCACTCCCCAAGGCTTAAATCTTTTTTCTGCCCAGCTGCTCGACTGAACTTATCTTCATTTTCTGTACATTTTTTCATTTTCTGTACGTTTTCTTACAAGTACACCCTGCCAATACAAGGTACAGTGACTGCAGAAAGCTAGCCAACACAATGTTTTCAGAGATAGAGGCTCAGAATATTGCAAAGGCTGGTGTTGGCTAGCTTTCTGCAGTAAATGTGCAGCTCATTGGCTGGGGATGCTTGTCAGCAGCTACCTGAAAAGGGAAGGGAAGTTGACCTACACAACTGGATGTTGAGAAGTCCCTTTCAAAAAAGGGGTGTAATGGAGAAAAGGCGCAAAACTTCTAGAAAAAGTGGGGAAAGGTGGGGTGGGTGGATGGCCCATATGCTGGTGAGACTGCTAACCAAGGCTTCCAATCCATAGTAAACTTCCATGTACTGGAAGGCATAGCTGGGCAAGACCTGGATGTGGCAGAATCCCACATACTGGTGAATCTAGCTGGCTGAGGCCTTCTGATCTGCAGCAGGTTTCTGCATGTGCATGGAGGGTACTGGCCTCCCAGAGCCTTTCTCAGCCCAGAGCACTCTGTGCTGTTGTTTAACAATTGCAATAGGGGAAGCTGGGATTGCGGTTGTTGAATGAGATGGTCACATGGGTGCCTACCTTAACAATTGCAATGTCTTATGACCCAAATTGCAGGCACAATTGTTCTTGTAAGACTATTTGTATCAGTTCATTCTCCATTATCACACAGAGATTGTAAACGTACATACAATTATTCCTACCTCTTTAAACAACCTCATTTTTAGCACAAAATGTTCTGTTCAGTTTTTCATATTGTTTGGGAGTTTGTATAAAATCAATTTAGAGTTTCCTTCCTTTAATTCAATAAAAAAGAAATAGGTTAAGTGAAGATTAAACTTTTTTGAAATAGAAATCCCCGAAAAAGAACATGAAATGATTCCAAAATCTCTTAGGTTTATACCTCAAGCCACTATATTTGTGGGTGCATTTTGTTGTAGCTATAAGTTTTGCTAAGTATAACACTACATTTTTTTGTCAATCACCTTGCAAAGAATGTAATTCTTAGGACCTTGTGTCTATGTGTACTGAGACATTTATGGCCTTTCACTATTAATGGCAAATGGCTTTAGAGCTTCTGATACTAAGCATTGCTCATAAGCCATTGTTTGAACATTCTCACAGCCAAAGAAAATTGTAACATTAAAGTAATTCTCATATCCTGAATTGTCCTACTGATTACCTTGGAAGCTGCCATTACAGCAGCTGTGGCTGCAACATTTAGCCCCCGTTTCCCAAAATGCACCAGGGCATCATAGCTGCGATCTTTTGCTTGGACTAAGCAACCATCTATTTCCTGTCAAAAAGAAAAAAAATCCACAATCAAACTCAAAAGAGTTCAAATAAATTTGTCTTTTTCTTACTTATCAAAAGGAAGATGTTTCCATGCCTGCCCTGAATATAGATCAAAACAGTTAAAACAGGGTATGATTTACCAAATCATCCACCTTCCTCATTGATATAACAATTGTATGAGAGGAGTTGTGATTATTTTATAATAAAAGGAATATGCAAATTTGGAAACTGAAGTGTCTTCCACTCCACTTTCAGATGACCTCTAAGCATAATTTGTTAGGTTTGGGCTTAATATGTTTACACGAACCAAACCACTGTAGCTTGGTGATCATACTTTACTGCTTAAAGGCTAAACCAATTTCGTTGTATACATGATGTACAATGACAATAAAGGCTTTGAACTTAATATATCAATCTACTTGAAGAAATAAAATGAATGCATTCAACTCTCCCTATTCACGTGATCTTTTTAATAGAAAATAGGGATATAAACTTACAATGTAGGTCCTAATTAGAGTTATAATATGAATAAAAAAAACAAAAATTATTTTAAATGCTTAGGGAACACTTGACTCCAATACAAATACTCAGGAGATTGCTTAATACTCATTCTGAGGAAGAATAATCCACAAATTATATCCAAGAAACAAGCACTATACAAAAGTGCTATTAGGTAAATTCAATTCCAAAAGGGTTATATAGATCATGGCAAGTCACCACTTGTTTAACTATTGCCTGATAACTAAATCTAATTAACTGAATTCACACAATACTCTAAGCCAAAACAAAATCAACAATTTATTTACCATCAACTTGCTAACTTTTGCAAAATCTATTTGCTGGTGACAAATGGGGAAAGACTATCATTGGTCTGTCAATGTGCAAATTGCTGAATTAAAAGAAATGAAGGATAATGAAGGGGTACATGAGTGCTTGGTAATCTTTTCTATTTTGGTGTCATAGTGTATTGAATTGTAACTCTCATAATTCTGAATAGGAATTAAGAAAGCTGGTAGTCCAATGTAATATAATTGAAAAATACCAGGTTGGAAAAATTTGCATTAAAATTTATTTCTCATATGAGCTGTTCTTCAAGATTTCTGACTGACTGGTCCAATTGCTTTTGAAACACTTGTAAAAAAAATTTCTATAGAGCCAATAGTTTAAATCATTTATTACATTGAGAATCATCCCAGTGGGGAGCTGCATTTTTTCAGTTCTTATCTGTAAAAATAAGTCAATCAAGAAAAAAGAGTAACACCTACTGAAATGAAACTCTTCTTCCTGAAAGGAATGCAAAAAGTGTAAGTAATATTATACAATCAGTAGTGCTATCCTACAACTGATTCAATAGTTGTCACCCAGTTTGATGAGGCTCACTAATGTTTAATGGCATCACAGCCTAAGGATATTCTTATTCATAAGCTTATCTTATGAGAAATAATGCTACTGACCTTTTCTTTTGAAGATAAAGTTGGGTGTACAAATTTCCTATATAGAAGACTGGAGCCCTTTGTGTATGGAGACAATAACCAAGCTACAAAGGCTATTTTGAGTTCATAATAAAATGGGAACCTATAGAAAAAATAATAATATATTTTGGTGTTCTTTTCAAATCAAGTTCCTTGAGAATTTACTAAGAAAGTAAATGTATGAATGTTTGAATATGTGCATTGATGTTGGCATCCAAAAATATTTTCCTTTGCATTTTGGCTTTTGCTAATGTCTTTAAGTGCATCTTCATGAATAACAAAGTCAGGAGTCCATGTTCAATCCCTCCACCAATACAATGAAGAAGACCATAACAGGTATCTATCCCCCCTTTTATTTGAGAATGCCATGTGAAGTTTCACTGTTCATTCATTCCTAAGTACAATAGAACAATTTCCTATCAATGGTTGTTTCCATCCTATACCCCTTGACAACTTGCACAAATATTCAGACCAGACTAATGCACGCAGCCTGTTTCACGGTACCAATATTCAGTTCCACATTTCTTCTAAGTTCTAGGAGAGCAAAAGTGAACAAAGTATCTCATATATCACGATGTTCAGTTAAGCAAAGGTAATTGTGTAAGAATACAATGAGTGGAATCCTTGGCCCTCAAATGACACCCGAGTACTGATAAATGAGCAAGAAATTATAGGTTTGGTTTATTTGGTAGGCAACTAGATGATACACCTTTCTTACAATTCCACGGGTAAATGTACTGTTGTAGTTCTCATAAAGTTTGTTTGTTTGTTTATAAAGTTTATTGGCTACCCATCTTACCTCAGTGTAACTCTGAGTGGCTTAAATATGCAGATTAAAAAATGGCTTGCAAGATATTCCTGCCTGAGAATTTATTTTGGTTTTTTCTCTAAGATCCCTGTTCTTATCTTTCTTCCTATAACCTCATTCTTGTCTTTATATTCTTCCTGTATTTTCTTTTATGCATCTATTTAGGACTTTCCTTGGCCCAATTTTAATATAGGAAATGAGCAGCCATTTCTAAATTCCTGTGAATTTAGAAACATTCTATGTGCTCTAGTTATGTTTTAATATATCGGCATTCAAAGATATATATCTATGTTCTGTTTATCAGCAGGAAAATTCAGGATTCAGCCATTTCGCAAACCCAAACATGCTTAATTTGAACAATGAGCCCGCATCTACCTTCTTCTTCCTTTGGGTCCTTCTCAACCTTTTTCATCTACCTGTCCTTTTAAATTGTGGAATTATTTTTACTATCTCATATGCTTTTTACTATTGCGTATGCTTTCGTCCTTGAGAAGATGTTTCTTCTTTCTTTGCTTGCCTTTTGTAACACAAATATCATTGTTGTCCAACCCCAAATGGTTTTATTGATATCTTCCCCATCTATATGCCAGAACTGCATCTTCATAACATATATCTCCCAAGACTTGTAATTTTTCTCAATAAATGAACTTTGATTCACAAACTGGTGGTAGTTCTATATAAACCACAAGTTTCTCAAGGATGCTAATGATTGTTATGTTTACAATATTCAAAGTGGGATTCCAAAGAGCAACAATCAATAACACTGACATTCACATTTGGCATTCCTGAAAGAAACTGTCAGGCTTCTAGGACAGGTATTCCACCCACCTAATATCATTGGATGCCTAATCCTATCTATAGTGTATGCCTGTGTGTTTCCATGCTCTAGTCTACTTTTCTTCTGAAGAACACATTTCAAAGGATACCAACCAGCAAAGAAAAATGTCTGTGAATGTCTCTGCTGTTGTAAAGAGTGCAAATATGATCCAGTACATCATCCATTTCACCTGAAAAGAAAGCATAATAAAAATTTTATCTCATACATACACATTATACAGGTGCTAGTTCCTTCCTTCTTAGTACTAAGGCCAGACTTACTAACAGACACTTTGAGATGGTACTACTTCAAATAACAGATTCGTATTCAATAGTAAAAGTAGAACCAAATTTACTTATTTATTAAGTTTTCAACCAACATTTGTGTGGAAGATAAAAATGACTTGGAAATTTTCTATTCAGGAAACAAAGGATCATGAAGCAGAAGTAATTCTGATACAACATAAACGCAGTTGTAAAAGTTATTCTGAATCTACTTTCTAGCACTTCTCACTATTTAAAATTAAAATTTTCATTACAAGCTATCTTATTTCATAAAAAAAAACTATAGGTGTTATATCTTTTTATCCTCCTCTTATTTATGTATCTATCCACTTAATAATTTTAATTGTTTAAATTTTAGAGTTATTTATGATGTATTTTGATATGGACTGTACACCGCCCCGAGTCCCTTTCAGGAGAGGGGGCGGTCTATAAGCGCTAAGAAATAATAATAATAATAATCAGGGTTGGTAAATCCCAAGTTACTTTAGGCTGTTTCTCTGTCTTCATTATGAAAACAAATCTGAGATATTATTACAAAATAGTAATCACTATGGATGGAGATATGTACAGTTTCATATAAAATGAGTGCCCATGCTGTGTTCCAGGTACAGTTCTATCTGCTGTGTATGCTTCAATGGCCCAGCATTGTGTCCTTAAATTAATCATAATTACATAATCATAAATACATAATTTTAATTAGCCAGAATATTTATTTTAGAAAAAGGAAGTATCAACCAGTCTTGTTTCTCCTAATGTTGCAGCTAAAGTGGAAGATAACGTTAAATCATCTAAACGTTAGCTAAAAATGAAATTACCAATTAAAATGGAAGGGGCGGGATATAGTAATGATTTGGCATACTAGGTACACAGAAAAAAAATCACATCTGAAGCATGTTCTCCCTTCTAAAGAGTGAAATAACAATTGTTAAAAGGGATACAGGATACTCCCAGAAAGACTACTTACATATTCTTTAATATCCTTTGATTTTACAGCTTTGTAAGAGTAATAGGCAGGATAAAGAGTGCCAAATATTAGCCTAAAAGAAAAATGAAAAACAAAAGTCACGGGAAATACTATGGGCTGGAACCAGAGTATGATGATTACATTTGATTCTATAAAATCGGTAACATTTATATAAAAACACTTGTTCTCTTGATTTTAATAGGATTTATTTCAAATAACTTCAAGTTATTTCGTCATTATTTGTTTAATGTTTCTTTCTGAAAGAAATTCTCAGTTGCTCACACAGAAAAATATAAATTTAAATAACACATTTAAAATCTGCCTTCCCAGTCAAAATACAGATTTACAACAAAATCATGCCTTCCATCTGCCTGAACCACCAGTGCATCTCATTTTTTTCTCATTTTTAAAATGTTATGTTTACAAATTAAAATTTTATTTTTTAACATTTACCAAAAATTTACAAAAAATGCAAAATAGAAAAACAGGAAAAGAAATATATGAAAAACAATAAAAATACAGTTATGCAATTTAGCAATAGCAACAAAAGAACAACAGATATGGTTGGACAACCAGAATGACTTCTCACAACTAAAAACATAAACTGAGAGCCCCCATACTAAATGAATTGAAATCTGATGCCGTACCCAAATGAATGAGTTGCTTATAGATATAGATATTATATTGATGATTACAATAAAATATTGTAGAAAACTTTGGAGGTCTTCTAATCCAACCCCCTCCTTAAGTAGGAAATCCTATACCATTTTGGATAACTGGCTATCCAGTCTCTTCTTAAAAACCTCCAGTGTTGGAGCGCCCACAAAGGCAAAACATTTCGATCGATTAATTGTTGAGTCAGGAAATTTCTCCTTAGTTCTAGGTTGATTCTCTCCTTGATTAATTTCCATCCATTCCTTCTTATCCTGCCTTCTGATGCTTTTGGAGAATAGGTTGACTCTCCTCCCCACTCTGCTTTTTGGCAGACCCTCAAATATTGGAACATTGGTATCACCTCTAGTCCTTCTTTTGATTAAAATAGACATACTCAATTCCTGCAACCGTACTTCATATATTTTAGCATCCAGTTCCCTAGCAATCATCCTTTACATACAGATCTTTATATGTATATAATACATATGTGAGAAGGGTATTATTTTTGCTTTAATAACTGTTTGCTGTTCGTTTGTTTTACAATTCCTTGGTTGGGATATTGTTTACTTCTTTTCCTCCCACATACATCCCTGCGGCCAATATGCTCACACAGGGAGGGGCTTCTCCTGGTGCTGTCCACTAGGCAATGCTAGCGGGCGACACCGAGGAGTAGGGCCTTCTCTGTGATGGGCCCAACCCTCTGGAATGACCTCCCCCCCGACATTAGAACCACTTCTGACCTCCGCTCCTTCCGGCAAAAACTGAAGACCCACCTGTTCCGATTAGCAGGCCTGGCATAATTCAACTGTCCCTCCTGGCAAATGTATTATATCTGGTTATTTTAGGGGTTTTTAATTTACTGTATTTGTTTTTAGGGGTTTGAATTTATCTTATATCTGCTTTGTACAGTTCTTTTAACTGCATTTTAACCTCCTCCATGTCAACTGTCAACTGCACATATTTAATTTTATTGTATCTTGTTATATTTTGTATGAACTGTACACCGCCCCGAGTCCCTTTCGGGAGAGGGGGCGGTCTAGAAGCATTAAATATTATTATTATTATTATTATTATTATTATTATTATTATTATTAATGGAAGCATGGCCCTTTATGCTGGGCGTTGTTGAACTGAGCCACGTGGGAGGTATTGGAACAATGTTTCTAGTTGAGCAATGTTGTTCATCATAAGGCTTAATGTTTTATACTATTGTGGTATTTAATCCGATTTTATCTCAAGGGCCACCATTTTAATGTGCTTGTTGTATTGTTGTCTGTAGTTGTGATTTTATTTTATTTTAAGGACTGTTTTAATGTGCACACTGTCTAAATGTTTATTGTATTGGTGCGTGTTGCTATTATCTGTAGTTGTTGCTGGATTCTATTTTAAGGACCACTATTTTAAAGTGCTTGCTGTGTCACTGTCTATATATTATTGTTTATATATTTATTGCACTGGTGCTTGTTGTTACCTGTAATTGCTGTTTAATTTGATTTTGTCTTAACAGCCATTATTTTAATTAAAGTCCTTAACTGCCTCTGAGATGTGTTGGAGTGCCTAGGCCAAGCAGGCCAGTCATCTGGGGAAAGGGGTAGAAGGGCTCAATTGCTTATAGCCCCTTCAGGGAAGCACTACATTTGTTATGATATTTTCAAGCTACCCCTATTTTACAATTAATGAGGTACAAGTATGGAAAACAGATGGCAGTATATTATGCTAAGTATTAATAAGACAAAGCACGGGTATTAATAAATGTAACAAAGGATATTTTTTCTTAAAATATTGATTTGTCCATGATAGAGAAGATTTATGGTACGGCAGTAAACAATTCAGACTATTAAATCCCAAAGAAACTGGACAATCTGTTTAAAACGTTTGTTTAAAATAACAGACTTTTATGTCAATTAGAATACAGCTGGAAGGGACCTTGGAGGTCTTCTAGCGCAATCCCCTACTCAAGCAGTAGACCCTATACTTGTGATGGCGAACCTGTGGCATGTATGCCCAAAGTGACACATAGAGCCATGTCGCCTGGCATACGTGGTGTCGCCCGTTCCTCTTCTGGGTTTCTGGTGCTCACGCACACACACTGATCAACTGGCTTTTGTGTGTGCGGCAGTGCTGAAAAATGGAAGAGCTGGTCTTCTGTTTTCCAGCATGAGCACTGGCCAGCTGATTGGCACATGTACATGAACAGCAGTAACCGGAAGACTTGCGGAAACAGAAAGTTCATTTTCAGCATGCGCATGCCCCCTGGGCAGCTCCTCTTCCTGGTCACGGCGCAGTCAAGTGCACATGTGCGTGTGAAGTGCTCCCTTTTTGGCACTCAGTGCCACTGAGGTTCGCCATCACTATGTTATAGTATCTCACAGAAGGGAATGCTGTTTTTAAAGATGTGCAGATAAGATGAAACGTAGCCCAATATTTTTTTTTATTATTTAGATCATCTGAGATCATTACAGCAAATGAGAGCCTCAGACATACTTTGGTGCATAACAGTATCAAGTATGACTGGAGAGAATGAATATATTATATTTTTATGAATATAAATATTATGAATTCAAACTGCATGTTATAATACAAGTAAACAAGGCATAAAAGCTTCAGAGGATTTTAAACTGAGGTTATTTTTTCAGCTTTGTTTGGAACTATCCTGAGAATAAAGTTCTAGTGACCAATTTTAGCCAGCAATCTTTTTCAGAATATTATAAATGAAAATGAGGTTTATTTAACTATTAATGCTGACCCTTTGGAGGGACTGGAAAAAAGAAAATCGAGTAAGTAGTTTAGCATAATTTTCCCAATCTAAAGCATTCTACACGTAACTGATTGTACCATCTATTACTATCAGCCAACATAGTCAGTGCTTGAAGTTCCTCCAGGTCTTCCAGTCACACATGCAAAAATAACCTGAATGACAAATTCTGACCAATTTGAGAGAAAAGAGCAGAAACAGAATACATGACCAGTCCAAACAGGAAACAGGGACCAGAAAACAAAGATAATCAGAGAAAAATAATTCAGGACCATGGACAGATCTCAACAAGACAAATGGAATGGAATCTATTTGATCTAACCACACAATATATTCTCTGTTAAAAAAACCAATTTTGTTCAGGTTTTCCTTTCTTTCTTATTGAGGAAGTAATCTAATGGCTTGTAACTTATATGCACATAAATATAACTTCTTTCACTCCTCTGAAACACACACACACACAGAATTTCAGCAGTATCCAACATTATTTTTCACGGAAGCTTAATAAAAAGAAAGCAAGGCTATTGTAATGCTGACAAAAGAGGGAAAGATGGTTTACAGTAAACTCCAAACCCTATGCCATAATAAGAGGTCCATGTTTTTAATTTAGGCCTACACAGCCATAGTAATTAAAGTATAAATTGATTTATTCATTTGAAATTTAACCTCACTTAATGTTTATCCCAAACCATCTGAGTTTAAGTCCTGTGATTACTGCAAGTTAGGGTTAAAGTTAATTATTTTGTGCTTCTGTGAGTATTTGCACATCTGAGACGTGCAAAATCATACAACTAATGATATTATTAAAAATCTTTTACTGGGGGAAAAAGTTAAGGACATTACAGCAGAATCATTATGGAGAACCATGATTAGAAGTTCTTTTATTAAACAATTAGAAATACTGCTAGAGTTTTATCATTTCAATTTATGTTATCCCACTATATTTCCCATTATTATTCCATATTATTGTGCATTTTCTCTTTCTTTGTATTATTTGTAGTATTATAAATACAACTTGCATTCTGGAAGCATATTGTCACCAAGCAACAATAGCTTATTAAATCCTTATCCAACTCAATCATTTTTATGGTTCTAAATGGGAATTAAAAACAGCCTTTTTCCTGCTTGTGCATAATGTTCCTTGCTGTTGCTAAATCAAAGCCATCTTCTTATCTATCTTTAGTGACTAGTTTGCCATCTGCAACTATTCTGTAATAATTAAATTATAGTTTTCTTGCTATCAGGGAGGTATCACAATAAATTGAATAACTCTACAACAAATGTAGTTTGCAAGATCTACTGGAAAGGCATATGCAAACGAGGAAGTCAAGAAAGTGTATATAGATTTTTAATCATCATTCATCACCATTAATATCAAAACTGCCTAAAAGTCCATTCACAGACAATATGATGGAAGAAAGTATTCCTGCTTAGCTTTCCTTTTAAATTATTTAGCATTTCAATGCTAACTTGTTGAATGTGACATCAAAACATACCAGCACATATTAATCTACACTCTTTAGTTTACTGAATGAACTACATTTGTTCACAAAATTCCTCTACTCAGGGGAGAAGCTGAGGGCGATCTCTTTTTACTACATGCTAAGGTAAACATCTACATCAGCTGCCTCCAACCTTTCCAGCTTTGCAAACCAGGGAGGTGAGGGGCTGGGAAAGGGATTGTTTGACCATTTGTGTGGGCAGTTGCACAAATGGAGCTGCACCAGTGGTGCAATTCAGCTGGTTCTATCTGGTTCAGGCAAACCAATAGCGATGGTGGAGAAAGCTCCGTCCACCCACCCAGAACATCATAATGTCCCATTTTTTATGCTCTGCACATGCGCAGAAGGTCACATTTGTGAACCGGTAGTGAAGGTAAGTTGATTTCATCCCTGAGTGGCACATCTGTATGCTCTCGCCCACCATGGCCTGGCTATGAACATGCCACGGCCTGGCAATGGGTCGTGGCCTGAGGTTTGGGGACCCCGATCCATATTCAAGAGGATTTTGATTTAATTTGATCTGACATTTACTGTAGGGCCATTTGCTATAAAAATGCAAGGTTACGGCATGAACTCAAAAGGAAGGGAGGAGATATGTATTTGCAAAGCCTGCATAACAAAGATAAAGGAAGAGGGCGTGTTGACAGGGCAGACCCTTTTCAATGTAGAAAACAAGAGCTGTCCGTCAGGCATATCATACCAGTCATATTGCTAAGATAAGGAATAGAAAACTTGCTAAAAGTCTTCTAGGATGCCCATTAGTTATTCTTTTAGGAATAGGGTTGAAGCAAAGCTTGTTAGATAACTTTTGAAGTGATTGTTAGTTAAGACTTAGAAAGAGGGATGGTGTGGAGCCAATGGAGGACCCATAAGATAACTTTCAAAAAACCTATTAGACAATGTTTCTTTATCCCATCTTGAAAAGCTGTATGGAAGTTTGTTGAATCCTTTGTTCTGGGTCCTGGTATTTTGGTGGCTGGGATCCCTTTTGCTGAGAAGCTTCAATAAAAGAAAATCAATCTGGCATCTAGTGTGTAGAAGTCCATCAGCTTTGGCACCAGGCTAAGACTCAAATTTGAGGACAACAAAAACAAATTCTGAAAATCTGCAATTTACATAGCATGCAGCAATCAGTCTGTAGTAGTATTAAGGGAGGATGACTTTACAAGAGCATTACTTTCATTTTCATTTTTCATTTGGAAGACATAATGCAAGAGCCACAAAAAAAAAATTAGAATAAAAACTGACCTTTTAAATGTAATGACTACCAGTAGTAAAATATGCATATCTTTCTTTGTTATACACAATATGCCAAGTAATTACTCTTAAAACATGGATTATAGACTAGTAAAAATATAAAATAAACCCTTCTAAAGTTATATATACTGTTACTGTAGTAGTATCATTTTGTTATTGGCTGCATTGTAAAAATGATTCAGTCTTGACCTGTTTATAGTTTTCAAGGTAATATCAATTAAAACATAAGTTGACGACACGCAGCTGTACATTTCCACCCCAAACCACCCCAACGAGGCCGTCGAAATGATGTCCCGGTGTCTGGAAGCCGTGCGGGTCTGGATGGGGGACAACAGGCTCAAGCTCAACCCCTCCAAGACAGAGTGGCTGTGGCTCCCGGCTTCCCGGTTCAACCAGTACATCCCATCTCTGGCGATCGGGGATGAGCAATTAGCCCCGGTGGAACGGGCGCGCAATTTGGGCGTCCTCCTAGATGCCCGGCTGGCTATGGATGACCATGTGGCAGCCGTGGCGAGGGGGGCGTTCCACCAGGTTCGCCTGGTGCGCCAATTGCGACCCCTTTTGGACCGGGAGGCCCTGCGCACAGTCACTCACACGCTGGTGACGTCTCGCCCGGACTACTGCAATGCTCTCTACATGGGGCTCCCCTTGAGGTGCGCCCGGAGACTGCAGTTGGTCCAGAATGCAGCCGCGCGGGTAATTATGGGGAGAACGAGGTTCTCCCATGTAACACCTTTCCTGCGCGAGCTGCACTGGCTTCCTGTGGTCTACCGCGTGCGCTTCAAGGTGTTAGTCACCATCTTTAAAGCGCTCCATGGCACAGGGCCTAGTTACCTGCGGGATTGCGTCCCGCCCCACACATCCCTGCGACCTATTCGCTCGCACAGAGAGGGACTTCTCCGGGTGCCGTCCTCCAGAGAGTGTCAGAGGGCAGTGCCCAGGAGTAGGGCCTTCTCTGTGATGGGCCCTACCCTTTGGAATGACCTCCCCCCAGACATTAGGACAACAACTGACCTCCGCTCCTTCCGTATGAAATTGAAGACCCACCTGTTCCGACTAGCCGGCCTGGCTTAAATTTAGAGCTTCTCCACCTCTTGGGCATTTTTAATTGTTAATTTTAATTTTTAAATTTTAACTGTCATTGGGGTTTTAATTGTTTCAAAGTACTGTAATTTATTTATTTATTTTCTACCTCCTCCATATTATATTGTTATGATTGTTGCGATTGTACGTCGCCCCGAGTCCCTGGGGGGAGAGGGGGCGACTAAGAAGTCAAATTAAATAAAATAAAACTAACCTGAAAATAGATAAGAACAATGCAAATTAACTGATATGTCAAAGCAAATTCTGTGCACGATATTCTTTTTTAATGTATATATTTATCATGTTACATCAATAGGAATAAAATACAAAACAGAAAAACAAAACAGAAAAAAACATATTTGGGTCAAATACCAGTGATGCATCATTTTATTTAAAAAAATACATTTTATTTAAAAAACCCTATAATTCAAAGTAAATTTTAGTCCATACATTCTCCCATTTATCTAGCATTCTACACACACAAAATTGCCTATTTTACCCTGCAGTCTTTTATATAAGCATCTTCCAGGTTCATCTTGAATAATATTTTATATACTTTAGCAATCAAATGATCATTTCCAGAACATAAGCTGATATCCAATTCAGTTTTAACTTTAACAAAGCTTTTTTCATCAGATCTAAGTCTTTTAACAATGCTATGATAATTAAACCAGTTCCAAACAAAACAAAATCTTCACTTAATAATTGTACCCTTGTCTTTTTTGTAAGTCCTTCTTTTTCAAATGTCATGTGTCCTGATAGATCATCTATTCATTTACCTTCCAATAGGATCTCTGTTCTATGTAGTGCTTCATGAGATGATAACTAAAGTGGCACTTTTTCAACCAGTCTTATATTTCCACCATACATGCCCATTTGATTGCCTAACAATGGTTCTTAAATCTAAGGTTAGTTTTTACTTTATCCTATCACAAATGGGCATCCTACCCAGTGACGTGCAGTCAGGTGAGTCAGGTGAGGCAAGTGAGGCACAGCCTCCCCACTCTCATCATGAAAAAAAAAAGTAAAAGGAAAAAGCTGAACTAGTTGCTGCCTCACCGTGGATGACTCTGCTCTCCCTCCCCAAGTGTAGTGACTTCCTCCCCAGGCCCCCATTCATTTCTCTCTCATACACACACAGCTGGATAAAACTATATAAAAATCTAGCCCAGCTTCACTGATTACAAGTTTGAAAAGGCAACGTGGCTCCACCTGCAATCAAACTACACTTGGGGAGGGAGAGCACAAGCGAGCACTGAGGAGACCACAGGAGGAGGCAGGAAGCCAGGCAAAGAGTCATGCTGTAGTACACACACTTCCCCCCAGCCTCTTTCTTTTGGAAGGCTCGGCTCGGCTCCCCTCCGGCTTCTCTGCCTCTCCTCTCACCCCAGCCTGCCAGCAGGAGGTGGTGGGTGGGCTTTATTGTGTTCCAGGCATTTCCCACCCAGACAGCAGGCTGCATTTGCAATGGTGGAGATGTTTGGGAAAGGCAGCAGGGGAATGGGGGGGGGGGATGGCAGAGGAGCTGCTTTCAAGCCACTGGAAAAGATATCCAATCCAACTTTTGTGTGTGTGGGGGGTTTGTTTGAGAGTGAGTGAGAGAGGGAAGGGGTAAGAGAGATAGTCCAATCCAACTTCTGTGTGTGTGTGTGTGTGTGTGTGTGTGTGTGTGTGTGTGTGTGTGTTTGAGAGAGGGGGAGGAAGGGAGAGAGGGAGGAAGGAGGGGAAGGAGAAGAAAAAGAAAAAGAAAGAAGGAGCAAAGGAGAAAAACAAATGCTGTCGCTTTAAATTGGAACTGAGCATGCCTGGCTGTGGAATTCTGGGAGTTGAAGTCCACAAGTCTAAAAATATTTGAAACTCAGCACTGTGTCAGTGCCTCACCAGTCATAAACCTCACCGCACGTCACTGATCCTACCCAAATCTCAAATCAGAACCCGTGCACAATGTTCTGTATGTTTTGATAATGCTACAAATTGTTAAATTGCCTTTCCACTGCCACCACAAAGTGCTGTGATCTGAACATGTTAAAAGCAACCTTCTTGACAGCACAAACCAAAAGGGTTCAAACTGAAGTCTGTTTCTAATTTAAGAAGACCTGACCCAATTAAGTCAAGGTCAAGAAAATACCAGTTATCGGACCTTGTAGAAAATGGAGAACAGGTGAAAGGATTGGCCATTGGGAGGTGATAGATAGTGAAGAGACCTTAGATAACCCTGCCTTCTTGGTACATTTGAGAACTAGGGACTCATCTTAACATTTATCCTGTTTCTTCTTTCTATAATGACCGCAGACTTGAATTACACTTACTACAATTGAACCTAATTAGAACTGAGCTGATGAAGATTTTTTTTTGACATTTTAGACCCAAGTCCTCAGCATTGTATACAAAAACAACCAATATGTTTAAAGACTGTATAAACATAAGTTAAATACTTGAGAAACCTACTATCAAAACAAAATAACAATACATGCAGACTTTCCTTTTTGCTTTTTAAAATGCAGAATGTTTTGCTTTCTAAAATGCAGAATTGAATAAATGGTATAGACTACAATTATATTCATCCATGTATCCTAATGAGAAATTTGGAATAATTATTACTTACATGACATAGTTCATGCTGGACTCACATTCATCCTGTTAGTAGCTAGGATTAGTAGCAGTGAGTATGGAATGTTGAGATGAAATAATTAAGTTCAAATATTTTAACATAACATTCTATTTCTTAAAGTCTTGTTGCAGTAAAAGTCATATATATTGTTTAATCGTTTCAAAAGAGGAAAAATAAATTTAAAAAGTAAGATTATACTATTCTTTTTCTCCTATTTCAATTGCAAATAGTAGATGAAAATAAAAGCTAACATATACAAGAATCTGGAAGGGTGGGAAAATGAATACAATGTCTTGGAAGAACTTTAATATTCCTCCAGATTCTGGCTCTTGATTGGCAGGCGAACTACAATGATCTGGCCTTCAAAGAAATCCAGTTTGACACCCCTGATCTAATCTGTGGCCTTCTCAGAACACTGATTTCATCACTGACATGATAGTCACCCCCCAAAAAACAATGCATTGTTTCGGAGCCACCTTTTGAATGAATATGGTGAGGTTATCAATGTTTTGCTGGCCTAAGCAAATGAACTTAACTTATTTGGGAGAATTATATTTAATATAGTAGAGGGACAGATGCTCTTATTCTCGCTTGGTAGAGCTTCTTAAGAGTCTTCTTGGATTTCTTAATAAATGAAAAAATTATTATAAAGCAGATTGAGGAAAACTCTGGGACAGTAGCCTATTAAATGCCTCTGGAGAGTATTCAAGCCAGGATTAAGATAATACTTCACCTAAGAATCAGTACTGTGCTACATGCAAAGAGGATAAAATGCTATAATGAATGATCTTGTGAAGCAACCTGGTTTAAACATTGTCCAGCTATAAATTGGAGGGGTGTTATTTAATTAAATAGATGGAGTAGTGAAGAGTTGGACAATGAGTAAGAACCCAGTTATAGCTATTTGGTTGAAGAGAGCTGGCCACTGCATGAGGCAATCTAAGCTGTGATTGGTTGCTGTGAGTGGAAAGGGGGAGTTTCCTTGTTTCCCACCTTTGTCCTCTGTGTGATTTACCTCATGATGTTCTTGCTGCGTTGGTATATCTGTTGTTGTTTGCCTGACTATTTAGTTTGCTGTATATATAGTGGTAAAAACGTATTTATTTACATAAATTTACAAGTATGTGTCAGCATCCATTTGGACACCAGCTGTGCAATTCTTTGACAGGTTATAGACCCAAAAGCGTCCTGAAGCACCAGTAATAAGTTTCTCTGAGGTAGAAGTTTCTTCATGAGCCTGAGAGAGGTTGAGACTATTGCCCTGTAAAGACTGCACAATGCTGTTTGCTACAGGAATGGAAGGGGGATTTCCTGTAACTCCTCTTAATAAGTCGAATTATCTTTCATGGAGCTTAAAAATGGGGATGTTTCTGCAGAGGAAGGATTTGTGGAAGTTGTAAGCAATCCTCCAGCAGATCTCAATGAAGAACAGAAAAGACAAAATGAAAAAGCAGTAGCCAGCATAATTTTGTGCTTGGAAGATAAGCAGGTAATGCATGTGCATGGGCTTATATCTGACAACTATTTGGATTGTGCTATTTGCGAAGAGGCCAAATCGAAAGTATACCCTGTCAGCAAAAGAAGTGAAAGAAAATCTGAAATAATTGTTCAGTTAGTGTATACCTCTATCACAATCAATGGGAAGGGCCAAATTTGCTTTGATAATTGTTGATGATTACTTAAGATATGGTTTTTGTTATTTATTAAGAAGCATAACAGAAGTATTTAAACAATTTAAGCAGTGGGTAATGTTTGCAGAGAGGAGGAATAATCCTTTAATAAAGTGTATGTCAACTACAAATTGACAGAGGAACAGAGTTCATGTCTAACATACTTCAGCAGTGGCTGAAAAAGAAAAGCATAAAATATAAAAAAGCAAATCCCTACACTCCAGCAGAGAATTGAGTTACTGAATGCAGAAATGATGTATTTCAAAATATGAAAGATGCGTTACTAGCCGACGCAGGAATGAGTAAGCTATATTGGAGTGAGGCAATTTTAACTGCCAATTATTTGATCAATAGACTATACAGTTTAGCATTTAATCAAACTCCATATTACATGTTGTGTAAAAGACAACCAACTTTGGCACATTTAAGAATTTTTGGTAGCAGTGCATGGGTGCACATTCCCAAAGCAATTAGAAGAAAAGGACAGCCAATGGCAAGGAAAGCAGAATATAGAGGTTTTCAATCAGGATCAAAGGATCAAAGGCATATAGATTTATAGGACACAAAAATGTTATTATTTCATATTCTGCAAATTTTTCAGAACATGAGAATTGGAAAAAGGTACAGGACAATACTGAAATTTTAATGCCTGTTAGTTAGAGGTCTCCAGGATTCATACAGGCACATTGAACAAAAATTCGGGATTAGCTCAGGATCTGAGTAGATCTCAGAGAAATGCTTAGAAAGTGAGATCCCAATAAAACAGGGACAGTTTATTCCAAGGAGGTCTGAAAAAGTAAACAAATGTATTCCTCCAGAAAGATTCACAGTTGATATGGTAAAAGTATATATAACATTTTTATGGGCCTCGGTATTACCAAGAAATATTGAATTTGTAGAGTCTATTTAGGAGTAGAAATAAAGAACTATTTAGGAATAGAAATAAGCTACAAGGATGGAATGTTCTAAGTCAAAAGAAGAAAATATGCAATTGTTGAAGAATTTGGACATTGAAGTGAAAGGACCTATACCAGTGTTTGAAGATAGTATGGCATGTACACAGATGGCAACAGGTGAGAAAGTAAAAAAACCAGAAGCAAGCATGTTGACATAAAATATTGTAATGTCAGTGCAGATGAATTGATTACCTGTCCAAGCAGCAGATGGCAGCAGAAATGCGGGGGGGGGGGGAGGCATGCAATTCGGAGGCGCTGCAAGGGCTGTGGGAAAGCCAAGAGTTGGTGAGCCTGAGCAGGAGGCTCATCATCATGTGATGGCACCGCCAGCAGACAGACGCAGAGGCACGGGGAGGCAGGCAATCTGGACACAACATGTGGGCCACAAGCAAGACAAGAGATAGTGGGACAGAAAGGGGGTAGCCGCCCATGGGAGGCTCATCTTGTCTCTTGGCTTGACTGCAGCCTACGCAAAGCATCAGGCTCGCTTGCCTTCCCCCCGTGCCTCTACATGTTTGCTACTGGTACCATTCTGCAAAGTTGAGCCTCCCACAGCCCCCTGCCCACTCTGGACCATCACCTCTCAGCTTTCCCATAGCCCACATGGCTTGTTTGGATTGCCTGCCTCCCCTTCGCCTCTGCCTGCTGCTTGGACAGGTAATGAACTCACCTACGCTATGCAGGCTGTGACTGCTGCCAGACATTGTCAGCCCCTGCCAACTAAAGTGCTGGCCACACTCACCCCTCCCCCGGGCTGATGATCTTCACTAGGGTTTATTTTTGGGTAGGGTTTATATTAGATGCATATTTATAAATCAGGCTATTGTGGGGGATAGGTCTTATTTTCAAGGAAATATGGTAAGCTGGTTGAAAAGAGCTGGGGCAATCTAGATTGCATGAGGCAATCCAAGCTGTGATTGTTTGCTGTGAGTGTAAAGGGGGAGTTTCCTTGTTTCCCACTTTTTCCCCTCTGTGTGCTGGGTGTACTTTACCTCATGAAGTTCCTGCTGTGTTGATTTATCTGATGGTGATCCTGTTTGCCTGACTATTTAATTTGTTGTATATACAGTTGTGAAAATATATTTATTTACATAAAACTGCAAGTACATGTCAGCATCTCTGACTCCATTTGGACACCAGCTGTGCAATTCTCTGGCATACTTCATCTAAGAGTCAGTACATGCAAAGATAAAATGCTATAAATAATTAATCTATTCATTTATTTACAAGGAGTAGAATCCATATTGAACTAAGCAATTTCAACAGGCACCATTCATACAATTGATAAGAGAATTTGATTTAAGTATTACTTTAAAAAGAGATATGCCTCATTTCTGCCCATTTGAGCACAAGGAGATAATGGGATCAACCATCTTACTCTCAACCATGGCAGACTTTTAAAGAACACTAAATTCATAAATCTCACTTTCTAACAACTTTCAGAAATTGCCTATTAACAATTCTAATGCTATTATAAACCTCTAGAATGACAGGTTTTAAAAGTATTATGTGAGTTCAGTCTTCAACAGAACAAAAGAAAAATTAACTATAAGCTTAAGAGTTTAAAAAAATGTGTAATAAACAGCAAAAATGTGTTTATTAAATATGTTTTACAGTATACATTATTAAATAAGTTTTAACCTAAAAAAGTTATAAAAGCATAAGTGTCCAAGTAAGTTTGGAATATTAATTTTTACCATAGGATTTTGAGATGAACTCTAAACATTAAACAACTCATAGGAAACAGGGTTATTTTGGTTATAATGGCAATTGCAATTCATAACAAAAAACAAATGGGACTCTAGAAGGGAAATAAAAATTATAAGCATAACAAAAGAAATACAAGTCTGATGTCAATTAATAATAAGGCAAAATGATACAAAAATTAGAAATATTGGAGGAAATATTTGAGGAATGGAGCCTGAAGATACCAACAACACTGTCAGCATTATTTACTTCTATGGATAGACTGTATCTAAAAGATATTAATGAAGGAATGACAGATGTCAAACAAATTTTATCTGATAACTAAGAATGTTTTTCTTTTCATTTTTCCTGCACTTTTTATTCTTTCTCGTCCTCTATTTTTCTTAGTTTAGTTCATATTAATTTTAACTATTGTAATTAAAATTCTTTTAAAAAATTACATTTTAAAAAGATGAGAGCATCTGGCAATATTGTTCCTCTTTGCATAAACACAAGGTCTTATGTATTTTAACTACCTCGAATTAATAAAATTGCATATGTTCTTGTCTTAAAGTACATATATTTATTTGAACTGCTTTCTTTCAATTTTCCTAATCGCATAGAAGATTTTCCCTTTCCTTTTTCTATAATGCTCATGGTATCTCAAAGTTGGGAAAAAAATCAGCAAAAATTACTCTGTGGAATACTGTGCTGATCCACGTCTACTTAGAATCACCAAGAATAGAACCCATGAGCTTTTGCATACAAAGCTGAAGCTCTTTTAATGAAGCTAAACGTCTGTGGAAATTCTCAGTCATCCAGATGATAGTTGTCTCAAAGGTGCTTTTTTTCTACAAAAGGCAACTGGACTGTTTTTTCCTTGAGGAAGAGGAAGAAAATGTTTTGCTTCTCATCCAAGTAGTTTCATAAGTTCTGATGGCAGGGAACTGATGAAACCACTTGAACGAGAAGTGAAACGTTTTCATTTTCTTCCTCAATGAAACACAGTCCAGTTGGCTTTTGTAGAAAGAGCATCTTTGATATATGAATGAAGCTATTGTCTTTTCCCCAAATATAAAGTTTCTTTCAGAAAGAAGGTAATTGGCTGGATTGACATATTATCCTCATTTTTCCCACTCGTTTCTGTAGCATAGCTCTGATCAGTAGGAGGTACACTGCACATTCAAATGCTTCAGTCAGATAGTATTTGAAATGCCCAATTTGAAGTTGTAGTATTATTTCAAAACAAATAATACCCCCTTTCCATCCCCTCCCCAAATTTAGAGCTATTGATTGGGAGAAAAAATTCCCCAAGCACTTAGCCTTAATTTTGGGCAGGTCCTATTATTTTTGAAGTGCAGGAGGCGGTCAGCATGGACACCTCATGGCTGCTGCTGTGTTACAATATTTTCGGAGAGGGCTTATTTTCAGGGGAGGGCTTATTTTATAGCATGCACTCAAAAGCCATTTGGGCGTATTATCTGGGGAGGTCTTATTTTCGGGAAAACAGGGCACTAGATTTTGAGTGTAAAAGAAAGTTTCAACTTACTTCTTTCTCTTCCCACTATTTTAACCTCCCATTGATCACTGAATGCTGCTGCAGGCAACTACGACACTAAAATGCATAGCCTGAACACATGCATATCAAGAGGAGATCATTTTTAAAAAGACACACTGAGAAAACATCTTTTAAATGTGAAAATATTAGCTAAGTAGAGAATATTCTCTAAATAAAAATGTTTGCTAAACAGAGAACCAGTTCAAACTAGTAGTTAAGGCACCAGGAGACTGTGAGGGAAAGTCCCACCTTTAGCCAACCAGGTGGGTAATGATGGACCAGTCACTACTTCTCAGCCCAACACACCTCACAGGATTGGAGGAGGAAAATATGATAGTTACATTTACTGCCTTGAAATGTTTGTAAAAATAATAAAAGCAGATTACAAATAAGATTACAAAAAAGATAAATTAATGGATCCATAAACAATATATATACTCATTTCCAAGACTATTGGATGTTTAAATAACATTTGATTGAAGTTTGTATTTTTATATAAGTATATTTGGCAGCAATAAATTAATAATCTATTCTAACAATGAAAGTGATATTGCCTCCAAATTCTCCCTAATTTTTATACATTATGAGATATTGAAAATTCTTATGTAAAGAAAATGCAGCAGGGTTCATCTGATATAATCTATAAAGTGTCAAGGGACTTTCTATGTGCCATCTGACAATGCCAAATAGAATATTCCAGCCCTCAAAGAAGAGGATGGGTTCACTCTAGTCTCAAAATGCTCCAAGAAATACAGCCATTACATTTTGGGAGTTGATATCCACATATCTGTAAGATGCTCAGAAGGAGGAAAGTAAATTTATGCAGACGTACATTTGAGCACATGCTATATGCTCCTCCCTATTTGCAGGAATCTGATGGAAGACCTTTGAAGTAAAAAAGGACTGATCTAGATTCCCCTGCATTGTTCTTATCCATTCAAACTATTTTGCATAATCAAGAGAATGCCTTACATTTTTATTCTTCTAAGTCCTGATGTAACATCTCAAAACAAGGATACATTTTCTTTCAGTCACTTGTATCTAACAAAGAATGATAATGCACATATAATGCTCCTTCCTCCCTACACATACAATTTGCAGAAAAGATCTCATGATAATCTTTCTTTGGTTTGCCTTTGTTTCTCAGAACTCCATTATCAACTCACGTGTCTTCACCCAACCTTCTTATAAGGGGGAAAAACAGCCCACCAATGTACATTTTCCAGCTGTTGTAAAGTGAGCCTGAGTTTTTTTTTTTTAAATTAAACCAGAAAGTAGATTAAACTATGGAAAAAGATGAAGGAATATATTTGTAATGTTAAGCATTGGTACTATGTAAAATTTGGGGCAAAGAAAGGAAACTGGGGAAAAACAGCTTTGCGGCAACAACTTAAATGTCATCATATTATTTAAATCTAAGATAAGCAAAACACTCCTATTGTTTAAAAACAGCTTTATTTTTAACATGGTTCACTCTAATAAAATTCACATTCAACCACAGAAAGTAGTAGCTGCAGACATATCAGTAGAACTTGCCAGCTTCTTTCCTGCAGCCTTTGGAATGCTTTGTCACTAAAATGTATGTCCTGTCATTGAAAGGCTCTTGACTTTTTTCAGAGAGGAAGTAAAAAAAATCAATCTCACCATCTTATTGCCTTTGAAACTGCTGGGCAGTGACTGGGTCTATTGGAGAGAGTTAATTCCACTAATCTTCCCCAGGCCCTTTGGGTGAATCAGACTACAACTCCCATCACCCTAGCTAGCATTTATGGCCCAGATACATTGGAAGAATGTCAGGTTGAGGGATATTCAATCAGTCTAGTTCAAACAAACAAACAAAAACCGAAGGCATTGGACCTCCAATATCAAAGAGTCCTCAAAATTTCAGTAAGTCTTCCATTCAAAAAGAAACATCTACTTGGAAAATTGGCTCTAAATGGGTGGGTGGTTGGATGGGTGTTTTGTTGTTGTTGTTGTTGTTTTTACGTTTTAGGAGCACACATTCTTTTCCTTTGTGGTGGGTCATTTTTCCCCCCTGCTGCCTGTCTCTCCTAAGAAAGCCTTAGTTTTAGAGGGTTTTATGGAAATGGTTTCTATTGTTTGTTTCCCAGAGAGAATGTCCAAAATTCCTGTACCACCATGTCTCCCACCTTCCGGGAAATAGCAGCCCCCCCCCCACCCCAACCAAAAGTCGACGCCCTTCAATTTCTCCTCCTACACTTAGGCGTCCCCGAGATCGGTTCTTTTTTGTTGAGAGGGAAAACCTCACGCATTTTGTAAAGTGAGCACTAATTTACAAGAGAAAAATTCAGACTTTTCCCCCACTCCCATCGCTCAAGGGTCGTTCCAGATAGCGCCCTCTGGCAGGTGAGACAGAAATAGTTAATGCTAATAACAAAGCGGCGGTTTTCTCTGCCCTTTTTCAAGACTCGCTTTTTCCTTCTTTCCCCTCTCCCCGGACCCGGTTGCATTTGCCAAAGGGAATACCGAAAAGCCGCATTCTTCTGTTGCGCCTCTACCTCTTTCTACGCATATGGCTAAATCTAAGGTAAGAACAGTCCGTCCTATTTCAGCCCGTCAACCATTATAGTACACATTTCGCTCGAATAAAAAAACCTGCTTTAAGTCTTATGCTGGTCTCGACTGCTACTCAACATAAGAAAAACAGAGACGGGCGACAGTGCACGAACTACTAAATTTAGATAGCTGGTGTGCCTGAACAGATATTATTAGCCGTCGCATTCGATGAAAGCTACATGCGCACACAAATGGGCAGACCCCAACGGCACCACCAAAGCTGTTTTCACTGTGCAAAGACCGCTCTTTGGAGAAACCCGCAGGGCGAGGCCCACCCAAGTTGGTACTCACACCACTAGTTTAGAGATTATCCAAGAAACCATGGCGCTGCAGGACTCCGGTGACAGCAAGACGAAGGTAGGATTTTCCCCGGGTTCGAGTCGGTCCGCCCGCAGTCGCTAAAATGAGCAGAGCAGGCGTCTTAGCCATTCGGCATCCAGCGCGCAGCCTCACTAGGGAGCGGCCGGAAACAGTAGCAGGCACGCGCTGAGATGTGGGATCCTAACCTCGCCTGGAAGGCTGGGGCAGCTTTAGCACCTGTTCTCGGGATCTCTGTCTGTCCCCCTGCTATGCCTCTTCCTTTGAGAAAAGGCGCATCGCTCAAGTGGTCGGTCCTCAGATTACCACCCTTTGCCCGAATTGGAGATGGGCAACGAAAACAAGCAGCCCCTTTGCTTTCATGAGTGCAGCACATGGCCATTCCGAAGCAATTGATATGCCCGACTGAGACAACCATCATTATACAAAGCCATAAGTTGTTTTAAGCTTGGTTTGTTGAACGAAGTTTACCACTTACCACCTACACATTTTTCAGCTATGCCTGGAAGTTGCTATTACATGCTTCTTAGAGATAACTCTGGTACTACAATCTCTAAGGGCACATGTTGGATTTTTATGCTAGGTCATAGTTTACCAAGCCATTGAAAGTATAAGGGACAAATAGCATGAGTTTTGTTATTTGTTAACTAACATAGTTACCTTGTATTTTAATTTGACTGATGGGCTGGCTGCTAAATTGGTGTGTATGCACATGGCAAGAACAAAGTATCCCTATCAATAGGAAATATGTATGTGTAAAGCTTGTAGCAATTATGGGTAGTTAGAAAGTTGATAAAAGTAACAAGGATTAGACAACTTGCAGATCTCAGCCAAAATTTAGCAATGGAGATGGTCTGCAGCAAATGAAATGTCTATTAGATAACTCCTGGAGCATTCATTAGCCAAGGCTTAGGAATGGGATAGCTATAGACCAATAGAACAAATTGTAGAATTATTGCTAAAATGCTTATTAGAGGATATTTCTTATTATTTCACCTTGACCCACCTTTTCCTTTAGTGAAAATGTACAGGGGAAACTCAAAAAATTAGAATATTGTGCAAAAGTTCATTTATTTCAATAATGCAACTTAAAAGATGAAACTAATATATGAGATAGACTCATTACATGCAAAGCAAGATAGTTCAAGCCATAATATGTCATAATTGTGATGTTTATGGCTTACAGCTCATGAAAACCCCAAACCACCATCTCAGAAAATTAGAATATTACATGCAATCAATAAAACAAGGATTGTATATAGAACAATGTCGGACCTCTGAAAAATATAAGCATGCATATGTACTCAGTACTTGGTTTGGGCCCCTTTTGCAGCAATTACTGCCTCAATGCAGCGTGGAATGGAAGCTATTAGCATGTGGCACTGCTGAGGTGTTATGGAAGACCAGGATGCTTCAATAGCGGCCTTCAGCTCTTCTGCATTATTCTGTCTCATATCTCTCATCTTTCTCTTGGCAATGCCCCATAGATTCTCTATGAGGTTCAGGTCAGGTGAGTTTGCTGGCCAATCAAGCACAGTAATCCCACGGTCATTGAACCAGGTTTTGGTGCTTTAGGCAGTGTGGGCAGGTGCCAAGTCCTGCTGGAAAATGAAGTCAGCATCCCCATAAAGCTTGTCTGCAGAAGGAAGCATGAAGTGCTCCAAAATCTCCTGGTAGACAGTTGCATTGACCCTGGACTTAATGAAGAACAGTGGACCAACACCAGCAGATGACATGGCTCCCCGAATCAACACAGACTGTGGAAACTTCACACTGGATTTCAAGCATCTTGCAGTGTGTGCCTCTCCATTCTTCCTCCATATTCTGGCTCCTTGGTTTCCAAATGAGATGCAAAAGTTGCTCTCATCAGAAAAGAGGACTTTTGACCACTGAGCAACAGACCAGGTCTGTTTTTCTTTAGCCAGGTAAGATGCTTCTGACATTTGTTGTTCAGAAGTGGCTTGACAAGAGGAATACGAGATTTGAAGCCCATGTCCAGGATCCGTCTGTATGTGGTGGCTCTTGATGCACTGACTCCAGCCTCAGTCCACTCCTTGTGAAAGTCCCCAACACTTTTGAATGGCCTTTTCCTGACAATCCTCTCCAGGCTGCGGTCATCCTTGCTGCTTGTGCACCTTTTTCTTCCACACTTTCCCCTTCCACATAACTTTCTATTAATGTGCTTTGATACAGCACTTTGGGAACATCCAACTTCTTTTGCAATTACCTTTTGAGGCTTTCCCTCCTTATGGAGGGTGTCAATGATGGTTTTCTGCACAACTGTCAGATCAGCAGTCTTTCCCATGATTTTGATTCCTACTGAACCAGACTGAGAGACCATTTAAAGGCTCAGGAACCCTTTGCAGGTGTTATGACTTAATTAGCTGATTAGAGTGGGTCACTTTGAGCCTAGAATATTAAAATCTTTTCACAATATTCTAATTTTCTGAGATTGTGGATTTGGGGTTTTCATGAGCTGTAAGACACAATCATCACAATTATGACAAATCATGGCTTGAACTATCTTGCTTTGCATGTAATGAGTCTATCTCATATATTAGTTTCATCTTTTAAGTTGCACTGAAATAAATGAACTTTTACACAATATTCTAATTTTTTGAGTTTCACCTGTATAAAGCTTACTTAATCCTTTGTTCTTGGTTCTTGGCTTTTTGACCAGGAACTCTTTTCCTTGGAGTACTCCAATAAAAGCAGTCAGAAAACCTGCACCTCGTGTCTGGCGTCCATCATTGGCTTCGGCACCAGGCTCAGACCCGAATTGGGGACAACAGACTTATTTTCTCTGTTTTAAAATGGTGTTCAGATTTATTAGCTTTTAACATTCCTAAACCGATAAAACAAGCTGGAGACTACCTCCTGATAAGAAAAGTTTGTTAGTACAACTTGGGGGGTCTGGCTTATCTCTTTCCTGAACTCTAAACAACCTTTTCCCTTACAATTACCCCCTTCTGATGTCAGACCTCATTTTAATGAGCATGAGAGATGTGGGATACAAATAAGTAACATGTTTGACTCAGTGGTGGATTGCTCCCGCTCCTGTTCCCATGTGTGCTTTCACACCCAACGCTTCTGCACATGCACAGAAGCATCCAGGCGGGTGGCCCCGCCACCGCTACTGGTTCGGCTGAACCGGGCCAAACCAGGAGCAACCCACCACTGGTTTAACTACATGTAACTGATTTCCTATGCAAAGGGGAGGTTACTTTTATTCTGCCCAATTTAAAGGTATTTTATCAACAAGATCATAGGAGTATGTGGAATCATGCAAAATGAAGGTGAACACTTAGGGTTCTGGTGAGCTGTGGCTTGCACTCACTATGACTTTGATTTCTCTGGCACCTGTGGCAAAAGGCTGATGTCCAGGTGTCTTATCAGATTCCAGGGCTGGAAACAGCCCAAGTCAGTTATGACATTTATTACTTTTTGAAAGTTTTTTTTTAACAGCTAACCTGTCTCCTGTGTTATCACAGGTCATTCAAGCAGTCCCCTTGGGGAGAGGGCGCGGTTTATAAATCGAATAAATGAAATGAAATGAAGCAATGGAAGCTGCGCATCTCACTTAGCCTATCCAAGTGAACCCCCAATGGAAAAGGTTTGCATAACCCAAGTATGGAAGGAAGAACTGTTTTCTTGCTGGTGGACATGACTGAGAGCTATAGCAACGGAACAATAAATGCTCAATAGCATCAATATGGAACCTGAGTGGAAATATTACTAGATGAGTGTTGAGTGCTAATATAACCCTGGCTTCCTGGAAAGAATGGCTAGAGATTGTGTTTTGATTCAGTAGATTTTGATAGCAACCTGTGCAGAGAAACTACAGCCATATTGGGAAGAGTTCTGCACACTACTGAAAACTGTACAACAATGAACTTGGTTATACTTTTCCTGCTGATCACTATAGATGCTGCACAAATGGAATACCATTTCAGTTTGGTGATGGCAGACTGTGTGTATGCATCAACACAGAATGGTGTAAAAACTCTGTCCTCGTTTCCACCTACTGTTCACTGCTTGTGGAAGTTATGTTTGTGAGATTTAGACTCTTTTATCTACCCAGGGAATTCACCACTACTATCATACTCAGAGTGTATATCCCACCTAGCACTAATGCTAAGGAAGCACTCTGTATACTTCACTGGACCATCAACAAACTGCAGAATACACACCCTGATGGATTGTTTATTGTTGCTGGAGATTTCAATCATGCAAATCTCAGGACTGTGCTCCCTAAATTTCATCAGCATGTGGATTTTGCAACCAGGGGGGAAAACATGCTGGATGTTGTTTATACAAACATCCCGGGTGAATATCGGGTGAAGCCCCACCTCCATCTTGGCTACTCAGACCACATCTCTGTTATGCTAATTCCAGCATAGAGACCACTCATCAGGTGTTCAAGACCAGTTTGGAAGCAGGTGAGGACCTGGCCAGCAGGAGCCATCTCTGCTCTTCAGGATTGCTTTGAATGCACTGACTGGGACATCTTCAGGGAGTCTGCAACCAAAGGTGACTCCATTGACTTGGAGCAGTGCACATCATCAATGATCGGCTACAACAATGTCAATGACCAGCACAACAATGATGAGAACTATCTTGAATGCATTTGGGTCAATATTAAAGGTTGTGGGGGAAATGACATTGCCATAGGTCTATACTACAGGCCACCCAACCAAGCAGAGGAAGTAAATGAACTTTTTGCTAGTCAGCTAACTAAGGTATGTAGGAAGCACACCACAATAGTAATGGGAGATTTTAACTACCCTGACATCAACTGGGAAACAAACTCTGCACCAAGTGGAAGATCCAACAGGCTCCTAACAAACCTAGCAGACAACTTTGTTTTCCAAAACGTAAAGAAGGGAACAAGGGGATCAGCCATATTGGACTTAATTCTCACTAACAGAGAGGAAATGATAGAAGGTGTTGAAGCCATAGGAACCCTGGGGGCAAGTGACCATGCAATATCGGAATTCAACATTATGCAAACACAAGTAGTAGAACAAAGTCAAACTAGAGTCTTGGACTTTAAGAAAGCTAATTTCAATAAACTTAGAGAGAGCTTGGGAAAAATTCCATGGATGAGAATCCTCAAGGGGAAAACAACTCAAGAAGCTTGGGAAATTTTGAAAAATGAGATTACAAAAGCCCAGTCTAGCACAATACCAATGAAGAAGAAAAATAACAGCTCCCAAAAGAAACCAGCATGGCTGCATAAAGAACTATCTGACAAACTGAAAGACAAAAAAGGTAAGCATAAAAAGTGGAAGGAGGGAGACATAACTAAGGCAGAATATCAGCAAATAGCCCGAGCCTGTAAAGATGAAGTGAGGAAAGCTAAGGCTCACAATGAAGACAGGCTTGCCACAAAAGTAAAAATTAACAAAAAAAGCTTCTTCCAACATGTTAAAAACAAGAAAAAAGTTAGGAAACAATTGGTCCATTGCTGGGAGAAAGTGGCAAGAAGGTGACAAGCAACAGAGAGAAAGCAGAACTATTTAACTCATGTTTTGCACCTGTCTATATACAAAAGGATAAAACAGTCCAACCTATCAAAAATAGCACCACAAAAATCAGATTAGGAACCCAAATTGAAATAGGGAAGAAAATGGTAAGTGAGCACCTGTCTACCCTAGACGAGTTCAAATCACCAGGACCGGATGGATTACACCCCAGGGTTCTGAAGGAACTAGCAGACGAGATCTCAGAACCACTGAATTATATCTTTCAGAGATCCTGGAACACCGGGGAACTATCAGAGGACTGGAAAAGAGCTGATGTGGTTCCCATCTTCAAAAAAGGGAAAAAAATAGATACAGGAAACTACAGACCTATCAGCCTGACCTCAATACCAGGAAAGATTCTGGAAAAAATAATCAAGCAACGAATTTGCGAACACCTAGAAGCAAACAAAGTAATAGCCAAAAGCCAACATGGATTTGTCAAAAACAGATCATGCCAGACTAATCTTATTGCATTCTTTGATAATGTGACAAAATTAGTGGACCAGGGGAATGCCATCGATATAGTTTACTTGGACTTTAGTAAGGCTTTTGATAAGGTAGACCATAACCTACTACTAGATAAAGTAGAAGAATGTGGGTTAGACAGCATCACCACCAGATGGATTCGTAACTGGCTGACCAACCGCACTCAACGTGTAGTCCTCAATGGAACTGCATCTACATGGCGGGAGGTATGCAGTGGAGTACCCCAAGGCTCTGTTTTAGGCCCAGTACTCTTCAACATCTTCATCAATGATATGGATGAGGGAATAAATGGATAACTCATCAAATTTGCAGATGACACCAAGCTGGCAGGAATAGCCAACACTCCAGAAGATAGGCTTAAGACACAGAAGGATCTTGACAAACTTGAACATTGGGCACTATTTAATAAAATGAAATTCAATGGTGAAAAGAGTAAGGTTCTACATTTAGGCAACAAAAACGGAATGCAAAGGTACAGTATAGATGATACCTTGCTCAGTAGTAGTAACTATGAAAGGGATCTTGGCGTCCTAGTGGACAACCATTTAAACATGAGTGAGCAGTGTGCAGCAGCTGCCAAAAAAGCCAACACAGTTCTAGGCTGCATAAATAGAGGGATAGAATCAAGATCACGTGAAGTGTTAATAACCATTTTATAATGCCTTGGTAAGACCACACTTGGAATGCTGCATTCAGTTCTGGTCGCCACGGTGTAAAAAAGATGTGGAGACTCTAGAAAGAGTGCAGAGAAGAGCAACAAAGATGATTAGGGGACTGGAGACTAAAACATATGAAGAACGGTTGCAGGAACTGGGTATGTTTAGCTTAAGAGAAAGAAGGACTAGGGGAAACATGATAGCATTGTTCCAATATCTCAGGGGTTGCCACAAAGAAGAGGGAGTCAAACTATTTTCCAAGGCACCTGAGGGTAGAACAAGAAGCAATGGGTGGAAACTAATCAAGGAGAGAAGCAACTTAGAACTGAGGAGACATTTCCTGACAGTTAGAACAATTAATCAGTGGAACAGCTTGCCTCCAGAAATTGTGAATGCCCCAGCACTGGAAGTCTTTAAGAAGATGTTGGATAGCCATCTGTCTGAAACGGTATAGGGTTTCCTGCCTAGGCAGGGGGTTGGACTAGAAGACCTCCAAGGTCCCTTCCAACTCTACTATTGTATTGTATTATACATCAGCAACTACACTGATGATGTCACAGTTTCCAAGAAAATTATCTCACACCCCAACCAGAAGCCATGGATAACTGGAAAGATGGGTGCTCTACTAAAAACCTGAGATTCTGCATTGAGAGCAGGTGATAAAGCAGCCCTAAGAACAGTGAGAGTCAATCTGTCCCGGGCCATCAGAGAAGCAAAGCATGCACATACCTAGAGCATCCACCAACACTTCATGAACAGTGGAGACACAGGCCGTATGTGGCAGAGCATCCAAGCCATCACTAATTACAGAACAACAACACCTGCCTGTGAGAGTGATGGCTCACTTCCAGATGTGTTAAACAGCTTCTATGCCCGTTTCGAAGCACAGAACGATGTGACAGGAAGGAAGACCACACCTTCTTCCAATGACCAAATACTTTATCTCTCCACTACTGACGTGAGGAAAGCTCTAAGCAGAGTCAACCCACGGAAAGCTGCAGGACCAGACAATATTTCTGGCAGAGTGCTCAGAGGATGTGCAGACCAACTGGCAAATGTTTTCACTGACATCTTCAACATCTCTCTGAGCACCACTGTTGTCCCAAAGTGCTTCAAGACAACCACCATCATCCCTGCGCCGAAGAAACCATCAGTGTCCTGCCTCAATGACTACTGTCCCGTTGCACATACTCCCATCATCATGAAGTGCTTTGAGAGGCTCGTCATGATGCACATAAAGACCCTGTTGCCTGTAACATTGGATCTTCTGCAGTTTGCATACCGCTCAAATCACTCCACCGATGACGCCATCTCCACTACACTCCATCTAGCCTACACTCACCTAGAAAATAAAGATTCATACGTACGAATGCTGTTCATAGACTTTAGTTTAACATTCAACACTATCATTCCCCAACACTTGATGGGGAAGCTGACCCTGTTGGGCCTGAACACCTTCCTCTGTAACTGGATCCTGGACTTTTTGACTGGAAGACCTCAGACAGTCTGGATCACGAACAATATTTCTAATACCATCATACTGAGCACTGGAGCCCCTCAGGGCTGTGTGCTCAGTCCTCTGCTGTTCACCCTGCTGACACACAATTGTGTAGCAATGCACAGTTCGAATCACATCATAAAGTTCACTGATGACAAGACCCTGGTGGGTCTTATCAGCAAGAATAACGAGACAGCATACAGAGAGGAGGTGGAGAAGTTAACGAACTGGTGTAAAGCCAACAACCTGTCTCTGAATGTAGACAAAACAAAAGATATGGTTGTTGACTTCAGGAGGACACAACACGACCGCTCCCCACTAAACATCAATGGTTCCTCCATGGAGATCATAGAGAGCACCAAATTCCTTGGTGTTCATCTGGTGAAGAATCTCACCTGGTCCCTCAACACCGGTTCCATAACAAGGAAGGCCCAACAGCGTCTTTACTTCCTTAGGAAACTGAGGAAGGCACAGCTTCCACCACACATCCTCACAACCTTCTACAGAGGGACCATCGAGAGCACCCTGAGCAGCTGCATCACCACCTGGTTTGGGAATTGCACCGTTCCGATCGCAAGACCCTACAGCGAATAGTGAGGACGGCAGAGAAGATCATCGGGGTTGCCCTTCCCTCTGTCATGGACATATACACCACACGCTGCATTCATAAAGCCAGAAACGTTGTGTCTGACCACACACACCCTTCACACACACTCTTTACTCTCCTGCCATTTGGAAAAAGGTACAGAAGCATTTGGGCTCGCACAAACACACTGTGTAACAGTTTTTTTCACAAGCCATCAGACTCCTCAACACAAGAAACTGGAACCATAAATACTTGTACTTAGCTTGTGTATTCTTTTTTTGTGTATTTGGCTTGTGTATTTTTTAGTTTGTGTATTTTTCTCTCTCTAAGTTCTTAGATTTAGAGCTATATGTAGTTCTGTGTCCTGAATTTTATTTTTCATCTGTGTTGTCTGATGTAACACCTTGGTCCTGGAGAAACGTTGTTTCATTTTACTGTGTACTGTACTATATATTGTTGGAATGACAAATAAAACCTACTTGACCTACTTGACCTTGAGTTACAACAAGATTGGCATTGCTGGACTGGCATATGATTGATTGACTTTGTCCTGGGACTGATGCTATATTAGCTTAACAGAACATCGGGATGATGTATTGGTTTGTATGCATGTAATTATTTGTATGCCTTAATTTATTATGTGCATTTCTTGTTTATGTTCCATGTATTTGAAATTTATAGGCTAACTACACCTTAGAGAAATGCATCTGGTGAACCTTAGGGGAACATTTGCAGAAGACTGGGTGTAGCAGTTTGTGAGGATAGTAACACATGGGGATAACTGACCTTGTATTTACATTTTCTTTCTACAAAAGGATTTCTTGCTCCATAGAGCAGAGAGACTGTATAGCATGGAATATGCTAAACAAAATGGCCAATGTTACAACTACAGTAGGTCACCTATTTGAAGGCTATTTTCCTCTCTCTCTCTCTTCAAATGCCCTCAACCTTGCTGTATGTTTAGAGCTAGCAGATTTCTGGGTATGTATACCACCTATGGAGGGCATTCATTTTTGTTGGGAGTTCTTTAACTCTTCATGGACCATTTTTTTTCTAGATGTATCTTATTTCTTTAGGATGATACAGGATGATCTATACTTCCTGCATATATTACACATCTCTGAACAGAATGGTAATTGTTGGGAATATGACATACTGAATTTGGACTTTTAATGTCTCTTCTACGTTAGTACAACTTGGGGTCTGGCTTTCCTGAACTCTAAGCAACCTTTTCCTTTACAATTAGGCTTTTTCTGACATCAGACCTCATTTTAATGAACATGTGTGATATTATGGGATACAAATATTTAACATGTTTGACTACATGCAAATGATTTCCTATGCAAAGAGGGGGTTACTCATGGGGATAACTGACCTTCTGTCCAATCAGCTTTCCTCTTGCAATTTATTTGTTATGTTAACTATAAAAAGAAGGGAAACATGGGGCTCAAGGTGTTCTCTCCCTTTTTAATAGGGAGATCCAAATTTATCAGGGTACCCTAATAAACTGCTTTTTAATGATCTTCCGACTCAGTTGCTTATTGGAAAGGTAAACCGAGGCAGAACCTAGAGCCAGATTTGGCTTTCAAATTGCAAATTATTAAAATTGCATTTATACATCACTTTCAAAGCTGCTTATCCATCCCTAGCTTCAGATAGTCGGATTTTCTCCTAGGATTTTCCCTTTCCTGGTGTGTCCATCTTTCTCATAATCAGTCTGTGCATTTTTCTTATTAAAGTTATTTTCATAGTCATTCATAGTTGCTGCAATAAAATGTGCCTGTTTTCTCTCTGCCTTAGTTCAGCATTATGCTAAAAGCTATTTTAATGGCTGCAACCATTACTTCTGAAGCTCCAGCATGTCTAATCTATCTGTAAAAGAAAGAGACAGCAGGTTCATGGTAGAAGTCTACCACCATTTCAGGAGCAAAAAAAAAAAAAAAAGCCACGCGGTCAGTAGGTAGGAAGTTAATCATGTGAGTGACATGAAGTGTTTTATTAAAAATGAAGATTATATGAAATGAAAAGGAACAAGCTCATCATTTTGCCTTCTAACAGATTGTGACTGCCCATACTTTCACTGGCAGCTGCTTAAAAATTGGAAAACACTCATACAGAAAAACACACCTGCACAAGACCAGGTTAGATAATACTGGTAGTGTTTTTCTGAGAGCATTTATAACGATCTCAAAACTCCAAAAAGGAAATTTGGGGGGAAATGAGATGATCCTTTAATAATCATGATCTCCAAACTGCCAGCTAAGCTTCAGTGTTGTTCCTCCAGGCACTGGACAATCATCTGTCAGATGTGATGTTCCTTTTATTTCAGACTTCCATCCTCAGGTTTTGCTTGTGCAATCCTCAGGAGAGAGCTGCAAAGTCTTAGGGATGAGTCTATCCTGTTGTAAATTTTATTAGAAAAATCAGATGGGAGAGCTGTGGGCTGTAAATACTATATATGATGGTTAAAAGTGTTGTTTTTGTCACGAATGTAATTATAATGTATATGAATTGTGTAGTATTTGTTTAGTGTCTGAGATGTCCATCTGAGTCTCTGAAGCTTCCTTATTCCATTTGGGGATGGATGATATTCCAAGGAGCCTAGCTAGATCTTTCAGCATAGCCTCACCAAACCTACACCCGCATCTCCACAACCAACAATGTTTGTGTTAGGGATGTTCCATTGGTTGATTGTTCTCACTATCAGAAAATTCCTCCTTATTTCTAGGTTGAATCTCGCCTTGTTCTTGACATGATTAGGCATGGGAAGGAGTTTTTAAAATGTTAATACAGAGCAGGAGTTTCTTGTCAGAGTTCTTATGTCTTTTTAAATACATGTTCTACTTAGCAGAATTGGTTTTATTAATTTGGAATAGGGTTCTGTTTTGATCGCATTTTCAGCATTTAAGAATTAGTTTGCAGTATTAGACTGTAAAGATTTTGAATTATCTTGTAACTGTGTTGCTTGTGTGTAATGGAGGCAAGCTATTTTATTGGTTGATTAGTCTCACTCTCACCCTTAGGAAATTTCTCCTTAGTCCTAGGTTGCTTCTCTTTTTGGTTAGTTTCCATCCATTGTTTCTTGTCGTGCCTTTTGGTGCTTTGGAAAATAGATTGACCCCCCTCATTTTTGTAGGAGCCCTTCACATTTCCTGACGGAACAATTAATCAATGGAACAACTTGTCTCCAGAAGTTGTGAATGCTCCAACACTGGAAGTTTTTAAGAAGATGTTGGATTTGTCTGAAGTGGTGTAGGGCTTCCTGCCTAAGCAAGGAGGTTGGACTAGATGACCTTCAAGGTCCTTTCCAACTTTGTTATTCTATTCTATTCTAAATATGGAAACAGTGCTATTTTATTGTGCTATTTTATTGTGAGTTGGACTTAGGAGAAATTTCCTAAGGGTGAGACCAATCAAGTTGGCCAAGGCCCACCCAATCACATGACCACCCAGCCAGTCATTAGGGCAGAGAACTGAATGTTACATTATTTTAATCCCACCACTGCCATATCCCAAGAGATGTTCCTTCCAGTCCAGACCCGGTTTCCATAAAATTTCAGCGAAGCAGCTCTGCCGTGGGACGGCTTCTGTCGCTTCTGCTGACTTTAAGGACTTTTTCCTTCGATGCCAGCGCTACTCTTCTGATCTTTTAAGACACAGCACTTCTCTAATGCTGCCTCAGAGACTGCCGTCTATGTTCTTCTGTGGCCCTTCAGTCGGGCAGCTATAAAGCTCGGGGTCAAGCCATTCCCAGACCTGATCAGGGAGACAGTCACTGAGTCATCCAATTTCTTTTCCAATTCCTGTGCACCTCTGTCTCCTGGTGGTAGCAGTGGCAGTGGCAGTTGGAATCCAAAAACAGAAGCCATTGGGCACCATGCACATTACGAAGAAATGTGTGCCAATGCAGAATTTGAAAAGGTGTTTTCCTGGCCTGTCTTGCCAGTGATGGTTTCTCACCTGTGGCACCCGGGGAGGAACAGTAAAACAAGCGTCTAGATAGCCTTTGTCCTGCCGCTGATATCATGCCAAATCTGTTGGCTGGACAGGGATCAGGACATCTCTAAATCACGGGGCTCCATCGGTTAGAATTATCTTTCAATCTCAGCAACTTTTGGGCATCAAGTTTAAGAATTCCCCAGCCACTGAGGTTGAAAAACACTGGATTATGTAACATAACTGTTGGGCAGTGAACATATGAATTTTGCTGGGCGGGAAACGAGCTGGAAGGGCCTTGGCTGATCTTATTTTCCTGGGTCTAATTCCAATTTATTCCTTTACTTTTACTACTTTTTTATTTAGCATTTACTCTTTTATTATATCAGATATGTAACTATAATATTTTCACATGCTTGGGCTTGCATTCTTTGTGTCCAATGATTTAATTAATTGCTTATGAGTTGCCTTTTTTCTTTAAAAAACTTTTAATAGTCTGGGCAGAGTTTGCAAATTTCATAGGAAATCTGAAAGGTGGGTTCTGATCTGCCAATACAGAGCTCCTCCTATCTGCTTAGACCACTCCTCCTAAAATTCATAAATGACTATAGCCACCAAATTCAGAACTACCTCTAATTATGCTATTTTTGTTAGCCAACTAATCTCCCAACTGCCCAATCAAGATGAAGTATGATGATTTAGGAAAAAGCTACATGGAAATAATAACGTCCAGATATTTGTTTTTCTTCTAGCTGTTGATAACAAAACAAATATATTTGATACAAAAAATGTATTTTATTTTGCAATTGTAAATCATAAACATTTAATCACATATACTGCCTTACTAGGAAAATGGTTGAGTAAAGATCCTCTAAATAGAAAGCAACCTAAACTCTTACACTAAAGAATATGCAAATACAATTGCTCAGGGTTTCCATTGTGAAATCATGCTTTCACAAGAAATCAGTTTTTATTACAGGTAGTTTTTGACTTAATGAAATACAACAGAATCTGGAATTTCTGTCATCAGTCATGACTGTCATAAGTCGAGGCATCCAACATGACCAGCTCAATTTCATAAGCTTTTTTTATGATGGACATAAAATGAACAAGGTGGTCATAAATGATCCATGAAGCATGATCATGGTAGGGTCAGGAATACCTGCTACTAAGTGTGCTTGGGTGTATGAGGCATGAGCTTGATGAGCCTGGGTGTTGTTGTTACTAAGCAGGTGAGTGTACAAGTGAATTACTGGAGCAAATTGTGACTTTCCATGCCAGTTTCTCCATTGACTTGCTTGTGGAAAGCCAACAGGAAAGGTGACAAAAGGTCATGTGATACTGGGAGACTGCAACCTTCATAAATCTGAGCCAGTTTCCTTGCACCCAGTTTGCAATCATGTGATCACAAGGGTGCTCTAATGGCCAGGACTTCAAGGACCACGTATAAATCTCCTTTTTTAGTGCTGTCAGAATTTTGAATGGTTGCTGAACGACAAGAGATCTTATAAAATGTAACTCATCCTCCTCAGAATGAATTTATTAAAAACATAGGGATCAGTTAATTCTCATTTATTAACTGATATCTTGAATATAGTTCAAAACAGAATTGACTCTGCTCTATTGTTATCTTTAGATACTGAAAAAAACCTGTTGATATGATTCAAATTAGTTTCTTAAGCAAGTGATGAGTAGATATGGATTCCTATTTTATTTTATTAAATGGGTGGAAATGTAGTGGAAAGAAACAAGACAACAAATTCCAGCCAGCTTGCCTTAAGAGAGTCAAACATCCAAACAGCAAGATAGTAAGTGGTCAAGGATCCTAATTTTAAAAAAGGATCATCAGCCAGTCCAGGTGCAGAATTAGGCTACAACATACAACCATATGTTGTAAATGAATCAGTGTACCACACAAACCAACTAAAGCCTCCCCCCACAAAGCATTCTCAGTAAATCAAAATTATATCTCTCTGCATTACCAGAAAGATAGAATCAAGATCACATGAAGCATTAATATCACTTTATAATGCCTTGGTAGGACCACGCTTGGAATAATGCATGCACTTTTGGTAGCCACAATGTTAAAAAGATGTTCAGACTCTGGGAAGAGTGCAGAGAAAAGCAACAAAGATGATTAAGGGAATGGAAGCTAAAAACATATGAAGAATGGTTGTAGGGATTGGGGTGATATTCATTTTAATAACATTATTATTTCTCCACAAACTTAATGAGGTTTGTGTCAGAATTTGTAGTGATCCAGCCAGCACATAAGCAAATAATTCAGCAGGATTTGTTTGTAGAAGAAACTTCTTTATATACAAGAATATAAAACATGATGCATGTATACAACACCCATGGAGCTCTTGCAGCATGGTAGAGAGAAGAATAAGTAGCAAGTATAAGGAACAGAAGCCAGAACCAAGAACAATCATGCAAGGACAAACAAACTCTTATATACACAGAACAGTTAAGATAAGCCATGCCCAGGCTCCGAGCCATCTCACATGGCTCACAACAAATCCTGTGTCTCAGTCACTAAACAGTTCTCATTGGCTGACTTGTTGTTATGGCTATTCCAGTTCATAATTTTTTATACACTGACAGTTTGAACAGTTTATAGTATTTAAGGCAAAATTCTCCAAAGTTTTTAACATTTTAAATATTATTTGATTCCACATATTTAGAAATATTCCTGGCAGACATCTGGTCTTTTGCATTCTTTTTAAGTATCTTTGATAAACTTGCAGGTTTATCTGTGTCCTCAGTGTCACCTGAGTAAAGCAAATTGGAGCCTTCTTGGCTGCAGGATGTTTTTTTTTCCTGTCCTGTGTCCCTTCACTGTTAAAGACATGTACAGGTTGTTGGGGATGAGTCTGTGTTGTCTGCACCTCAAACTGAAGTGCAAATGGTTCCTGTAGTCTGCCACGGCTCTCTAAAAGAATGCAAATCATTCCATTCCGCATCATCCAGTCAGAGCTGAAGAAACTTCTTGGATGAAAAGTGAAACATCTTCAAAGAAAAACCAAGAAAGTCCAGTTGTCTTCTGAAAAAGCACCTTTGGGGCAACCATGACTTGGATGATTGAACATCTCCATAGACATTTTAAAAGTTAAAAGAAAATTTGAGCAAGGGGAGATGGGGGCTCTATATTCTTTTAGCATATCACTTTAGAATGTGATATATGTAGAAAACTCACTCCCTTTTCTGTCAGAAAGTTGCAGCCTGTACCCTACGGGTATCAAATGTACTTTTCACACACTCTGTATTTCCCAATGTAGTTCTTTCAGCACTGGTGTACTTGTGGACTGCAATCTGGGATAGTTCATTCAAGATAATGCTTATTTAGCATGGCTTAACATAGCCCCATTTTTTCAGTCTGAAGCTACGATCACATTACCAGCTTTTTGAAAGTACATTTTTTTTCCTTTTTGTGGTAATATAACTATGTTTAACATATGAAACACATAAAATTATATGCAATAATTTTAACAATTAATTGCAATAATATATGTAATACATTTTTCCAATTGCTACTTATGGGTGATAAACTTCGACTCTGAAAAAGGGAGATAGAAGAAATGTGGATGCCTTTAAATTATGATGCTGGAGATGACTATTACGCATCCCACAGACTGCAAAAATCACAAAGAAGTCCTAGACCGAATCTCACAAAAATACCAGTAGGAGATAAGATCGCCAAATGCTAGTATTTAGTTTGGCCATGTCATGCAAACTGTTAATCATCCTAGGAGTGATCATAGGAAAAAGGAGAAGGGGTTGCCTAGTATTCGCTGGCTGGACATTATAAAGGATGACACCGGGACGATCTGGATAGATTTGAAGGAGGTGGTGTGAGACAGAGGGGCATGTAGAGTGCTGAATGCTGATCCATAGAATGATTGAAAGTTGAACACAACTAAATGGCTGATGGCAATGAATCCATGTTATGCCTAATGCACTTACTTTCCACTGCACACTTTGAGAAGCTTTACATCAAAATATATATTATTCTTTGTACTGTTTCCATCTTTCCTTAAAATATTAACAGAATCCACAATTGTCTGAGAATCGATGTCTCCTCTAGATAATTTTCAGTCAAGCTGATACTAAATTAATCAAGTAAAAATAGCAAACGGGAGAAAATCTTTTACTGAAACTTCCTCAAAGCCACAAATAGGTTACCCTAATCCACATAGCAAAACATAAGGTCTGTAAATACAAGTAAGAATTAATTCAAAACTCCCAGCAGAACTGCATGTTTACAAGAATAAACATCATAGTCACACAGTTCCCTATAAAAAGTGTCGCTGTATCCCATTTTTCTGCAGCTGCCTCTAAAGGCAAACTCTTTGTTTTTAGGAATAAATTGTTTTCTTTCCTCACAGCTTCAGGATCTCTTTTTTATTTATTCTTGCACAATCCTGGCTTGAATTGGAACCCCAAATTGTTCTTCTGACAAACACCCTTCCTGGAATCATTCAATATTATACTGCCAGAAATGTGCCTCTTGTACACCAGCAACATTATTACCCCACTGACTACTCTCCTACATATCAAAGGCCATTTTAAAAGTGTAGTTTTTGGATATAAAACAGGTCCCTACTGAGTAAATTTATATAATAAGCGCAGAATATGGCAAAGGCAACGTGTCAACTCAGTTAACAAATCTCTTCCCATTGACCTGCTTCAAGTTTTGGTTACTGGTGGAAATTGGGAACATGATGTTGCCACCTTTGCAAAATGGCTGCCTATTAGTTAAATGGTGCCTCTGCTTGTTTTTGTATAATAAATATTGGAAGGTTGATGAATAATCTGAAACTTTATGAAGGGATTGATGTGCTGGACAGTTTGGGGACTTTTGTCATGCAAGACACTCCCAGGAATCACCCATTTTTGTTTAATAGTAAATATCGTCAATAACCAGGAAAGCCACCATTTTTATTTCTAGGAAACTTAAGGATCCACAGGCGTGTTTTGAGATACAGATAACTAAAGTCTGAATCTTGCACTGTTCTACCCTACATTTAAAAAGTGAAACCAAAACATTGATTCCATTCTAATGGCCCGATATAAAAATATAAAATGTTAATTGGACCAAGAACTTTGCCAGATGCAGAGAAAAGTATCAATGGGCATATTGGTGCTTCTAAGTACCATGTTGGGGACTGTAAGCCTAGGCAGTTTCTTCTTTTTAGTAAGGTAATTTCCCTTTTGAAATGCAACCTTTGCACTGTTTATTTGTAATGAACTATTACCAATTTTATTACTCTCAGCTGAGATTGTAATAAAGCATTAAAAGCTGTTTATTGAAATCCAGTTAGTGCTTTAAAAATCTGTATAATGCTACCGTGATATGTGCAATCCAAAAATGCATTTGAGGAAATCATAGGTAAATCATACATATTTTATTTTGTTTGACAATATACTAGATTCTCTTTATTATGCCAGAGATGTTTTGACCTGACATACATTGATGTGGCAAAAAGGGTTAAAAAAAATATTTCTGAACATAAGCGCACAAAAAATAGAATATATACAGGAAAAACTTCTGTAGGAAGATTTACATTATAAAGGCATGACAGAATTGCCTATGGCGAGATGAATCCAGCTGTGCAACTGCTTTTCTTTTAACTACGAAGTGTAGCTAATCTTGACTGCATAGCTTCAATATCTTCCTCTTCATCATCTACAACAGCTGCTGTGGCCCCTTCAGGCTCCTGCTCTGGAAGGGCATCTGTAACCTTACTTGGTGCTTTGCCCAAGGCTCCTGCAGAAATACATCAAAGCAAGCAACTGAGCAACAAAAAGAAACATTGAAATATACAAGAATCATCTTAAAACCAGTTTGGTTTAAAGGTTAAGCCACCAGGCTACAAATCAGGAGACAGTGACTTCTAGTCCTGCCTTTAGACATGGAAAACTGACTGGATGTATTTGGGGCAGTCATTCACTTTCAGTTCAACCCGCCTCATGTGATTGTTGTGGGAAAAGGAGGAAGGAGTATGAGAGGTATGTCCACTACTTTGAGTTATTTATTAAAACAATAAAGGGGGGATCTGAAAAAACCCTTTCTAGTATAGCTCTTGTTTAATATTGTTCAAAGGGTAACATCAACCTCATTCTATTAATGGACCAGTTTCAATGAAGTGTTGCTCTCCACTGCAGAAGATACATTTGGGAGCTATAAGCAACCCAAAGAAAATAGGGGCCTTAGATGTCCAGGCAAAACAACCTAAGGAACTTTAGGATATATAATAGCGAATATTAAACATGTAAACTTGTAAAAATCTTACTGAACTTAATGTTAACTTCACAACCAACAAACTGGCAGAACTATCTGTTTTATTGGAAGCTGTTACACCCACCCACCCCCAATTAATATAATTTGTTCTGAGTACAACTCAATTTACAAATTTTTACCTTTAGAACTATAGCCTGCCATTATCAACAACTTAAAGCTTTGGAAGTTGAGAATAAATTTCAAATTAATTAATTCATTATATGTGGATAGCATTCAGTGGAAGAAGCTTGCTGCCCAATGTGCTTCATTTGAAAGGAACCAATGATGATGATGATGAATTCATTCTAAAAACACTGCCTATAAGTCTTCAAAATCAAAATTTTAAATGTATCTTGGGATGAATCCAACTATCCAAATAACCAAATGGTGTGAACATGAGTATTTGAGCAAAGAAGCTTGAAGAAAATTAGTAGGAAAAACATGTCCACGGTTCCCTAAATAGGCCTTTTATATCCCAACCTGGAAAGGACTTACTATGTATGAACCAAATATTATCAAGACAAGAACATTATGAAGCATGAAAAGAACATCTGAAAACCAGGACAAATTGAAGAGAATATATGTATGTAGCTCAGGGTAAACTGTGGAGTCATTGGTACTCTTTGAGCTTAGTTGTTTTCTTGGCTGATTGTTGTTCTGATAGTTGATTTCAATAATCCTGATGAGCAGGAATTAACATCAGGAATAGTAATAATAGACTAGCAGTCATACAATAAACAATAGCCTAATCAAAGAACTACTAAGAAGAAAACAGCACTCCCACCAACGCAAACAAAGCAAGCCATTGCATATAAACAGAGAGCAAACCCCATTCCTGTCTACTACTGAAGATGTTACGTTGTTGAGTAAAGAAACATCCACAAGAAAACAACCAAACACACAGAGCAAGGAAAATGCTTCATTAGCAAGAAAAATCTAGAAAAATATCTTGCTTAAAAAAAATATTTAGCAACATTAATATTCCTGCATTCAAGATGAAGTGAAAATGATTTCCTATGTACTGAAGATGTTACGTTGTTGAGTAAAGAAATATCCACAAGAAAACAACCAAACACACAGAGAAACAAGGACTCCACAACCAGGACAGATCTAGACCATGACTGAAAGCTAATAAGAAACGAAGAATTTTCACAAGAAAAATGCTTCATTAGCAAGAAAAAACTAGAAAAATATCTTGCTTAAAAATATTTAGCAACATTAATATTTGTGCATTCAAGATGAAGTGAAAATGATTTTCTATGTATTTTGCTTGTATAGATTATATTAACTTTTATGATTGTTATAAAATACTTCTCATAACACAATGTTTAAAGAAGCTTTCTCAACCATGACTATCTTAAGATATGCAAACTTCAGTTCCCAAAATTTTCCAACCAACACAGGAACTGAAGTCTTTAAAAGAGGACTTGAGAAAAGCTAGGGAATGTATGATTCTTACTGAAATGACTTGATTAATTTAAGCAGTTCGTTTTGCCTATTATTATTTTTTACATGGCTTTAATAAAAATGTCTTGTTTGGAATATATTTCCTACTCCTTGTTTTCTTTTTTTCTTTTGTAAAAAGTTTTATTGGTTTTAAAAACATTTATGGGAAAAGGGTAATAGGGTACATAGAAAATTTTAGTAGCTTCCATGTTGGCAGTAGAAATCCCCCCCCAATCTCACACTTTTACAATTTTAAAAATAACATGTAAAGGATAGCATAAACAGAATTCTTACTTTGTGTCAACAACATGTTCAATCAACTCTTTCTTTGTCACTTTCTAGTATATCAACAATTGCAATAATATTTCAGATGTTTTGTGACCTGAGCCTTTTTGATATTGCCTCCTCCTCTCTGCTCCCGGGTGGGGCCGTGCCCCCCCCTCCATATCTTGTGCATTGCTGCTTGTGCAACTACTCCTTGTTTTCTTACTACTAAATATACTACAGCCTATCAATAAAGGGTGTGAAATTTCTGTAGGGGATAAATTCATATTAGAACATAATATTAGGTCGAAATGGAATTGGATATGGACTTCAAAGGAATGCAGTCTGTTTCTAATTTTAAAATCGCAATGTTATGAATTTCTGACACTCTTACCACATCTATTAGAGAAAACACAGCATGATAACTGATAATTGGAGACAGTGAACAATATTGCCCAACTTTTCCCTCACAAAACAAGTTTCTGACATCCATACAATCATCATGATTGTAAGAAATATAATAAATTAATCTAATAAAATATGCTTGTATAATGTAAATGCTGAATGATTAAAATCAATACAAGCAAGAATACTTTAAATCATATATGTATACTAGTATTTAATTTAAATTTAAATTTAGCTAACAAAACCAAAAATAATTTTTTAAATTAATCAAAGTATTGGCATGGCAAAGAAAAAAGAGCTATATATCCATTAATAAAATGTGATTCATAGTAAAGCTGTATGGACATTTATACCCCGACTCACCAGCAGTAATTTCAAACAAAATTTTGTCAATCTCTAGCTCTGCTTCTTCTTCCATTTCTTCTTGGTCTTCCATACTTTCAAAAGTGTCCTCTAGCATTTCTTCTATGATACCTGCCTAAAGGATATGCAGAAATTAGATCATAATGTTATTTATATGTACATGATAAGAAGAAACCAATCCTCCCAATCACACCTTTAAAAGATCTAACTATACCAAACTAAGTTCACCAATTCAATGGACTGGAATGTATGGCAAGCATTTGCTCTGAGCTGATCTTAAATCTACAAAGGAAAAGGGCAGGTGAGACCATGAAATCAGGAGGCACAAATAGAGAATCCATATTCTAAATCCATTTGCATCTCTCTTATAGTTTGTTACATTTTAAATTTGCAAATGATACACCCATTATACTTAAATAAACTTTTAATCTCACCTTCATCATTTCTTTGGATAGATCTCTCATTGTAGCCTGAATTTCAGGGATTTTTACTAGGTTTTGCATAGCTTTCATGACTTCTGTGCTCTTTTGCAGGGAACCAGCTACTCTCAGGACAGCTGCCAAGAGGAAGCATGGAATGTTTTAAATCAAACTGAGATCAATGGAAGAGCATCTTTGGCATCAAGATTGTTATGGCCATCCAGATAAAGCTTCCTATTTAATTCAGAGGGGAGTGAGGATGCTCAAGATTACAAAATAGTAATATTTTTCCTCATAGCTTAATTTTATAAAGATCCATAAGAATGAATATGTCTCTAAAAGTCCAGCCTTTTTCCAATTGTTCTATAATACTTTAAATTGTACAATCAAGGAAAAATAATATTCCATAAATACAATAACGCAAAACAACTGTAAAGTGCTAAACGTGGTTTATTTTGCCCTTTCAGTAATGTTTTCAACAACTAAAATAATAAATGAGCAATGTTAACATTTTTATTACATCAGTGGATCAGCAAATTCTACTTCTTAAGCAAAAAGTAGAAGTAATTTCTAGAAATATTACATGCTATTTTGCAACCTAGAATTACCTTTTTGACAGAAAATACTACATTTCTGACCCCAATTGAATATGGTTTTTTTACACCAACTTTCCTGAGGATGTTAATTGGGCTGCTTCTGAACCTTCCCCCCCCCCCCCCCCCGCACCCTCCATGGAATGTATTAAAATCTCTGGTACACATTTCAACTAAGCACATTGCAAGGCAAGAATGCAGGTGGAAGAAAATCATGAATCCTTGGTGTTCTCTGAGCTTGGTTATTTTTATGCAGATGTTTCATTAACCAAGCTAACTGACAAGAAATCCCACTCCTTGCTAGCATTGATGATGTTACCTAGTTTGGGTAACAAAATGTCTGTATAAAAACAATCAAGCTCAAAGAGCATCAAGGATTAATTTAATTCTGAGCTACAAATATTCTCCTTTTTCAGAGGAAAATCATCTCAAATCTAATAGAATACCAGTACAAATTCATTATTGAGCCTACTTTATGGAAATAAGAAAATCTTTCTTTTTTCCCCTTTATTGCCACATTCTCTCTGTTTCACTCAAAAGAATTTCTCCAAGTGATTTAGAGTCTTTTAATTTGTGATCAAACTAGAAATGATACCAAACCCTTGATAGCTCACAATAACCAAATTCATCATTACTAAGAGCTGCCTATCAAAGGAGAGCAGACAGTTCCCCTCTTATAAGATTAGGGAGTGGGCCTTTCAGTGATAATCCTCTCCCAAAACTAGAATATTCTCATTAATTATATGTTTGGTACCATCATTACTGTCTTTTCAGTGCTAAAGAAATTTCATTCTCCCACGTGTTTCAGTAGTATGTTCACCCTGTTGTTACTTTTAACTTAAAGGCTTGGTTTAAATTTTGTATATTTACTGATATTTATCTTGCTGATTTTATTTTGCATTTTCCAACTGTGGTATAAAATGTATGTATGAATTTTTTAACTTATTCTCTTGAATTGTAAAGCTGATTTTTAATTTTTTTTAAATGGGAAATTTTAGAAGTACTGTGTTTCTTATTGGTGCTAGTCTAATTTACTTCACTTTCCAAATTGTATAATCTATGATGACAAAATGGACATCTCAATTTAGTATAAAATAAACCCCTTCTGAATTCCAGTATGAAAAACTAACATTAAAACTTTTGGAAAAATATCTTTTAAAAAGAGAACATGGATAACTTGCAAATGGAAAAAATACTCAACTTCCATTTGAATAATTTTTAAAATGCTATTCAACTTCCTTCCTGCCCAACCAAAAGAAAAATCAGTGCTCTGAATTTATTAGTCCCTAGAGTTTAACAAATTTTATGTTTTCACATTGTAATCCATGATCTTTATTCTTTGCTTAATTAAGGTCAAAGTCTTCTTTCAGAAGCATTATCCTGATTATATAGACAAAGAGCTACTACGCCATCACACCACTGTATTCTAGCATAGATAACTTGAAACTAATTAGTACCTCTAAATGTGTATGTCCCTTTTCAAAAATCCAGTTAATAATGTGAAACCAGGATAGCTCAAATTGGATCTTTATATGCTGCCCATCTCTCCAATAAGACAACTCTGATGCAGGACAGCACATGTGCACACAGTTTAGAAGGACTATTTTTTATTCAAAACACTATTATTGGTTTTGTGAGTTGGTGTATTAACCTTATTACATTTTAATTAATGTATTTTATTAATACTTCTATTGATATCTATATATGAGGGCCTGGTTATTGATCTCCAAAATAATCTTACCTAGTTGGTTCTTCATCCCCATCAGGACTGAATTCATGTGGGCCCTGGAAGCATACAATTTACTCACAGCCTTGCGTGAACGGATCATTTCCTTGGCTAGGATAATACACACGTCTTTTTGCCCCTTTTTTGCAGCATCTTTAATTGATCTTTTTACCTTTTCTTCTTCTCTCTGAATATCTGAATTAAAGAAAAATAAAAGTAGGGTTTAAAAGGGTTTATTTCAAAATTTTAAAGAGGAATATTTCCTGACATCACATTAACATGGGAAAAACAAGTGATATTTTTTTTGTCACCAAGCTGTACTCCAGCAACAAGATTTACCATTAATACTGAACATCCTTTCTTATATTCTTTTACCTCATCAAAAATGCTCTTTAATCTTTCTAAGAATATGAAGTGGGATTTAGTAGCTATGTTTTCTAGCTTCTTAAGAGACATATTTCATCTTTTTCCAGGAGTTCAAGGTAGCTTACATGGGGATTTCTCTTTATTTCATTCTCTTAATAATGAATTAGTTAAGTACTTAAATAGAATGACTTTATATTGCTAAAGAAGGCTTGAAATTGGAGCTCTCAAGTCTGAGGCCAATTTAGCTACCATTTCTCATGGTCTCTTGGATCTTAATATCCAACTGTGAAGTCTAATCTGAATTTTTCAAAAAATATTTTCCAAGAATATATTGACACATATATTTATTTTGGAAGAACTTAACAGCCACCAATATCTAATATAAGTCTTGAAGAATTTAACAACGGTCGTGGTCAGGGCTATTTTAACTGGATCACCTGAGTGCATGTTGCGCTTGGTTCCAGTTGCCCTTTAATCAGGGAAGTATATACAAAAAGGCAGCTATGTGAAATAATCTAACCACTCTAGTATAAAATATATGGAAGCTGTACTCACAACAGATAACCTAAAGTTAATTACTCATGGCAGAAATGTGAGCAACAATTACCAAATTAGAAAAAGGTTAACGTTACCACTTAACGTTACCACTTTCAGAGAAAAAGTGTGGGAATACAGACCTCTAATTTGTCTATCAATCACCCTCATTTCTTTCCGCATTTTCAGTGACCACTCATTGACCTGAAGATATAAATATTAGAAATAAGTTTAAGAGATTGAGCTCAAAATTATGAACTTTTGTTATTCAGGGAACTTTTTCCACTCAGGTAACCTTCTCCAAACCTAGTCTTTCCCCATGTTTTTATTATAATTATTTGAGGAATGAGGGAAATTATAGGCTAAATGTCTGGCGAGATATTTTTATAGAAAGCAGCAATACAGTTCTGTGAGGCTACTATGATGAAATCCAACAAGTGTCAGAGTCTGACAACAAGACTCTGAGGACCAATTTTTGACTGAGGTCACAAACACTGAAAGGCTGTTCTTTGAGGCATTATCACATAAATAACAAAGCCACTTTATAATGGAGCTCTCTCTCAGTGTAGCTTACACATTTACATTTGTTTATCAAATCAGAAGGATTATTCTTTAGGCATATCCTCCAAATATATACCTGAGGTAGAATAATCACTTGGGATTTACAAATTTTGACGTCAAGTCAGAATTTGTTGGATTCCATGAATCTCAATACACCAAAAAATAACCATAATAAAGGATTCAGCGTTGCACCAGCCTAGCCAATCGCTTGATTTGCACAAAGTCACTTGTCTGTTCCCTTACCAAACAGAGGATATGAGACGTATCGGGTGTTACTGATCCGAGGAAGCATTACGGAAACGAGAAGGTTTTTTTCCCCAGTAAACAATGCAAGCAATCCTGGTTCCAAATTACCTTTCAACAAACGCACAAGAACTACGCTCGCTGTGTGGGAGGATGTACCTGGGCAGTCGCCCCTTCCTGTCCAACTTCACTAAGGCTCACACGGGGAAATGTGGGGAAATGACTCCGCTGCTCTTAATAGAGAAGTGAATTAAAAACAGGTGACGGGTTGGCCCGCCAGCGGCAATCCCAACTAAACACATTCCTTCTCCAGGTCAGGCTGCCTGCCTTTCAGACCTTCCCGCTGTTCATCCTCCACTTTCGGCCCATCCAGTCCCACCTTTGGTCCCCTAAACTTCTCTCCCACCACCATTACCAGATCTTTGGGCGGCTTTTCTGGCGTCTTCCCAAACAAGCCCATCTCCAACAGTTCCTAACTCGGTTTTTTTTCCGGCTTCCGGTCCCGGCAGCTCTTTCTACGGGACAAACAGGAAGTGGAGTAAACTATAGAGAGAGGGAGAGAGAGAAAAGGGTAGAGCGATGGTCCTCGATAACGAGGCTTCGCGCTTCCAATACATTCAGAAGACGCACGCACACCCCACCTAGGGAGGGAGGCGTATTTTAATGTTGACAAACAGCAGGGAAAAAAACCCTACGCTCCCCCCACCCCGGGAGAAAAGGAGAAGTAAGACAATTTTTTACAGAGGGAAAAACTTGTTTGTATTAGTCTTCCAAACTGCAGGCGGTTGAGGATGTTGTAGTCAACGAGATGAATTAAAACAGCAATTTAGTGTTGAGAAGGGCTCGCCTGGCAGGGTTTTCAGTTCCTATGAAATGCTAATCACAACAGTCGGTAGATGACAGTAAAAAAGTTTCCACAGCTCTGAGGTACAAGATGATGATGATGATGATAATAAATAATTAATAATAACAAGCCTTGGCCACAAACTGCATGAAGGCAAAAATTCAACATGTTACCACCAACAGCAAATGTCACTTCTGTAATGAGAAAGATGAGACAGTTGACCATTTGATCAGCGGGTGTAGCAAAATTTCACAAACTGACTACCTACAACCAGTGACATGCGGTGAGGTTTATGGCTGCTGAGGCACTGACACAGTGGTGGGTTTTAAATGTTTTTAGACTTGTGGACTTCAACTCCCAGAATTCCATAGCCAGGCATGCTCAGTTCCGATTTAAAGTGACAGCATTTGTTTTTCTCCTTTGCGAAAGAAGTTTCCTTCTTTCTTTTTCTTCTCCCTTCCCCTCCTTCCTCCCTCTCTCCCTCCCCCCCCCTCAAACACACACACACACACACACACAAGTTGGATTGGACTATCTCTCCTACCCCTTTCCCTCTCTCTCACCCACTCTCTCTCAAACAAACACACATACAAAGTTGGATTGGAGGGAAGAGCACCAGCGAGGAGACCACAGGAAGCAGGAAGCCAGTCAAAGAGCCATACTGGAGCACACACACTTTCCCCCAGACCCGGAAGGATCCAGCCCAGCTTCACTGATTACAGGTTTGAAAAGGCAACGTGACTCTGCCTGCAATCAAACTACACCCCAGGGAGAGCACAAGCGAGCCAGAGTCCTTCCCTCCAGCCTTTGCCCAAAGCCCTGCACCAGGAGGATGAAGTTTGAATTACTCCCCCTCCCTCCGACCCACACGTACCTTTTCCAGCTGTTTCAGAGAGGATTTCAACTCTGCTCTTGCCTCTGGTCCTCTGAAGAAGCTCTGCCCCCACGAGCGCCCTCTACTATGAGGCAGGAGAACTGTGTGCCTCACCTACGTCGGGAATTTTTAGGCTTTTAACTCTTATTTAACTCTGCTTGAGTGATCATAAAACGCCTAAAGTCAGACTAGATGAGACATGAGACGTGCCTCATAGTAGAGGGCACTTTTTTAGAGGCTTTTTTAAACAGTTAAGCAGAATCATCCACGGTGAGGCAGTAACTAGCTCAGCCTTAACTCAGCTCTCACCTTTTTCCTTTTACATTTTCTTTTCTTTTCATGATGACAGTGGTGAGGCTGTGCTCCCCTGCCTGACCTGACTGCACGTCACTGCCTACAACGCCATGACGGCATTGCTAAGATCATTCACTGGAAATTGTGCCAAAAGTTTGGATTTGAGTACGGAAAAAACCACTGGGCCACAATTGAAAAGGAAAAAGTATGGTTCATTGACATTGCAATACCTGGTGATGCACGAATTGAAGATAAACAGCAAGAAAAAAATCATAAAATACCTGGACTTGCAAATTGAAGTTGAGCGACTGTGAAAAAAGAATGTGTTGTCCCAATTGTAATTGGAGCCCTTGGAGCAATACCTAAAGGGCTACCTCACTATTTGAAAATTCTAAATTTACCTGACTTGAACATTCTGACTCTACAAAAAACTACCCTACTTGGAACAACTTATATTCTCCGACGTTACCTTAACAGTTCCTAGGTCCTTGATTAGGACTCGAGCTGTTAGGCTACCAACCAGCCCCAAAGGCTGTGAATCTCACCAAAGATTAACATAATAATAATAATAATAATAATAATAATAATAATAATAATAATAATAATAATAATAATAATAATAATAATAATAATAATAATAATAATAATAATAAAAAATAGAATTCAGACTGACAGGCACTTGGCCCACAACGCACCTGATATAGCAACAGTTGAAAAGAAAAAAGTTTGGTTCATTGACATTGCAATACCCGGTGATGCGCAAATTGAAGATAAGCAGCAAGAAAAAGTCACAAAATACTGGGACTTGCAAATTGAAGCTGAGCGACTATGGAAAAAGAAATAGTGTGTTCTCCTGATTGTAAATGGAGCCTTTGGAGCAATACCTAAAGGGCTACCTCGCTATTTGGAAACTCTAAATTTATTGGACTTGAACATTCTGATTCTACAAAAACCCACCCTACTTGAAACAGCTTATATCCTCCGACGTTACCTTAACAGTTCCTAGGTCCTTGATTAGGACTCGAGCTGTTAGGCTACCAACCAGCCCCAAAGGCTGTGAATCTCACCAAAGATTAACATTAATAATAATAATAATAATAATAATAATAATAATAATAATAATAATAATAATAATAATAATAATAATAATAATAATAATAATGAAGAAAGAAGAAGAAAGAAGAAAGAAGAAAGAAGAAAGAAGAAAAACATGCACTGGCTGATTATTTAAAAGAAAGTCAAGAACATCTATTAATCGAAGTAAAGAACAAAAATCTACTGAAGGCCCAACAGACGAAACAAGAATACAGAAAAGATGTGATAAAATCAAGAATGGAAAGTTGGCAGAACAAAGCATTGCATGGTCAATTTCTGGAAAAAATAAAAGATAGAGTGGACAGTGAAAAAACTTGGTTATGGTTAACAACAGGTACATTAAAGAAAGAAACAGAGTCACTAATCCTGGCTGCGCAAGAACAAGCTATCCGAACAAATGCCATTAAGGCCAAAATCGAAAAATCATCTGATGATGCCAAATGCAGACTCTGCAAAGAAGTTTATTTATTTATTTATTTATTTGATTTGTTAGCCGCTCCCTCTCCACAAGGGACTCGGGGCGGCGTACAATAAATAAAAGCACATATATATATTACATTATACGGAGGAGGTAACAACCATTACAATACATAAAATAATAATAATGAGATTAGGAATTAAAATACCTCAGTTTAAAATTACTTATTTAAAAAGACTGTCAGGAGGAATAAGATGGAATTATGGTTGAGCCAGGCCAGATAATTGAAAAAGGTGGGTCTTGAGTTTTGAACGGAAGGAGCGGAGGTCGGTGGTAATCCTAATGTCGAGGGGGAGGTCATTTCAAAGGGCTGGGCCCATCACAGAGAAGGCCCTACTCCTGGGTGTCGCCCTCTGGCATTGTTTAGTGGACGGCACCCGGAGAAGTCCCTCTCTGTGAGAGCGGATTGGTCGTAGGGATGTATGGGGCAGGATGCGATCCCGCAGGTAGCTAGGTCCTGTGCCATGGAGCGCTTTGAAGATGGTAATCAAAACCTTGAAACGCACCCGATAGGCCACAGGAAGCCAGTGCAGCTCGCGCAGGAGAGGTGTTACATGGGAGTATCTAGTACTCCCCATAATCACCTGCGCGGCCGCATTCTGGACCAACTGTAGTCTTCGAGTGCATCTCAAGGGAAGCCTCATGTAGAGAGCATTGCAGTAGTCTAGGCGGGACGTCACCAGCGCATGGGTGACTGTGCGTAAGGCATCCCGGTCCAATAGGGGGCGCAATTGGCGCACCAGGCGAACCCGGTGGAATGCCCCCCTTGCCACGGCTGTTACATGGTCATCCATGGACAGCTGGGCATCCAGGAGGACGCCCAAATTGCGCGCCCGCTCCATGGGGGCCAGTTGCTCGCCCCCAATGGCCAGAGATGGAAGCAACTGGTTGAACCGGGGGGCCGGAAGCCACAGCCACTCCATCTTGGAGGGGTTGAGTTTGAGTCTGTTGTCACCCATCCAGGACGATAATTGGCTAGCTCCGTTGGGTCCAGGGAAGGCTTCTTGAGTAAGGGTCTCACAACCGCCTCTTTCAAGGTGTCCGGTAAAGACCCCTCGCCCAACGAAGCGTTCACTAGTCCCAGGAGCCAGTCACGTGTAACCTCCCAGGATGCCAGTACAAGCCAGGAGGGACACGGGTCCAATGAACATGTGGTAGGCCGTAGTCGCCCGCGTAACCCGTCCAAATCCTCGATGGCAACCGAGTCAAACTCCTCCCAGAGTGGTCTCTCAAGACTCGCCTCGGGCGTCCCCCCTAGCCCACTGAAAGGGACCCATTCCCTCCGGATTTGAGCGATTTTATCCTGCAGATATTTCCCAAATTCCTCTGCCCTGCCCTGTAAAGGGGCTTCCCGCGGCCTCTGTGACAGAAGGGAGCGGGTCACCCAGAACAGGGCGGCAGGGCAGTTATCTGCGGACGCGATAAGAGCGGCACAATGTCGACGTTTGGCCGCTCTTAACGCCACAAGGTATGTCCTTAAGTAGGTTCGTACCTGTGCTCGATCAAATTCGGAACGGGAGGATCTCCAACGACTCTCTAGGCGTCTCTTGTGGCGTTTCATCACCCTTAGCTCCTCAGTAAACCAAGGGGCCAGGGTGGTTCATTGCCGCAGGAGAGGCCGCAAAGGCGCCACCCGGTCTAGGGCCCCGGCAGCCGCACTGTTCCATGCGGCTACCAGGTTCTCTATCCGGGGGCGGGTCATGTCTACAGGAGGTGGGCCAAGCTCCATCTGGAACTTACCTGGTTCCATCAGGCGCCTGGGGCGGAACCATCTAGGACCTTCCGGTTCCACCTCCCCGCAGCGGGGGGGTAGCGCCAGGGAAGTCAAGTCGGAGAAGTGAGTGGTCTGACCATGACAGGGGAGTGATAACTAAATCCCCTATTCCCAGATCACTCATCCACTGGCCAGAGACAAAAACAAGGTCCAGCGTGTGGCCTCCTTCGTGTGTGGGGCCCTGAATTAATTGAGTCAGGTCCATGGCTGTCATGGAAGCCATGAACTCCCGAACCACCTCGGATGCTTCTCCCATCGACGGCAGGTTGAAGTCCCCCATCACTAAAAGTTTGGGAGTCTCAACCGCCATCGCTGCGATCAGCTCGAGGAGTTCAGGCAGGGCCGCCGATGTACAGCGAGGAGCCTGGTATACTATCAGCAGGCCCAACTGTCTCCCTGGGCCCCATCTCACGACAAGGGACTCACACCTGGATGTCTGCGGCACAGTGAACTCTCTCGGCTCCAAGTCTTCCTGGATAATCACCGCTACCCCACCGCCCCTTCCCTGGGCCCGTGGCTGGTGGAATGCTCGATAACCTGGTGGGCAGATTTCCACGAGGGGTAGACCTCCCTCATGGCCCAACCAGGTCTCTGTTATTCCTGTGAGGTCCGGCTCCCCCTCCAAGATCAAATCATTGATGAGGGGGGCCTTATTAACAACGGACCTCGCATTGCATAACAACAGCCTCAGGCCCTGGCTCTGTAGATCCTGACCACCTAGCATGCGGGGGTTGGTACAAGCGACCGGGTATGACCAATAGCCACGGTCTCTCAACCGACTACGAGTTCTTGATCTGTCCTCGCACCTACCCCTCCCCACGACCGTTGGTATGACGGAGCCCTGTGTTGGAATGCTATCTTCCCTCTCCTCCCCCACTCCGCTCCCTCCCCTCTCGACCACACCTATTCGCCTGGCTCTACTTTCACTCCTGACCTGATTCACCCCAGCCCTGGAACCCCTTAAAACTATTAAAAAACGATTTATTAAAAAACCCCTTAGTTTCCGCTTCCTCCACAGTTGATGAAACTGTTGACCACATGCTCAGCTGCTGTAAAAAAATCGTGCAGGCTGATTATAAATTGTGGCACAATTCAGTAGCACAAATGATCCATTGGAATTTGTGCAAAAATTATAATATTAAAACAACAACAAACTGGTGGGAACATAAGCATGAAAAAGTCACCGAAAATCAGATGGTCAAGATCCTATGGTATTTTCGTATACAAACAGACAAAATACTGGTGCATAACGCACCAGACATCACACTGGTTGAGAAAAATAAGGTTACAATCATAGACCTCGCAATACCAGGTGATAGCAGGGTCAACGAGAAGGAACATGAAAAAATCGTGAAATACCAGAACCTAAAAATGGAAATTCAACAATTATGGCACAAACCAGCAGTGGTAATCGGCACACTGGGTGCTATTCCAAAAGCACTAGAATTCATTTAAAACAGTTAAAACTTGACAAAATCACCATCAGTCTAATGCAATAAGCTGCACTGCTTGGATCTGCACGTATATTATGAAAATACATTATGACGTCCTAGGCCCCTGGGTGGGGTCTGACTAGTAATCAATGCCAAATCCATCGAAACAACTGGCCACTGTGATACAATTGTATAATAATAATAATTCTTTATTGTCAGTGCACAACATATATACAATGAGATTGATTGAATGCTCTCAGTGCACCCATCCAACATAATACAGCTCAGTGAAGGAAAAAAAATTATCCCTAACCCAAATAAATCATATTAACAAACACCCAGTCCATTACACCAGTGTGAACATGTTACATGTTTTGCCAGCCCGGCAAGTCATCGTACTACTTAGTTATGATGTTATTTCACATTCAGGAGTTTGACAGCCCACAGATAAAACTATTCTTCAGCCTGTTTGTGCGGCTGGCTGGGTTTTTGTATCTCCTTCCCGATGGTAGGAGGGTAAAGAAGTGTTGACCAGCATATGAGTCATCCCTGAGGATTTTCCTCACTCTTCTAAGGCAACGAACCCTAGCGATCTCATCTAGTGATGTCAGAGGGCTGTCCACAATGTTTTGTGCTGTGCTCACCATCATCTGTAATGTTTTTCTATCCGTAGATGTCAAACCAGCATGTCATATTGTGATGCAATAAGTGACAAATGGACGAGTATTGCCTCTGATAAACCTGTATAAAGGCGTGTAAAGAGGAGGCTGTGAGTAATAAAGCACATAGGCAGAGAAAGTTTGTAAGCCTTTTCTGAATAGGTATGAGGCAGCTATGTGCCAAATGAGACATTGTGAGATTTGCGGACCACAGAGAATGGAATTAACAAAGCCTCTCCCCTCTACCTCAGAAGGTAATTAATTTACTTTCTACCTCAAGGCAGTCAAACTGGTCAGTCCTAGAGGACGTCAACCCTGACTGCTTTTTAGAAGGTCAGATCCTGAAGATGAAACTGAAATACTTTGGCCACCTAATGAGAAGGAAGGACTCACTGGAGAAGAGCCTAATGCTGGGAAAGATTTGAGGGCAAAAGAAGGGGACAACAGAGAATGAGGTGGCTGGATGGAGTCACAGAAGCAGTTGGCGTGAGCTTAAATGGACTCCAGAGGATGGTAGAGGACAGCAAGGCCTAGAAGAACGTTGTCCATGGGGTCGTGATGGGTTGGACACGACTTCACAACTAACAACAACCTCTTTTGGGAGAGCAACCCTTTGCTGCTGTGCAACAATAAAGGTGCCCAAGTGAAGGAGATTTCTCCCGTCCAGTGATTTATTTGGTCAGTTATTTATTTATGTGTTTCCAGACTAAGTTCAGATACCATGATATGTTATGAAAAACATCAGCTATATATAACGGTATGTAAGTTCACTCAGTAAAACTCCAGTATTTAGTTCTTTAGCTTTGTGCTTCTATAACTTCTATGGATTTTTTAAAAAATTAAAACCAAATATATTTACAATAAGAGCTGAATGAGCAGTCAGCTGTGTATTGATGAAGAGGCTGGCCCCCACACTCCGAAAGTTGAGAGTTCAATTTTAGATACAGAGGATGTTTCCTGGGACCCAGAGGAAAGCATCTGCTGTGAACTCCTCATATGTGTCAGGAAGGGCATCTGGCCATAAACGTTCAGCTCCATCCAATCATCCTAACTCAACCTAAATTGAGTGATTACAGGATCTTAAAATAGGGGTGAAGGAAGAAATCTGAATGGCCAATGTAAATTTAATGATAAAAAACCCATATGATATCTTTGCTGTATTTAAGAATTGTATTTTTATTCTTTAAGTAATTTTATTAAAGATAATGACAGTAATAAAAACTAATACAAAAAAAAGAATAGAAAAGTCAAAGGTACAAAGGAAAAGAAAAAATAGAAAACAAAGAATAAAAATAAAAGAAAAAAGAAAAATATATAAAGAAGTGACTTCCAGATTTCATCACAAGTATAAACAATTGAGTTTTCAGCTCCTTTTAAATTAAAACAAATGATCTCTTCTTTCTGTATCCCATCTCTTATCTATAAATAAATTTACAAAGCATCATTTCAGTCCTAGTTTAACCATCAGACAAACCAATTTTATATTCATTCCTTTTACTTCTAAAAATCTTATATGTTTAGTATTTTGAAATAATGTCATTTCTTTTTTGTCCCTTCTCATAAGATTCTTTAATGTTTTAATAATATAAAAATTATCTGGGTTTTCTTTTGGTTTATTGTCTGCATATCACTTTTAATTATTAAAATATCAGGCAGTTTCTTTATGATGTCCAGTGTACCATTTTTATTCGTTTTTGTATCCTGTCATTGTTAAATCTACTTTCCAGTCAGTGTCTTTCTTATTCTTCTTCCATAACATCATTTAGACAGACTATCTATAAAGGCAATATCATTGTTGACATTATTGATGTCAATTTCTGATTGTTTTTTCTAAAGTATCCTTCAATATGATCAATGTTAGTATATTTTGTGCCATTATGTAGCTGTTGCGTGTTTTGCTTTAATCAAAACCTTTAGTTTCCTTTAGTGACCAATTTTTACATTTTTATTAATTCAAAACCACAGCATTTTCCATCAGAAAGGATTCTTTATAATTGTAAAAACTTATTTCTTAGTCTTACACTTGCTAAAATTGCAATCTTAATCAACTTTTTTTTCAAGTTCTTAAGCTTGTAGTTAATTTTTTTTCCATTAAGAATTGAAAGCAAACTCACCTGGTGTTTTCAGACTTCTTGTTCCAAAGGTTCCTTAATAGCTGAACAATAGTAATAAGCAATTTTTGAATGTGACTAGAAAAAGAAGTATGTAAACATAGTGCCCTTTAAAGGGTGTTGATCAGAATTTGAGGAAGATGATTATTCCCTCATCTCCCAGTGCTGAAAACCTTCCAGAGACTTCTGTTTTGCAAGGAGCAGCTATCTGGAGCATTTATTGCAGATCTCTAGTGCTCTCCTTTATCTGGAAAGCCAATCAACTCACTGGTTCTTCATTCTTCATTGCAGTCGTCAGCTCTGCCTTTTGCAGAACCTTCTTCAGTTCCATTTCTTCTTCTGGAAATATTTTTTTAAATTCTTTACCACCCAGAAACCACATGGAACAGGGCAAAATGTCTGGATCATCAAATTCCCATCCAATCAAATCAACCACACTCAGCTATATAGTATCAGAAGACATTGATACAAACATCCCAATATGTCTGGTACAATAGATAAATACAGTGGTGAACTTATCTTCAGATGACACAGTAAATCATATAGATCTTGGTTAAAATTCATAATACCATGAAAGTGCAGCTTTTCACCTTAGCTCGTCCTTCAACTGCAGCCAGAATCTGAGTTCTCTTTGATTTCCAACATTTTATATTCAAAATAACAAAACACTTACTTCTAACTGTTGCACTTTGCAGGCTGAAGTTTAGGAATAATAGACTGAATTTGTACTAATTGGAAGATTTAGCAAGAGTCTAACAGCTTTAAATCACTGCAAACTGACAATAGGAACAATATTCATGTCATTTTTCCTGGTTGTTTCTGATACTGTGTTTCTTTTGTTGTCCTTTACCTCTGTGTAACTTCAGGGTAGTTCATTTTTCTACTGGAGGAAAATCTTGCATTACTCTGCCCGTTTCTCTACTCCTTTGATTGTCTATTTTATTCCACAAGACTTTCAAAAGAAAAGGTTACTTGTTAGTTTTGCAGATCCTGCTCATAGCAACAACTAACAATCAGATACATTAAGAACATGGATTTTGAGGCAAAACACTAGCACTTTGTTTTCTCTTTTTCATTATGGAGAAGAAAGAGATACTTTTATTTTACTATATCCGGAATAGTTTAGACTTGCGCATGATCACCAAGAAATGACATTTTTTCACTCTCCTTCAGCAATTCAGGGTCAATGGAAATAAAGGGGTTGAAGAATGGAAAGTGTGGTAGGATGAAAGTTATTTTCATCAAAAACAAAATTAACAATGCATCATTAGGCATGTGAATAGAGCAATCAGAGATTTTTCAGAAATCTGCATTGGACTATCCTCCAATCCTTTAGTAAACAGAAAAGTATGCTGGCATAAACTATGCAATCCCTTTGTCAATCCTTACTCTGCCATAATAAAAAGCTACTGTTCTCATGGATTTGAGGGTTTTGTTTTGTTGTCAATGAAGAAAACTACTATAATTCTCACTGTGGGATAGGTTGGATAACAGTTGGAAAGTTTAAGAAATGGTGGGCTTAGGTACCTAAGTAAATTCAAGACTGAATTTACACATAACTAACTATGCAGGGGGATATGAAGTGAAGCAGGAGACCTGTCCTGATGTTTGTATTAGTAGCCCCTGCTCTGCATCTGTGATTTGTTAGGCAATTCTGAACACCCATTTAACACTTTTTCCAAATGAAAACTAAAATGTTTTCAGAATAGTTTGAAAGATCATTAACATTTGTATAGGACACCCGACATACAAGACACGGGAGGGGCCGGAGCTCTGCTGCCGGGGGGAGAAGGGGCAATACCAAGAAAACTCAGATCACAAAAATGAATAAGGAAATCGGCTTTATATAAATTGATTGAAATTTTTATATGAATTTATATGCTGACAAACTATCAATATGTAATATTGAATTATTTGTTTAAATGAATACTATGAGTACGGGGGGTGGGGATACCCTTCACACATTGTAACTGTCAAAATTTGTAACCTACTCCAATACCCTTTTCCTTATTATTTAAAAAAAAAAAACAATAAAACTTTGTTTAAAAAAAAACATTTGTATAGGGAAGAACCAAATTTGGTAGAGGTTTTTAGAGATCTGGGGCTGCCTGGGTCCAACAGTTTTGAAGACCACCAATATCTGCACAGCTTTACTTTGTATACCTGCACCTTAGCCTACCAAGCCCGCAGAGGTGAGTTTCTACCGGTTCTGCCGGGTTTGTCCGAATAGGTAGTAACTCGGCTGTCCATGCATCCAAACTGGTTCTATCTGTGGCGCCTATGGAGGCGCCATCTTGTTTTTTGCTTCTGCGCATGTGTAGAAGCAATTTTTTATTTATTGTGCTTGCGCATGTAATGCATGAGTGAAGTGTGTCTCTGAACGAACCGGCAGTAAAAGAATCCGGAACCCACCCCTGCAAGCCAGCCTATTGTGATTTATTCAGGGATGCTGATCAAAGATTATAATAAAATATCAATTTATTCAGCAAACCATGCTTAAGATAGTTATACCTTCAAATGGCCTGTGAACTCAGTACTTCTTTGCATGATAAAAGCCTCTTGTGACTAATCTCTATACTTTAAATGTACACCACTTTTAAAGACATGTTTTGCTGATTTTCAGCTATAATGGAGAAGAATACAACCTGCCAGTTATTAACAATAAAATACAAACATACAGATGTCAGCATAGGCATAAAGCTTTTATCTGGCAAATAACATGTTAAATTTGATGCTAGGTGACAATGATGGGGAAGAAAATGCTAGAAATGAGACATTAAAAATAGGTGAATTCTGAATAACAATTTCTATCAATTATGGCAAGAGATTTGCTCATCTGGCTTTCTATTTTTCAGGAGTCAACTTCTGATAAAACATTTAAATAAAAATGGTGGAATAAGCTTTATTAGTATACATGAGATGAACACGACAGTTTAAAGAATAATAAGAGACAGATTGGAAATGTCTGGGAGACTGGGAAGGTTTGTCTGGGAAGTGAGTTTGATTTTTGATTTTTTGCAGAAAGGCTAGCATATAAAGATAGCAATTTAACACAAAAATGTTAAAATAATTAATATTGAAAATTATTGCTCTTTTAAATAATTTATTTTCGTGAATTTGTTTTTAAATGCATACTTACAAATAATACATTATTGAACAGAGGTATGCTGAAAAAAAATCTAAAGAAACATAAATAATTATTTCTCGTTGAAATTTCTATGTTCACCCAAATCTTATGTTAAACATTGCAGAAGTATACTTTTGTTGACAAACATCTGGTTTTTCTGCTTGCAAACAAAAAATAATATTAATTTAAATGTTCAAATGTTGTAAAGGAAAGCTATAACTGTACTAATACATATTCATTATTTCAACATACAAGGCAACCAAATGATTCTCTCATAAACATTAGCATCATGTTTATTTTACTTCACTGCACTAACATTTAAACTAAAACTTCAAACCACACGGTCTGTTTGTGACTAACATTTAAATGGCAAGCAGTAATACATAAGAAGTTACAAAGGAACATTATTAGTATACAGTTAAGACAGGCTGTGATTTGATAAAAGCTGATGATGTACATATGGCTTCTTTTTCTTGTAAGATGCCCATCTACAGACAGGGCAGCAATGTCGCCCCCCTACTAGCCACATCACAATGCAATTCTGGTGAAAGACATGGCCACAAGGTAAACCCATTAATAGACACCCATTTATGAAATTCTCTAGACATACAACACATTCGGTACAGCGTAACATACCAGCCGGCCAAGCTGACCAGTCAGGCTCCAAATCATCTCTAGTACTGTATGATTCATATGACTTGGCTTTGGCACATGAACAGGTCTCAGCATTGCAAAAAACTTCTCCTTCGCAAGGATTTAGAAGGGTTCTTCTCTCATCCTCAAATAACTCTTTATCATTATTTGGAATATCTTTACATTCACTATCTGAGTCATTTTCACTTTGGGAGAGTTCCATCATTTCCTCTTCTGAGTGTCCATCAAAACATTTAAATCGCCACATAGGTAAATTTTTGATATAATCAGTTGGTATCAGAGGATGAAGCCACAAATCAGGGAAAGCTAAGCGATCAAGAAAGAGATCTGGGTCTTCATCCCAATCAGATTCAAAGGGGAAATGCTGAAAAGATGTGATTGGATGGAATAGATAACTGGTGTACCAGTCCCAAAGGCTTGACAGCCATTCTAAGTTATTGGCATTTATTTCATCACTGTTATTATGTCGTCTTTTTTTCTCAAAATAATCAATTAATAAACCATGTCCCAGATATGTGCTGAGGAACAAGGCAGGGTGTGATGAGTAGAACATCCAGTCAGCTCTTACCCATGAAGCGAGGGTCGTTGTATTAGAATAACGGAACAGTTTTAAACTATATTCGTAGAAGCTATCTAAATAAGGTAATTGCAAAAAACCCAGAACTGGTAGCCAGGAAATGATTAAGAGAGAATTATAAGTCCCTAGAGTGCTTATAAGAATAACAAAGCGCTTTATAGTAGCACCTTGGGTGATAAATAAGTCCATCCATGCCATCAAATTAACTAAGACTAAACTTAAAACAAATAAATCATTAACTTCAGGTTGTAAAGATCGCAAGAAGGAATCCATAGCATGAAGGGATATAAATTCACCAGTGTTATTTCCATATCTGTAAATACCTTCAGGAGTTCTAAGAATATAAGATGGTGTCTTATAGATGCCCATTTCTGCAATGTGACTCTTGTTGTCCCAGTTTTCTACATTCACAAAAATAAACTCAACTCTGCCAGTAAATTTCACACTTAGTGCAGAAAAGAAAGCTGGAGGCTGGTCTAATTTAGCAAACAAATATATTTTCACTCTATACTGGTAACTTTTATTCCATTCTTCTTTCAAATGTTCTGATTTGAATATTGTTTTGATTCGAGAAGCAGCATGGGCTGTTATCCATTTGAAAATATGTTCCGTTTCAATTTTACGTCCACTATATTCTTTAAGCATTACTTTCCCTTTGGATGTACTTGTTTGTGGAACTGACATAATTAGCGTAGACCTTACCCAACCTCTTCTTCTGCAGTATCTACAAAGAAAACATTCAGTTAAACTAAATAGTAGTTTAAAAACACTTCTTTTAGATTAATGGTATATTAATCTGTATTAATCTGGAGATTTAACATTTCTAATATATGCGGGTCCCCATTAATAGTCTTTTCAACAGAACTGGAGAAAACCCCACAAAGAAATTGAGCTCAGAATTCCTGAATTTACTTAATTTGAGTAGTGAGTAGTTTTGCTATGAAGTGGGAAGGAGTAGAACTGTTGTACACGACAACTTGGCAAATGCCTATTTTAAAAAACAAATTTACTTTATTAGAGCTGTTTAAAAAGTGGAATATATCATAAGAATAGAGACATGGCAACAAGGATTCAAAACAAGGCATTAAGGAAGTATCAGGGAGCTGACAAAGACAATAGGAGGAGGAGGAGAAGAGAAGAAGAAATGAATGGTGCACAGAAAAAATAGGGAAACTAGAAGAAATGATTACAGTGAAGTGCAGCAAAGTGACTACAGAAATGGAGGAAGGGAAGGCAGCAGCAGGCATCAAAACCAAGATGTCTGAATTAAAAAGAATACTTTGATAGGTAGATTCCTGAAAAGAAACTGAAGATGAATATAATCAACCAAACCCAAACATACTCAGCTATAGAAGGATATGAACAGAGACACTGAAGAAATGATGTGAGTCATAACTGGGATGAGAGCAACATTTTGGAACAGCACAGAAAATACATTATGGGGCCTGAATTGGGTCCAAAACTGTTGTACATTCAAAGTTTTTCAAGGGAAAATGAATTGGAAAAAGGGGATTAACTGATCAAAGAAGGTTGAATGAGGGAACAATGGTCCATGAGCCATGAAGTAATCTTATTTTCTCCTAAGAGTTGATTAATGCTGAACTAAATTAGTGGCATGCTGACAGATGAACATTGCTCTTTTTACAATTCAGAATTGCAATTGATAATATCCCCATAACTGAAAAATAACTCTTCCCCTCTCCAAGACCATTCCAAAATCTGGTAACTCTGCATGTTTCCATCCAAAGCATAAAGAAATAGCAAGGATCTCTTCATCCGTTCTTGCTATTTTGGATTTCTTCCACAATCTCTTAGAAGATCATATCTTTAATCCTGGCACATCTTCATGTCTGGAATAATGATGTAATACACAGATAAAGGACAATATGCCAAATAATCCTTATTGTATTTTGCTTTGGAAAAAATTAGAGTCCTTGTTGAAAGCTACGTTACTTAGTCAATATTTTGAAATGGAATAGTTTCAAAGATAAATGGTAGTTTGCTTGATTCGTAATAAAAATTAATAGTGCAACCTAGAGAAATTTAATTTCCAAAATGTGATACCGGTAAAGTGTAGATGCCTATTACTTCTCACCAAACAATCTCTTCCCCATTAATTTTACTTCTAGTTGGCTACAATATTTCAGAGAACATACCTGGGATCACTGGAACAATTAAAAGTGCCTGTACGTATACCAAACCTTGAAACTTTCTTCACCATTTTCTCCCAGTGAACTTTTCCCATTAAAGGGCTCCTGTCATTTGCTATGACCTGTATTAAAAAAATAAATAAAGCTTAAATATATAACTGATCAAAGATTCTACATATTTTGTAATAGTTTATCTTAAAAATGCCTCTGTCTGCTAATGTTGTTGCATAAAGACGAGCCTCCCGCTGCTGGCTGCCACTCTGGCCCACCGCCGCTTGGCTTTCCTGTGGCCCATCCGGATCGCCTGCCTTCCCCCCCGCGCCTGTGCCTCTGTCTGCTGTTTGCACAGATACTCAACTCACCTGTTGTCAGCGTTCCAAATATCATGCAGAATTAAATCAGAGTCCAAGGCAGAGCTATCCTTAAAGTCCTGCAGTTATATTCCTTTTTAGGATCTTTGGCCTGCGCCTGTGCTGCGTGGGCTGTGGCTTCTGCCAGACACCATCAGCCAGCATGCACTCGCCACCTCCTATGCTTGCCATGCCCACCCCTTTCACTAGGGCTTGCTTTGGGGGGGGGGGGGAGTTTATAGGTGAACACATAAAAAAACCCAGACTGGGGCTTATTTTCAGGGTGAGTGATATTTTTGGGGAAACATGGTAAATTAAAAACTATCGATTCCAATTCAAATATATGGAAAAACTCTTCTTTATTTAAGTAGAATAATCTGGGTGTCAATTTAGGGAAGGATGAATGGAAGAGCAGTAACTATCACTGGAATCTTTTATGAATACCACCCTGGAAATTTTTATGAATACCATACTGCTGTTTTTTTCTAAGTTTAAAACACTTTGATTTTTTCTGAACAGAACCTGGGCTGTTGCAGTATCTTTTACCTCTCCATACTTAGAATTTTCTATTAATCCCTCCTTTAAAATCAAGCTTAAGTCATAGTGATTAGATGAACATGTGAATGTTGCTTTATTAGCAATAATTTATAATTGATTTTTCATTCTTATATAATTCTTTTTTCAACTTCCTAGTCTAACTAAGAGGGTTGGGATTTTCTGGCTTGCCACAGTTTTTTTTTTTTGGTTTAATATCACTAAAGATTTATTAAGTAGTATTATGGAATCTTCAATTGTGTTCATATTCCTCACGAGTTGAATGTTTTTAATACTGTCAATGTTTGTGCAAACTAACATCCTTACAAAAAGTACTTGAGTTAAATGGAATAATGGGAAACATCTCAATACCTTGAATCAATGTCAGTTTATAAAACATTGAGATATAATCCTCCATTTTCAGAGCACTATAAACTTACTCAAAATGAACACATGTAATACCTGTACTAGCCAAATGCCATCTTTTGTGTCTTCTACCAATTCATAAAAGTGCATTTCACCACTGAAGTTTGTACTGGAAACAGATTCAGAGGCTTCCTCTTCCTTGAGAGCAGAATAGAGTTCACCTTCCATAAGGTCTCCTGAAAAATGAAACAAAATATACCAGTAGAGTAACTCTAAAGGTCATATTAGTCAAAAGGGTAATGTCACAAAAAAGTAAATCAAGATTATAAATTATATTTTAAAAGAGCTTGGGAAAAGCTAACAAATATATTTGTTCACATCTTATTTGGTGATTATAGTGGATCTAGTGACCTGCAGATACCTGATGATTCTTAATTATTTTATTACTCCATAAAATTAATGTCTTCCAACATAAGGCAGGGCAATGAGATTCAGGTCGGGAAACAGACTTAAACATGTCTCTCCCTCTAATCTGGGTAGGTTGAATTTATTGATTTAGTAAATTTATATAATTGTCCATAGTAGTATGTACTAGCACACTGTACTTCAAAACTTCTTTGGTTAGTTAATCTGGTTTAGACATGAAATTGGAGTCATTTTACTTAAAAATTTCATCCCGGGGAAAGGGATAGTTCCGTTTCATTCATTCAGATTGCAGATGAAGAGAACATACCTATATTTAAGAACACGGGTCTTAATGTGTCTATGTATTCCTGATAGAACCTTCCCCCCTGAAGCAATTACACCTAGATACCTTGAACCTTAGGTAGAAAGGATGGACATTCCAGGAAGGGATTGAGCAAGTTATGGGTTTGTGAGAAATACCTGAAGGAGAAAATAAATAATGAAACAGCTTGGCCTAACAAAATTGCTTAGAGATGCTTAAATGTTTAGCCAAATGCTTGAAGCTACAAAATTCAAGTAGTTTGCTAAGGGCTGAAACTGCAAACCCCTGGACTAAGTATTACTGGAAGGGAGTACTGGCTCCCTCTGTAGGGAAAGGGGGGAGTACTGGCTCCCTCAATAGTACTGGCTAGGCATCAAGCTTGCTGACAAAATAAACCAAAGACTAAAAATATAAGTTTGCTATGAGTCTGTTGTTAAGGAATACTATCTTTTCCCTGTAAAACAAGATCATTATATAAACTTTGCTTCATCCTTCTCTTAATGGACAGAACTTTGTATTATCTCCCATATGCAGCTGAAAAAACGTGGCTCAAAAAGATTGTATGTCTCCACTGGTCAATTGGGTAGGGGGAGATTACCCATGATACCATGCTACAATATGGAAATTCTAGTGAATGAAATTAGTACCTTTCATGATATAATATATGCTATCTCTTTTTATGTTACCCAGATGATAATTACTTCAAACATCAACAATAATTTATATTATTCTATAAAGTAGAATGTTTGTTTAAAACTTTATGGTAAGTAAGGCTAAAATCAATATTCCAGAAAATATTAATCAATGTTTAGCCGTTCACAGAATCAGAGGCCAATTCTCAGGAATATCACCTTAAATAATACATGGTTTAATTCTTCCTATCCGGTGTCCTTTTCTTTGAACTTTTCCTTGCTGAGCAACACTGGAAATGAAATAGGACATGGTCTGGAGGCAGAGATTTCTGTGGTGAACCCCACTGTTAAAGAGTCTTTCCACAAAGTCTATGGCACCATTCCATATAATTGCTGCCTATATTTTTACAGTATTACATTTTTAAAAGTTTTATTGCATTATGATTCTTCATTCTATTCCGTTGTAAATTGTACCAAGTTATTTAAATTTGGCAATGTGTAAGCTAAATAAATAAATAAATTGTAAATTGTACCATGAAATAATCCAAAATCTTATGTGGTAGCATGGTATAGTAGCAAAATATGAGAATTCCACATTCAAATGTCAATCTAGACTTGAATTTTGTGAGTAGCTTAAGATACCTTCTCTTGGGCTTAATCCCATCCATCTCTAGTACAGTATAAAATTAACTTAAACGAAAATATTTTACTGTTATCTATTAATTTGATTTCAACTTACAGAGATTCAAAATATTTATATATAACAAAAATGCTAAAGCAAGTATTCCAAAGAAAGAAAACACTTAAAACACAAACACTTCAGTAGATTTTTAAAGCTTTCCTAAAGGACAAATAACATAAATGAAGCGCATTAGGCAACAGAACATGTGAATATAAATATTAAATTTCAAGTAAGAAAAAGTCTCACAGCAGCTCTTTGCTCATTAAGAAGATTGTCACGCCTTGTCATTCCACTATTTGTTAAATGAACAAATATAGAGTGAACATGTCAGTTACATGATCACTTGAGCCTATACGTTTTTCCAGATAGAGGGCTTCTAATTTCATCTATCACAATGCATTATGCAGCTATTCCATCTTTCTCTGGATAAGAAGTTTATAAATAGAGGACAGTATCTGGAGAAATGGTTCCCAGTTTGCAGTCTATGGACTACTGGTGATCCATGAGAGTACTGCAGATGGTCCATGGCTTGGTAGCACAAGTAATGTAATATTATCATCTCTACTGGGAAGCCTACAACAGATAAATGTATTGTGATGAGTACAATGCATCTGTGAGTGAGCAGATTACAAATGCAATTTCTACTAATTTGAATAAATTTTAAATGTACATTAAACTTCCTATTAGACAGGCTATATTAAAGGTGGTGGTGGTGGTGGGAACAGGTTGTGAATTATATATCTTGACCCTTTATAATTATTTAGATAAATTTAAAATTAAATAAGGCATGGTAATTTTATAGTAAAGCTCTCATCTAGAAGTAATCTATATCCTCTTAGAGTGTGCAAAGTAATAAAATTGTTAAACAAGCCCAAAATTTTTAACATTCTGCATCATTGATGCATCCCCTAAAATCTGCTTCAGCATTTCTGTTTCATCATGTGAAAAATCCTATATTAGCTTGAACTTTATATTGATGGAAATAAAACAATCTACATGGAATTTCTTGGAAGTAATGCAATTGCTGTAGAGCAGAGGTGTCTGAGGGCAGGATCAGCACTGCAGTTCTCTTCCGCAAGCCGGGGGAGGCAGGATGGATGCCTCCTGCAGCACCCTGCTCGTTTTCGCCCTCCATGGCCTCCTGCAGCACACTGCTGGCTGAAAATAGGCCACACAAGCTGTTTTCAACCTGTTTCCCAGTCTGCTTTTGGCCCGTTTTTGGCTGGCAGAGTGCTGCAGAAGGCCATGGAGGGTGAAAACAAGGCATGCAGGGGACGGGAGGAGGGGCAGGCAGCCCATTTCAGCCGCCAGAAACACTGGCAGGCCAGCCCATTGATATTTCCAGGCCAACCTTGCAGGCTGGATTTAACCATCCCACAGGCTGGAGTTTGACACCCCTGCTGTAGAGCAAAAACAGTTAACTGAGCTTTAACACTATGTATTATTTCATGAACACGAGTGCCTACAAACATACTTTCCTTTCTCATTTAAATATAAATGAGGAATTATCTAATACAGGGGTATCAAACTCAAGGCCTGGGGGCCAGATCCGGCCTGCGGAGTGCTTAGATCTGGCCCGTGGGGCTGCCCTGGAAACAGCAAAGGACAGCCCACGGTGCCTCTACCAGCAAAAATGCAGCTCGGGAGGGCCATGCACAATTATTCCATGCTCCATGCGCAACCCTCACAAGCTCTGTTTTCATTGGGAGAGGGTTTTAGGAGGGCATTTCAGTCAAAAACGGAGCTTGGGAGCCTGTTTTCATGGACAGAGCGCTCAGGCCACCACAGGTGCCCCTGACACAAGTGACATTGAGCTGGCCCTGTCCACCCTAGCCACATCCCACATGTATCTCAAATGATCTCAGGAAATCATTATATTTAAGGCTATTCTGGTGTCAGGGAAAAGTTATACTTTCCTTCTGCATAATTAAAAGGTTGAGCAACATACTTGTATTTTCTACAATGTAAGGCTTTTAAACTTTCTTTATAATAGTAAATAGTAACAAAGGACACTGGAAATCAAAAGTTACTCTGTGAACAAATTCTATCCAGTCTGTGCCATTCCTCCTCTCATGTAAGTGCCTCCACAACCTCTGATAATGCTGAGTGTTCATTAGATTGTTTTGGGATTTTCTATTGTGATTTTTTCCCAATGCTTTGTGGAATTTTGTTCTTCTAATAACTTCTTCGTCTGAGTATATACTCAACAATCATACCCACATTCTTAACATCAGAAAGAGGGGTAGTGTAATTAAGAGTTACAATAGGGAATTCTCCTATTTGTGATATTTCCTTTAATTCATCTTTCCTATGGCTTTCATCCCTTCTTACTAATTGATTCAATATGTATGTGACATCTATTTTGGTGCTTTTAAAAATATATTTTTCTATTTATACAGATCTTGAGATTTCCCAAAGCCTAGAAAAAACTTTGTTGTAGACATTACTTACAGAGACTTGAATTCACTATTATTACATATGGCTATAAATTTCATTGGACAACATACGTTAAAGACAGAACTAAGTATACAACAGAAAATTATTCCACATATTCCTATCTATTCCAGCTATTCTAGACTATTTTTAAGAGTAAATAATACTAGAATATGAATGGCAGTAGCAGAAAAATTGAAAAATTGTCTTATTGCAACAAATGGTTCACTTTTATTTTTGCAGGATAGCAAAGTTCAGACTACATAAAATTATCAAACTAGGATCTAAATTAAATTATGCTTATTAGATTGAGAAAATATCTGCAAGATATCTTAACTTCCAATTTTAGAAAAGGTAATAGCTTGTGAAATATAATTTAAAAAGCTTGGTTGAAATATCTGATCTGGCTATTTCATTATTTTTATTTATTCATTCATAAATCATATTTATAAGGCCATCTGACTCCAGATGAATCTGGGTACAATCAACAATAAAACCTAAATATAAAGACTATTAATCATAGGAAACATAATGATTAACATGGAACAATTCATTCCTAACTTTACATATCCAGATTTTCCTTGAATCATTTATTGTTTAAAGGCCAATCTTAGTGTTAATTGCATATGAGCTACCTTCTAGTCTTATTTGTATATAAGGAAATATATTTCAGGTGCATAGCACATTATGGCAATATTCTTATCTAGTCATAGAACCTATTTGTATCTGCTTTCAAATATTAATGTTAATTCGCTCTCTAGGATATCACTTTTACACCTACAAATTATTTAAAGCATCTATTTTTGAATACTATCCTAACCAATATCTTAACAATTCTAGCAAAGGTGTTTTAATTTTCAAATTATAAACTTGATTCAATTTCCAAATTTCTCTATAAACTTTTATCAGTTTCATGCAGCTGTGCATTGATTTGTATTGCTTTTCATTTTCAAGCAGATACATTACTATCATGCTGCATTCAAAAGTCTCATTAAATTTAACAAATCTTATTTTAAAGTAAAGGTGTTATGAGTTGCAGCCCAACTCTTTGCTAATCTTAAGAGTATCTATATAGTAGGTTAATTCTCTTCAAAGCATTCTGTCTTTGCATGTTCAGAGATCAGAATGGAGAGGATGGTAGCAAGTCACTATTTTGCAGAGAAATACAGACAACAAGGAAGTAGTGAGCTAAAGGAATAAAGATGAGAAATGAGGTTTTCTTTCTTCTTAATTTTTTTCAAACAAACATAACTACAGTCTTAATAGGAACCTTTGACTATTGCTTCTAAGTTAGAAGCTACTAAATTTGAAGTCAGCTTCTACCTAGAATTAATCCAGGTGACCTAACTGTATATCACAGAAATCTGAATGAACAAAGGAAATTGACTTTGTACACCAAGTATGATATGCTACAATCTATTGGAACTTTATTTCACTTCCCAATGGTTCTTCAGTTTGAAGCTATGTATCAGATTATCGACTCTTGAAATAACAGAATATACATGGTAAATAACACAACATTTAGTCTGTAGTCTATACAATTCTTCTTGCTGATTTTGGGTCTGGGTCCTAAATTCTACTGTCCTACAAAGGAGTCAATCTATCTTTGCCAAATTGTTTTTATGTTTTATGTTTTCATGACAACCATCAAAAGCCAATGATATCTAGACTTTCACATTTGATATGATTTTGTGCTGCGTAAGAATATGGTAATAGTGTATAGGTATGCATTTAAGCCAATTTTATTTTCATGTATACGTAAGTATCAGACACAGAAACATAAATTCAGCTTCCCCTTTTAGGAGATTTAGGTGGGAAACTGGACAGAATGAACTGATTAGTGATGTGTATTGGACTGTAAGCCGACCAAATGAATTTCACTATAGCCAAGCTGGAGAAACTGGTACTCAATTGACAGGAAAATGATCTCTGACTTGTGATCACTGGTGCATTATTGCATTTTCAAGTGTTTTTCTTTAGACTTCCATTATACTATTCATGTACCATTACTTAAAATGTCCTTTTATCTGCTTTGCCTGTTTTAGCCCACAAGGTCATAGTCATATAAAATACATTTGACAGTAAGTAGGCTGATTATAAAGCTTTTTGTTCCTTAATAATATACATCTAACCTGAACTCCAATTATATTATATAGCTGAAAAGCATATAATACATGTACATATAATAAATAAAAATATTTCAAGCACATTGTATAAATGTGTTACCATTAAAATACCATTCTGTAACATATATGTTTACTTAGAACTGGTTATGTAGTCCTAACATATTTATGAATACGAACTCTAGAAGTATACGATAAATATAATCAGAATTATTTATATTAATATAATAAATAATTAAGAGCCATGGTGGCGCAGTGGTTAGAATGCAGTATTGCAGGCTAATTCTGACGACTGCCAATTGCCAGCAGTTTGGCAGTTCAAATCTCACCGGCTTAAGGTTGACTCAGCCTTCCATCCGTCCGAGGTTGGTAAAATGAGGACCCAGATTGTTGGGGGCAATATAACTGATTCTGTAAACTGCTTAGAGAGGGCTGTAAAACACTGTGAAGTGGTATAAAAGTCTAAGTGCTATCGCTATTGCTATAACCAGAATTAAAATATAAAACATGGATTGAAAACATATCTCAATAAAGTGACAGAATACATAGAAGAGGGCCAAAGTTCAACCATGCATATTTTCAAGTAAGAATCTGACAGAAATCTTTTCCCTCAGTGTGTTATTATTTCATCACTGACAACTCACTGTGGCTCTTGATTACATGCCAAAATATACATTAATAAAAATATATGCTCCCCAGATATAAATAGTTGCTCAACTCTGAGCTCGATGGGACAATGGCTGTTCCTCATAATTGTGTTCTTGTAAATTATTTTCTTCTAGTTCTAAGGAAATAAATCCTAATCTTATTCTTAGTTAGAGAGTGGTACTGTCCTCATAGTTTTAATGTGAACAAGTTAAAGAAAGCAACTAAAGGATTTCCATGAAGGATTCACGTGCCCTGCTATCAATCATCAGGAGCCCGCAAGAAAAATATGCACATTCTCACATTCTTTAACAAGGAATGAAACTGGAGAGGAAATGGCTTAGTGGCAGATGGCTAAATGCCCATCCGTCAAAGTTTAGTCTGCTTTTGTACAAACATTTTTGCCCAAGTTTATTAACAGAAAATTTTGACTTTTTGTGTATGTTTCCAGCAGCTCAAATAAAAAGGGACATGATTCCAGGCAAGCCTATGGGTGTTGAGAGCTTTTCTGACTATCCTCCTCTGGGTCGTTTTTGCTGTGAGTGACATGAGATAGACCGTGGCTGTTGATGTCATCAAGGCTGTTGATAAAAAAGCAGGTGGTGCTGGCAAGGTCACAAAGTCTGCCCAGAAGGCTCAGAAGGCTAAATGAAAATTCTGTACAACTGCCACCTCAGTCTTAATCAGTGGTGGAAGCGTTGGTGGAAGAGGGAAATGATGTACTTGCTACAGCCTAAATGGTCCGTCAGTGTGTGAACGGGGAAGATGCCATCCCCAACTGTATCATCTCCAGCATCATGAATGAAGTGTTGCACACCATTTATACAACAAGACTTGTGAGAAGGGGAAAAACATTGCTTTAGATCTAGAGCTAAATATAAATTTGGCTGCCTCCAGAAAAGACTGGGTATAAAACCAATGCCTTTAACAATAGTTAGTAACCACTTTGTGCTGCTGTTGGTGGGACATGAAGAGCTTTATTATAAGGAGGAAACTTGTAATATTGTTGAATGAAACACTAAATACCAGGCAGTCAAAATAGTAATCTATGCAACTTGAAGAGAGATATATGTAACTTCTGTGAAAACATCTCATAAGATTTCCTGGTCTATTGAAATGGTGCATAAGGTTATGTTACCCACAAAATATTAACTAATTTATGCTATTATATTTACAGCTGCATAACAAATGTGAAGCTTGAAAGTATGCTTGGAAGGAGAAGATATTTGCTTTGAAGTGTTTACTGGCAGTCCTCAACTTAATGACCACAATTGAGTCCAAAATTTCTGTTGCTAAGTCAGATAGCTATTAAGTGAATTTACCCCATTTATGACCTTTGTTTGTGTGTTAAATGAATAATTGTAGTTGTTACATTAGTCACATGGTTGTTAAGTGAATCTGGCTTACACAATGACTTTGCTTGGCAGAAGGTTGCAAAAGGTGATCACATAACCCTGAGACACTGCAACTGTTGTCAATATGAATCAGTTACTAAGCGTCTGAATTTTAATCATGTGACCATGTGGATGCTGCAATGGTCATAAATCACTTTTTTCAATGCTATTGTAACTTCGAACGGTCATTAAAAGAACTGTTGTTAAGTCGAAGACTACCTGTACATCTTCAACACATTTCTCACTGCTCAAAAGTATTCAAGCAAACTAATGTACACTTTTTAAAGTTTTGCATTTAATAACAGATAGTCCTCAACTTATAACCACGATTGAGCCCAAAATTTCTGTTGTTAATTGTGACATTTGTTAACTGAGTTTTGCCCCATTTTACAACCTTTCTTGTTAAGTAATTGATAAGTTACTAATATGGCTGTTAAGTGAATCTGGTTTCTCCATTTACTTTGCTTGCCAGAAGATTGCAAAATGGGATCACACGACCTTGGGACACTGCAACCATCATAAATATGAATCAGTTGCCAAGCATCTGAATTTTGATCACATGATTATGGGAATCATGTTATGTATGCAAAGGGTACAACTGAAAAACAGTCCTAAGTAACTTTTTTCAGTGTTGCTGTATCTTTGAATGGTCACTGTTGTAACTCAAGAACTACTTGTACTTTACAATAGTTTTTTTTTTTAGAAAAGCCATGTAATTTAATTAATTACAGAACTCAGTAATACATTTAAACACATTTCTGAATATCAGTTAACTTAAATTTGAACAGTTTGTTTGCAGTGAGAACTTGAGCATTTATTTGGAAGGGATTGTAGTAGTATCTATTGAGTATTTTCACCTACATTCAGAAAGCATTTTTGTCCTTTATACTTCTGGCAGTATATGTTTTCCCATCCTGCTTCTCCCTTGCACTCAGAGATACACTTAAATAATTCCTATTGGGTGACAATGCATTTCAAGCCTGAGGTCATTACTAATTTTATTGAATGCCTTCTATTCTCTTAAGGCACTTGTCACATCATAAAAGTCTGCAAATATATTTAATGAAGGAAAAAATGTTTGGGAGTGGGAGAAGAGACAGCAATATTGAAAGATAAACCTTCATGAAGATACTCCTTACCTGATTTCTCAACCAGCTCTCTGACATCTTTTTTTTCCAGAAGCCCTGAGTACCCAAGTCCCCTGCATTCCAAAATGGTCTTCAGTTTTTTAAAACTCAGTGCCACAGGGTCCACCAATTGGGTGGCAAAGAAGCCAGTTTCATACCACACAATGGCTTCAAAAAACCTGGCCAGAATAAACAAGACCAAAAAATAAAGAAGCAAGAAAAACAGTTTCAGCCACATTTTTCTTGTGTGTGGATTTTCGACTCTCGGAAGAGAGTCCCTCAGTCCTACAAGAGAGAGAGAGAGAAAGAGAAACGTCCTGATGATAGGAAGCAAAGGGAGCCAGGCATTCTAAGCACTTTGGGTCTTGTCCCTAATGTCAGGATCTTTCCCTTTTTCTCCCGTTTTGGAACAGAATATGAACCGGTCGGATGGATAGTGAATAGAAGACCTTGTCTGGAGGCACCTAGCAGGAAGCACTGGCACTGGCTTAAGGCAGCCAGGGAGTCATCTCTCCTTTCAGACCAGTTGATGATAAGGCAGAAATACAAACGGGTGGTGGTGCAATAGAACTTTACCGTGAAAAGGTGCTTGAAGAGGAGAAAGGGCTGGAAAGCTTTTCAGGGATGAAAAAGGACGCCCGCTTAAAGGGGGAGGGAATTCTGGACGGCGGCAGCGAAAGGGGTGATTTTGCGTTAGAGGTGTCAACTGGGTTATTGGGGGAGGGGGCCCCTCTAAAGGGAAGAGAAGACCCGAAAGTGGGATGGGGGACACTTCTCGGTGGGGGTAGGGAGCAGAGCCGAGGAGAAGGGCAGCCGGACTGGGCAGCGCTAGGCGCCTCGCTTATTACCCCTTCACGGGCAGACGGCGGTCCTACTTCTGCGGGGACCGCTGGCGGTGACTTGGCTGGGCTTCCGCGTGCCCCGTCGTCGTCGTCGCCTCCCCGCGGCGGAGCAGAGCCCGAGCCGGAGGAGACATAACAAGTGACGTCTACAGCCGCGGACGGCCGCAAAGGGAGGGGGAAGGGGAGGGATGTGGATCCAGAAAGCCGGAAAGGAAGAAGAGATCTAAGCCAGCCGAGCAATTCTTCCTTCCTGGGCGACCAACTACGGCGCTCACCCCCGTGACTAACCTGGGCGTTGCTCCCGCGGGTTTGTTTACCTAGAAAATCTGCCGGTCGGTCAAGTTGAAATGCCTTACCGCTGTGCGTTTAGCGCAGGCCAGGAAGCTGGCCGCTTCCTTTTTAACCTGCCCGCGGCGATTGCTAGAGACAAGCGATTGTCTCTTTTCCACCCACTTTTTGTACTGGTAGAGAAAACAGCGGGAGCAAAAAGGGCCAATGGAGCAGTCGGTCCTCTCTTTCGGTTCTGCAGTCCCTATTCGAAAGTCGGTTTAGTCGTAAATGGTACTTACTAAATCCGCTTCATTCCGAGCTCTAGTTCATTTTCAAACGAAAATCTGCAGGACAATGTCGGGGCTAATGTTAACTAACATTAAAATCATGTTTCCTAAGAAGAAACATAGAACTGTGTAATATACTAATCTTTTCCCCCCTCCCCGGAAATCTAAAAAAATATTCTTGTAAGCCAATCATGCTGTACAACATAGGATTATAGTATAACAGTATTCAGTATTAAAATTATATATCACAATCTCATTGAACTATTTTAAACATAGCATTAATCATGGATTTATTAAATAAACCGTAATTGAATTCACAACTTCCTAAGCCAGTAATCAGATATATATTGCATACATTTTTCAATGACTGCCTTCTAAATAAGCCACAATCACATAAAGCCATACCACATCTTAGCAGTGGTTGACAGAGTCATACTCTGACATTTCCCCACCATGTTTCTATGACATCAAATACAGAAAATTGTAATTTTTAAAACATTAAGAACAATGTATAGTCTTTTTATAATGTGGAGTGAATGCAAGATGAAGACAACACTTGCAGACATAGCAAAAAACAAACAAAACACTGTCAAGGCAGAATTATGCTCTGACCAGTTGTAAATAGGGAAAGGCCTTAATTCTTTGGTGAGTGCTATGTTTAAACTAGTTCAGTGTCTTACTGGGGCATTTGCTCCAGTGCAGATTCAAGATATATAAAATCTGTTACCGTGTTTCCCTGAAAATATGACATGTCCTCAAAATACAGCCTTGCCACATTTTTCTGGTGGCAAAAATATAAGCCCCCCCTCCACATATAAGCCCCCTGGACAACTCCCCACCTCTTGGCTGGCAGAGCGCCGCTTACCAACCTAGGAGTATCCCGAAGGTGCCAAGCCGCGGGAACCTGGGGGGGAGACAGGTGATTGCGTTGCTTAGCACCTTCGGGATACCGCTAGGTTGGTGAGCAGCGCTGTGCCCAGCAGAAGAGGGGGGTTGCCGGGTGGCTGCTCTCTTGTGAGCGGGCTCCCAAAGAGCCAGGCACAGCCTCATGGGTGAATGGCTGTATGGTGCTGTCGCAGCAGCGCAATACAACAGCCATGAAGCTACCATGCTCACAAGCAGCCACCCGGCAAACCCCCTTTGCAGCCAGGCACAGCACCATTCACTGACCTAGGGGTATCGCCAAGCTGCGTGAGCGCCTGTTCGCTGCTGCCCAGCTCCCGCGGCTTGCCGCCTTCCAAATGCCAGTGAATGGCACTCTGCACAGCTGGAGAGGGGGGTTGCGCCAGCGGCTGTTCCACTTTCGCTCACCCACCTCCCAATGCATGGCCCAGCTCTCATTACAGAGCCAGGGCACCTCCGCCGCCACTGCCATCCCAGCCTGGCTTTTTCCGTGGCTTCCAACCCGAGTCTGACGGCAGTGGCCGCTTTGGGCGCACGGTCTATGGTTGTACGCTCTGCAGGCAGCTGGCCCACAACCATAGAGTGTAGGCCCAGAGCAGCCACTGCTGAAAGACTCAGGTTGGAAGCCGCAGAAAAAGCCAGGCTGGGATGGCGGTGGCAGCGGAGTTGCCCTGGCTCCGTAATGAGAGCTGGGCCATGCAACCTGAGACTGGGAGGTGAGTGAGTGCAGCTGTGCAGAGCGTCATTCACTGGCATTTGGAAGGCGCCAAGCCGCGGGAGCTGGGCGGCGGTGAACAGGTGCTCATGTGGCTTGGCGATACCCCTAGGTTAGTGAATGGTGCTGTGCCCGGCTGCAAAGGGGGGTTGCTGGGTGGCTGCTTGTGAGCGTGGTCGCTTCATGGCTGTTGTGTTGTGCTGCTGCGACAGCGCAACACAGCCATTCACCCTTGAGGGCCATGAGGCTGTGCACGGCTCTTTGGGAGCCCACTCGCAAGAGAGCAGCCACCTGGCCACCCCAAAACAATAAATCCTCCCCCCATAATAAAGCCCAAGCCATATTTTGTAGATAAAAAGAAAATAAGACCCTGTCGTATTTTTGGGGAAACACGGTAGGTATTGTCACCTATTACTACAAAGAAAAGCCAGATGATAGGCAACTGAACTGAATTGAAATATCTGTGGTCATGTAACTGTGATTAAAATTTTCTCTGCTAGCTTCCCACAAAGTCAGTGATATGTGAGGTCCTTGTTTAACAACCCACACTGTTAACTAAATATAGACTGCTAAGTAGATATTTGGATAAGATCATACTACAAAGTTGCAATTCTATGGACTACCTTATGCTGAAGTAAACAAAACTTTAGAAAAACAATTGTAGTCCTAAATTAATAGCACTCTAGTAAGACATGAGCTTTATATAAAAAAGGCAGGATACAAATAAATATATCAGCTTGCCTTCAGAAATTGTGGGTGCTTCATTACTGGAGGTTTTTAAAAAACTGGAGTCACTTGTCTGAAATGTTATAGGAGGCTGAACTAGAAGACCTTCAAGGTCCATTCAGCTCTATTCTGGTTGAATAATGAATCATTGCATAATATACGCATTCATTTCAACTTTTCAGCAATGATGTGCTCCCATTCATTTTATCAAATAATATTATATATCTGGGGAGTCCCTTTTCGGTAGTAGTAACTGCCTTCTAAGACCTGGACCTACTATTATTCAGAAGGGCAATGAAAACCTGGCTCTTCACCCAAGGCCACATTGGAATCTGACCCACACTTCCTCGGCTCTGATATGCTTGCCATCTTCTATCCATTATATAGTAATTTGATTGTTGTGGTATTGCTAGCAGTTGAGCAACATACAAATTTAATGAATAGTAATACTGCAGGCCAAGGTCACACATTGCAGTAAAGCACACTGCAATTTGACTAATAGTAGCTACGAACTCAGCCATTAGAGTTTGTAAATGGTAGTTTACTACTCAGCATGTAAACCTGACCAGCTGGGAGTTAAAAACAGGGTTAAAGACAAAATTTTATTTCAATGTGCACTTATGTGGTTTGAGGGTCCCTAGGGAGGACTTTCTTCTCATTTTGTAAAACTGCAGCATATGGCCTGCACTAAAGTATGGTCAAAGATTTTTTTTTTTTTTTTACAAAAGTGAATTAAGTAACAGCCATTACAAACATTAATGCTTGGTGGAAAAGCAAAGATAATGTTACTAAATACAGTTTAAAAAATGCAACAAAGAGGATGAGAAGAACATGATTCCCTGAATCCAGTCTATGAATCGCTTAGATTTTTATTTTTAAAAGGGGGACTCCCTATAGCTCAGTTCGACGTATCCACTATTGAAGGTTTCATATACACAGCTCAGATCAGGAGAAAAACAAACACAGTCCCGCCGTGTAGCCTGAAGCTGACCTAATCCTCTCGCGACGGAAGTTTAAACGAGGGGAGAAAGACCTAAAATAATCGCTTCCGTTTTGTTAGGGGCCTCTCGTAAACGGATCCAACTCCCGTTAAAGAGCCCCATTGAGGGAAAACCCCTTCACAAGCAGCCCGTCAAAACCACGAGATCCTGTAGAAACAGCCGCGTCTCGGAGAGCCCTTCGGGCGCTCTCAAATGCTGCTTGAGTGAGATCAGTCTTAGCTGTTTAAACTGTTGCCTGGCTTGAATGCGGAGCAGCCGCGTGAAAAAATAGAGTCGACATCTTAGATAGACACAAGACCTTCACTTAATTTTAAATTTTAAATTAATTTTAATTTTAAAAAAATCAAACAACATTTTGGGTGGGGAAAAAACCCTGTCATTTTACTTAGGACTGGTATTACTTTGTTGGTAGCTATTATTTATTCAGACCGGCAGCATTTCTTGTAAGATTTTCCAAGTATCTCATGAGCAAGATGCCTTGGGGTTGAGCGTGACACAAGGAGTATCTAAAGGTCCTGCAACGGTCATCTTGCAGCCCCTTCAAGGGTGTTCGAAGAGTTGTTCGGATCATTTTCTATTTTTAGTCGTAAACTCCCAGGTTCCCCTCGAAGGACCTCCAAGCTGTTTACAGCGCTGCCTGTGACGCATCTCCAGTATTTAGCTGGTGGACCTCAGCTGTCCTCCGCGCTGCCTGCAAAAACAACAACTCGCCAACCTGCTTCGCTCCGCTCCTTGGTTCTCTTCCGCGGAGCTCCTCCGTTGAGCGTCCTCTGGCCGAGCCGTACTGCCTTGCTTGGTCGGCGAGGGGACAAGCGGGCGCCGGAGGGAAAGACAATGGACCAATGCGTGACGGTGGAGCGCGAGCTAGAGAAGGTGCTCCAGAAGTTCTCCGGCTACGGGCAGCTGTGCGAGCGGAGTTTAGAGGAGCTGATCCAGTACGTGGCAGGACTGCGTCGCGAGATCCTCCAGAGCGAAAGTATGTGTTGCTCGCCCCCTTTTCTCTTCAGAACCAGCGGTTCCGAAGTGCTCTTTCCTCCCGAGAGTTGTGCGGGTAGAAATTCAGCGGTGAAGCTTGCCTTAAAAAGTCGGCTGTTTCACAAACCGCACCACCAGCGTTATCTACTAGAATTGCCATTGAGCCTGTGCTCAGCAGGGAATTGTAACTAATCCCAGCTTTTTAATGAATGTGTCTATAAAGTGTTCGTAAGATATTGGCGGTGGAGAGGTATACCTTATTAGAAGTACTCTTTGAAAAAGCTCGAAAGAAAGAAAAACCCTTATCCCCAATGTTTCATAATTTTTCCTTTATCGGGACTGCTGTTAAAGAAATAGGATCAGGGTTCATTAGGCAAGATGGCAAATCCCTATACAAGTCCTATTCTGGCTGCTTTAATTGTTTTGTCCCAGTCGTCTTGTGTGTATTATTGTATTTCCTCATCTTCTCAAGGTTTATGAATGTGTCATCTCTTCCTTTAAATTTGCTTTTAGTCATGTGATCTGCTGGGCTTTCAGTGTAACAATTCTGTCCATTTCTTTTTCATTTGGTTTGATCAGATTTATTCTCGGAATATTCTGTAAAAACAAACCCTCTTTTGCTTTAGTTATACTTCCTTATAGTTGGCTTTAATTTTGTATAAGATCCCTCTTTCAAGTCCACTGCAGTCTGCCCCTCCCAATGTTGGTCCTTTACTTTTCCATTAGTTAGAACTATCTGAAATATGTTACAAACATTCAGTACTAAAAGAATACAATTGTATCTTTAATTTCTCCCCATCCCCAAAAAGCAGGAAAAATTCTCAAAATACATATGACTGATTATGTAAAATTATTTGGGCAGGATATGATTCATATATCTTCTGACAAATTCAACATTCCTACACAAATTTTCCTGAAAGGCCATTTTGAGAACGAGGAAGATGGTAGTGGGGTCAGCATTTATTCATTCTTAACATTGTTAATACACAATAAGAGTTTGTTATTCCTTCAAGTGTGTGTGATTGTGTGTGGCCTTCATACTATCAGAGGGTTATTTCATATTTCTCACTAGCAGCATTGGGTCTAGGAGCACCTAATTGCTAATTACCAGGTCTACTCCATAAATCTATTGATTAGGATAAATTTGGAATAGCTTTAAGAAAGCTTTTTCCTTAGGCCACTAGAACACCATTTAAAGAGACAGTATGGAGAAAACAAAAACTCAACTTGTGTATTTGTGGATATGAAGCACTGGCATGCAATGTTGAATACTTTCTGGCAAAACAGGCAAGACGCCTGTTACATATTTGAGGTTATTGAATTAACTGACAACCTAAACCAAAATTGCAAATGGTTAACTCTTAGAAAAAAATATCTGCATTGATTATAAGAACGTATAGAGAAAACTAAAATAACATGGTTTTTGTTCCTTTAGCTGCTGTTCTAATAGAACAAAGATAAATAGTTCTTTTCAGGATTGATCCACAGCAACCCATTCTAGTTGATAATTCTGATTAATAATTTGAAGTGAATTTAGGAAAAGTGAGGTCTGCTTAAACAAGGTTGTTGTTTCTTAAGACTAAGATGTTGAATAGATTCTTAACATAGTTTGTAAATAATTTGTAGTAGTAATGGCTAATATACTTAATATATACCGGTATTAGATACAGTACATTTAATCTCAGATTATAGGTTTGACCCGTTTGCTTCAAAAGCTAACTACAATACTTCTATAGCAATACAATGTCTTTGTATTCATATTCTGTAATCCATTGTTGTGTTGTATAGGTCTTTGAAATTAAGATATAAGTTTGGGGTTTTGAGATGGTTCTCCTAATGCAATTAATTTTTAATTTTTCTCTCTTCTATTTAGATCCAGATGAAGATCTATCAGGTACAATATCACTTGTTATGACTCAATGTTGTAAACGAATAAAGGACACAGTTCAAAAATTGGCTTCGGATCATAAGGATATCCACAGTAGTGTTTCTCGTGTTGGGAAAGCAATTGATAAGGTATTAGTATTAATTTTAAGCATCAATTTTGATTCAATTTTCATTTGAATTTATTGTAGTCCTAAAACCGTACAGATAATAAAATAAAAAATAAGATAGAATTAAAGTATGTATTTAAAACTACCTAACATCTATAAGTGGGATCCAGAATATAACCTATATAAAATTATAATATGAATACTAAAATTATATTAAATATGACCATGTGTAAAATTACAACAAATAAACATATCAAGTTATTAATATCCACAAAGTAATATCTAAACTTTAAATGAATTATAGTTAAAATGCATTTCAAGATATTGTTCCATCAGAATTCAACAGATATTCTGTGTTGCAGCATAAAACCTAGGTATATGTGCTGTAATCAGGGCTACTTTGTCTTTGAGCAACATCTGGGTGTAGGCCAAATCTGGGCCTGGGTTCAGATGTCTCAATAAGAGAAGCAATGAAGGAGAACATAGAATATTTGTAGCTCTAGTTGAACTGTGAGGCCCTTGATGCTCTCTGAGCTTGATTGTTTTATTGCAGATGTTTCATTGCCCAACTAAGTGATATCATCAGTGCTAGTGTGAGCGGGGCTTGCTCTGGGTTTATATCGAAGTGGCTTGCCTGCTAGTGTGTGTGGGAATGTTCTTGGTGGGTCCTGGATTAGACTTTGTTTATTGTTACTGTCTTTATTTGGTAGTTCTTTCATTGCTTGATTGTTGGTCTAGTAGTATTAAGCTTGGGGTTAATCTTTGCTTATCTGAGTATTGACTACTGCCAAGGAGGTGTTATGGTCTTCTAGCTTTTCGATTGTCCCTTTTGAATGGTATGTAGATGTTTATCTCTATATGCCTGTTGATGGCTGATTGGTCTGAATGCCAGGCTTCTAGGAATTTGCTAACATTTTTGAACTTAGCTTGGTCTCGGATGCTGAGTTTTCCAAATGAAACCATAGTGGAGTCTGCTCATGTATTGTGCAATTGAGGAGTTTTCATCATATTTTCTGATTGCTAGTTGATGTTCACGGATGCTAGTCTTCCACTTGTTTGTTCTATATGGTGCTCTTACAGTCCTTCTATATGCTATAAATCAGGGATGTCAAACCTGCGGCCCGGATGCATCACGTACTGGCCATGCCCACGGTTGACTTAACGAAGGGAAAAAAGTCACGATACATTACATGATGACAATGTGATGCCATGAGTTTGACACCACTGTATAAATGATTCTGTTTTTTTTCTTTTCTTTTGGTGCTACTGGGTTTTTTGGTTTACTTAAGATGTTTTAAATTGCTTTAGTTGGTTTGTGTGTTAAGTTGATGCTATGTAGTTATAACTGTTGATTGTTTCTGAAATGTTTTTGATGTATGGCAATGTTATCCTTTCAACAGCTTGCTTTGGTTGTAGTGTAGTGAATTAATGGTCAGGTGCTTTTTGGAAAATTCTGTGGATATCCATTCTCCCTCCAATAATTTAATTGTTATATTTTAGGGTTTGATTGAAATTAATAAGAATATTAAAAATACCATGTCAGCCACGGCTCACATAACCTCTGCCCCCATTCCAAATCTTCAAATGCTTTAGTTTTGTTCCTGTTTTATTTAATATTGCCAGAATGTAACAAATTTTAACCAATTTCAACTGAAAAATTGAAGAGGGGAGATTATACACAGGTCTACTATTATTCATACCCATCATGGTAAATGATTATTTGTCTCTGTGTGATATTTGAATATGAATGCCGTAGCTGGGCTGGTACTCTCCATATTGGTTCACCCGCACAATGGAGCGTAAGCAATACAGTAATATAATACAGTAAGCAATAGCTAACAGCATTTTGCCTCTCTTACTGCCAGTAGCTGTTATCAAGGGCTGTTTGGGAGTGATTTTGTCAAGAGCTCAGTTTACCTTGCATTTCCTATGGTCAACTAGGATTTATTTTGATGAGTTTGCCTACTAAATTTTTGGAAAACTACTCAACTCATCTTGGAAACTATTGGCTCCATAATATGCTGGGGCACACCAATTGAATAGTATAATCTCATTTGTGATCTGACCAAGTCAAAGAAGTGGTAGAAATTCCTTCTACGCAAATTCTATAATCAGATCACAAGACACATGCTGTAAGATAAATAGCAGTAATATATTGTCTTACAAGATTAAGTAAAAAAAGTACAATGATCCAAAAAGCATTTTTATATACGAGAGAATATTTGTAAGCAAGTTCAACTATGTCCTGTGATGAAAACTAGTATCCCCGGTTGCAGTTCGACCTCTTCCACAATGCCTTACATAAATTAAATGTGAATATAGGAATTCTTCAACTCCTATATTTGTGGGGATAGGGAAAATGAGTTTGGAGTCTCTTGTCTTTCTGCAGTTTTAAAATATGGTTTGAATGTAGGAGATACAGTAGTTTGGTAATGGATGAAATAGTTTGAAAGTTGGATAGTTTGAATATTAGCATTTGAATAAAATCAGAAAAAAATGTTTCTTCTAGACTTAATTATCATTTTTTAATTCACAGAATTTTGACTCTGACATTAGCAGTGTTGGAATAGATGGATGTTGGCAGGCTGATAGCCAGAGGATTCTGAATGAAGTTATGGTTGAACACTTTTTCCGGCAAGGAATGTTAGACGTAGCTGAGGAGCTTTGTCAGGTAATTGCACCCAGAATGTGGAGGCATAATAAATTATTTATTTAATAATCATAGATGATATTAATGTGAAAAATACTCTGATAACTAATAGATATGGACTATAACTTTTTTTTTTCAGGAGTCTGGACTTTCTATAGACCAAAGTCAAAAGCAACCATTTGTGGAGCTGAACCGAATATTGGAAGCACTTAAAGTTAGAGTTTTGAGACCTGCATTGGAGTGAGTTATTCAGCTGTTTGAAAACTCTTTAGATAAAATCTAAGAGATCCTGAAATATTTTCCTTTAATAAATTTGTGTATGTTGGGGTTTAGAACTAAATAAATGTGTACAAAATCTTATATATCCTGCCTCAACTGAAAGATAGCTTGGATAATTCTAATAAGTAGCAGGAACTGTCTTTCTTCCATAGAATATGGCATTTTCTGAGTAAGTAATCAGTATCAGCCAAATAGTACAGTACACTCATGCAATATTAAGCTGCAACTGAGAACTGACTAACTAAAGATAAAACGATAGCATGCCCTTCAAGGTTGTGCTCTTTTGGTATTCTGAGTGCCATATATGGTTTTCCCATTGACTTTGCTTGTTGGAAGCCAGCAGGAAATTATGAGGAGGTCCATGCTTAGTGACTCACAATCCTTGCTTAACAACAGCAAGGGGGACTGTCAGGATTGCCAGGTTACTGAGCAAGCAGCCACATGATATATTGCTTAGCAATGAAAATTCTAAGTTCAATTATCATCTTTGGGTAAGGACCACCAGTTACATCTGTTCTTAAATTTTTTTTAAAAGTTGGTCCCCATGGAAGCCTGATATTAGGCTACTCTTTACTGCAGATTATTATTTTTCATATTGTTCCCTAAGTTGTGAATTCCAAATTACTTTTTATATTGTGTGGTATAATAAGCAGATATATACAGAAAGAAAAGAGAAGTGTTTTTGTCTTTTTCTGTTTTTCAAATTTTTCTCTGCTTTGAAAAACGGCCAAGTCACTTTTTTCAGTGCTATGGTAACTGTGAACAGTCACTAAATGAACTGTTGAGGACTACCCTATTTTTCGGAGTATAAGACGGACCGGAGTATAAGACACACCAAGATTTTGAAGAGGCAAATTAAAAAAAAAAGTTTTTGCACTCTGCAAACCTCCCAAAAATATTTTTTTGCGAAAACGGGCCCGTTTTTTTTAAAAAAGGCACACGAATAGCCTTTAGGGGGCTTGCAGAGTGCTAGTGGGGGGGTGCCCCCCCAAAATGAGCAAAAAACGGTCCATTTTTCACGAAAACGGGCCCATTTTTTGTCAAAAAAATTGCATGCATAGCCTTTAGGAGGCCTATAGAGTACTCTGGGGTCTGGGGGGCAAAATTGAGCGAAAAACGGCCTGTTTTTCACTCATTTCTGCCTTCCCCAGCCCCCAGGAGCCATTTTGGTGAAGGGGCGGGGTTTCGGGAGGCAAAAAATGCTGTATTCAGTGTATAAAACGCACCCAGATTTTCAGCCTCTTTTTTGAGGGAAAAGGTGCGTCTTATACTCCGAAAAATACAATACCTATAAATGCCATTACTTCACATATAACTCTATTTTCTAAGAAAACATTCTAACATTCCTTATGATATAGTAATTATTTAGCATCTCCCCTATATTTCATGTGCCTGAGAGAGTAAAAAAAAAAATCACACGTGAGCAAATGTTTAGGAAAACATGAGAATTATCCAGCTTCCTTCTCTCTTTATTTGATATTATTAATATACATTTGGAGCCTTGTAACTTATTTTATGCTACTCTCAGTTTTTTACAAGGCTCCTTACTAACTTTAAGAATTCCAAGGATTTCTTAAGTTCTACTACACTAAATCAACTCTTCTGCTCTGGAATGGCAAGAATTGTGCAAATGTTGCTTAGAAATAAATAAATAAATAAATGGTATGGGCAAAGAAATTCATGTTCCTCTCAGCCTTGGAGAAAGAGTTGCACTAGTTACTCTGCTTCTGAATTGCTAGTACAATTCTTCCATAGGGACAAGATGAAGCAATTCCCTGATCTCCAAACTTGTTTTTTTAATGCATTCTCCAGACTTTCCAAGAGAGAGGGTTTCAATATGCGTGGAAAAGAAACTTTTGTTTTGATATGCTCAGGACTCCTGTGAGAAGATATCCAGTAGAACTTCAGCAACTTTCATTTAAGCTGAGATGTATCAAACCACAACTGATTCTTCTTTTAATTACAGTTTTAGAATTGATGATCAAGGTTGTAATGAGATTAGGACAACAGATAAATAGAAAGGAAGGCCTCTGAAATTGATAATGATTACCTGTCATTATCTGTCTTGGAACCAGTCCTGCAGGACTCCTGCATTTAAGCATTGCTCCAAATAACAGTGTTTTTTGGAAGTCTGCTGTAGAAGCTTAATGTTTACTTATACATTATCTGAGCCAAGATACAAATAGTTTGATAATGCATATTAATAAATGAAAATGATAAAAGATTTTTTAACAACCTTGCAGATAAAACAGCTATTTGTTTAGAAAGTATTTGTCAACTCCTTGCTCATGTGGAGGTCAGCTTGGTACATTATGACCCAGTGGGGGAAATGTCAGCTTCTTGCTGTTAATAAAATACCTCTATACAGTTTCCTAGAGACCATTCATATTTGGCAGAGAACTGTAAGTACGTAGTTTTTTTTTTACAAAACAGAGAAATTTCTCTGGAACTCTGACCTGGCTCTAACTGGATGGCAGCTATCGGGAACTGTTAATCAGTTTCTATGAAATGCTTTTTGAATTGCAAGCTGCATTGCAAAATATTGGACATTAATTTGAAATTTCATTTTGCAGTCTAAATCCAAGATACCTACATTTGTAGAAAGCAGTATTGCTTATTGCCTGCTGGAGGTATACTAGTGATATAAGAAACATAGTAAATAACTTTAGTTTAGTTTTTAGTGACCTCAGGCAAATGTAAATTAGGTAAACCATTATCCTAATTACTAATTTTCCTGTTTTTCTTTTCTTAAAATTAATTATCCCATTATTTCTTAGGTGGGCTGTTTCAAACAGAGAAATGCTTATGACACAGAATAGTTCCTTAGAGTTTAAGCTGCATAGATTATATTTTATTAGTTTATTAATGGGTGGAACTGCAAATCAGAGAGAAGCATTGCAGTATGCAAAAAACTTTCAACCATTTGCTCTCAATCACCAGAAAGGTAAGCAATATGAAATACTATATGTTAGGTACCAAACATTATTTCAAGTTAAAAGCTGCATGTATTGAATTCTCTACAAATATTTTACTGCCCTAAATAATTTTGTTGCTTGTTTACAGTTTTTTTTAAATTTTTTAATTTATTGACAAATGTTAGTGCTTTTGTATAAAACTTTAGAGGCAGAACACATCTAATTCCGAAAACTTTTTTTAGAATGCTTTCTTGCAAGGATATTTTTTTTGTTCCTGAATCTGAGAGCTGGTTTAGCCAAACAAAGGTTCAAATAGTGGTGGTTGAATGGCCCATTCATGTTCTTTTTGGAATAAATCTTTTCTCACTGCCAAATTATAATACTATTTTTTGATTCCCGCCCATTCTTGAAAATATTTTCTTTTCGAGGAAAAAAGAGGGGCTACTCTTGATTAAATAAATGCAAAACTACACTTGTGAATCACTTAGGTTCATTTAAGAATTAAACAACTATTCATATATATCACTAAATAGAACTGCTTGTTTTTAAAGTGACTGTTTTTTATGTAACTAAAAACTTCTGTGCCCGGTGTTTTTGAACAGCCCAGACCCTGTCTTTGAGAAATTTTGTTGCACTTGTTCACTTTCAGATTGTGCATCAGAACTGAAAAATAATAATGCTAAAAAATAATAGAGCTTCTTGAAATGTTCTAATTGTCTGCCCAATGTCTGGTATAGGTAAAAGAGAAAACAGAGTCCAATAACATTTGGGCTACCTAGAGAATTCTAAAGCTACAAATCTTGATTGTAATTATAAAAATTAAGCTACATAAAAGAACACTTCTGTTTTTTTCTTTATAAAGTGCCATGTGGGGGAGATTTAAAAAATAACTTAAGAACTTTGAGGGCAAATTAAAAAGAATACACATCCAAAAATCATTATCAATAATTGAAAGAGTCAAATAATGAGATATTGCTAGTGAATTATCAATTTTTACGTGTTCAATATATATTAAAGTTTTTAGAATAAAGACTATATAATTGTACGTGTCCGCTATAAAATAATTAAATTACATTTTTTAACCTTTTGCAGATATTCAAATTTTGATGGGAAGTCTTGTATACCTGAGGCAAGGAATTGAAAATTCTCCATATGTCCATTTACTAGATGCAAATCAATGGGCAGACATCTGTGACATTTTTACAAGGGATGCTTGTGCATTATTGGGACTCTCAATTGAATCACCTCTTAGCGTTAGGTATGGCTTTTCATGTTACATGCATTTTTAGGTTGAATTACCTGCTTATTTCTCTTTTTAACAAAATTCTATGACATCCAATTCCAAATATATTACCAAAAATAAAATCCAATCCTCTACTACAAATTAGCATAAACCGTATAAAAATCTTAAAGTCCTAACTAAAAAAAACCTATTTTGAACCCTTTCTAAATTGAGTAAAAGGTAGTATTAACCTCATATTCAAGTACAAATAATTCCATATCAGAATTAAAGCTAGTAGACAATTGTATTTTTGACAGAACCTGAAAAAACATGTCATGCTATGTGGATGCTGAGTATGACAATCCTTTAAGGTTTATTTGATTCTAATTACCTCTGCCATTTCTAACAATAGGGAATATGTGGCTTTCTAACAGGTAAATGCTAGGTTGATCAAAAATTGTGAAATCAGTTGATATATGTATTTTTAAAATCAATTTTAATCAAGTGGTTACTTTTCTACCTGCTGCTTCAAAGAGCTGTTTATGGTTTGAAATAGTTGCAAGTCGTTTGTTCCAGAAACTGCCTGGAAAAGACCATATTTTGCTTGGATTTGTGAGGTTTCATAAACAGGCTGCATTTTGTGAAACTGAAAGAGTCAAAGAGTTGGGTACTGTTGCCATCAAGTGTTGTTTTGATATCCTTCTGTCCTGTCCTAGAGTACTGTGGTATGATGTGCATTAAGCAAATTTCACAACGTGAGAAAGTTTGACTATGTATTAGGCTGTATTCTAAGTTATACTTTGCTATTTTATTTTCTGTTTTGACTTAATTTTGGCCAATCATGAAAATGAAGTTGTATAGTATTTAGACTAGCTATTTGTACATTTTCCAAATGTATTTCCATAAAATGCATTCTGCTTTTAAAGTAAAGTTGATTTTGCATTACATTTGAGTATTGTTGTTCTACAATGGTAACTTTATACTCAAATGATAGCATGATGAATGCATGATATTATTTTAATTCTGTTTTAAATTGGTATCTGAAAAAAAACCTTTGTTATAGTAAGGTTCTTATGTTATTTGGCAATGCTGATAACATTCTTAATATAATTTAGAATATATTATCATACTTACTCAAAAAGAAGTTTATTGCGAATGTAGGATTATTCTCACTAAAAAAGGGAAAATACACTGAAAAAAAAAAGTACAGGTAGTCCTCAACGTACAACAGTCTGTTTAGTGACTGATCAAAGTTACAATGGCACTGGAAAAAGTTAGTTATTACCATTTTTTGCACTTATGACCATTGTAGTATCCCCATGGTCCTGTGATTTCACATTTGGATCAGTGGTGGGATTCAAAAAATTTTACTACTGGTTTTGTGGGCATGGCTTGGTGGGTGTGGTATGGTATGGTGGGCGTGGCAGGGGAAGGTTACTGCAAAATCCCCATTCCCTCCCGATCACCTGGGACTCGGGAGGCAGAGAATAGATGGGGGTGGGGCCAGTCAGAGGTGGTATTTACCGGTTCTCCGAACTACTCAAAATTTCCACTACTGGTTCTCCAGAACCGGTCAGAACCTGCTGAATGCCATCTCTGATTTGGATGTTTGACAATTGACTCATATTTTTTATGGTTGCAGTGTCCTGAGGTCATGTGATCCCCTTTTTTGACCTTCTGACAAGGAAAGTCAATGGGAAAACCAGTTTCACTTAACAATCATGTTACTAATTTAACAACTGTAGTTAACTTAACTGTGTTTAACTTAACAAGAGTGGCAAGAAAAGTTGTAAAATGGGGCAAAACTCACTTAACAAATTTTTCACTTAACCACATAAATTTTGGGCTCAATTGTGGTCATATGTTGAGGACTACCTGTACAGATAATGGTGTACTGCTAAATGGTTCTATTCTATTTTTATTAAGTCAGACTTGCCAAATCCACATGAAAATAAGCTTGAAGATTATCTTCCCCCCAAGCAATAAATGCATGCATATCATATATTTATTTTAATACTTATCAGTAGTCACACTCCTGAAGCAAGGAAGGGGCCAGATAGTGATGATAATAAAACAACAATAATATAATTAAAATTATTTGCCTATATGAAGATACACCAAAATCCATTGGACCACAACCATTTTCTACCAACAATTGCCTCTCACACAGACTGTTTTTCACATTATACTCAAAAATACATAAGCACAGATTCCCTTCCCTTCTTTTATAGAAATAAAAAAATGAAAGTTTGGAAAAGAGATAAGAGGAAAAAATAGTTGTCCTAATAGGAGAAGAAGGAAAAGGAGGGCAGGCAGACTGAATGGAACTGAAGTAAAGTACCTGTACAGAAAAGAAAGAAAAATAAAACAAAAATGCATGTTGTAAAATAATTAAATTCATCTTGCAAACCACCCCTTTCAAGCAACTGCTTATCTTCAGCTTAATCTCAAACTCATTCAAATTCCTTAACACTAATGTCTGCATAATTTATTCTTCCATTCATTGTGTCAGTATCTTTCTCAACAAATGTAAGATAACACCCAGTTGATGGCTAATAATGGGGGGACAGTGTGAGATGGGGAGAAGGGAATCTTTCTTTTGGGCAAATACATGTTTTAGTAAATGTACTATTTAAGGGAAGTTTCACGGTATTAAACTTCAATATTTTGCTTTCTTCAGCTTTTCAGCAGGTTGTGTAGCATTGCCAGCTCTAATTAATATAAAAGCTGTGATAGAACAAAGACAGTGCACTGGTGTTTGGAATCAGAAAGATGAATTACCAGTGAGTAATTTTTTGTATCCCAATGGATATTTTTTTTACCTGAAGTAGGGGTTATTACCATAATGTAAATATTTGGATTAGAGCTTTGCACAAATCACATTGTAACTTTAATTTTATTTCTCTTAAGAATGCCCCAAACCAAGATATTTTAGCAAAATACACGTTTAGAATAATGAATGTTCTTTATTTTATTTTCATTATGTAATGTGATCAATTTAATTTACTGGCAAGCAACATCTGTAGTTGTTTGATGATAGTGATAACATATTGGCACTGTTGGAAGAAATGTCCATCTGGTTCAGTTCCAAGTGGGGAGAAAGACACTGGAAACATGGAAGCTGATTGGAAAGATAGTTTAATGAAGCAGAACCATCAAGCACATGGTCCTGATGCAGTTGACCACATGGAGTGGACAGTGGGGGTTATTTATACCCTCTCTGAGCTTTGAACTTGAGCTTCCTGTTCCTGTGGCAAGAGCATGTATTTTATTGGTTGCTGTCAGACTCCTATGGGCCTATGCAGGGATCACAGCTGAGGTTGTGTAAGTTTGGTTGAAACTTGGAGGTTGATGATGTGTTCTGTGGGCAATTCCTATTGTGTCTTAATGGCTTTGTTCTGGTTTGGATCTTGAGTGAGGGCTAATCCCATCACCCTGAGTCTGAAGGTCTTTTGTCTTGTAGATAGGTTGGCACAGTCCTTCTTAATGAGCACCAAATATCTGCTGGGGGCAGGGAGCTGGGGCTGAGTTTCTGTCTCGCTTAAGATTTCCATTTTTCTTTTAGGGGAAATATAATATTCTGTCTTTTAAAATATTTTTCAAAATATGTCATTCTTCTAGAAGGGGTGGGTGCTAACTTTCTACAGTACAATTATCTTTATAATAAAACACACATGGGAGAAGATCGCAGATACCTGTCATTTAATAGCAAGATCCATATTGCTGGAAAACCTTATTTAAAAGGCATCTTAATCAGTTATTTAAAGAAGTTCAGTGAATAAGAATTAAATATTTTATAGCCCCAAAATTATGTTTGATATTTATTTTATGGATATTAAAATAAATGAAAGTATTTGTTTTGTTAGTGTTTTGTCTAGATTTTGTTTTATTATTTAACATTATTAATAAGTCTTGTGAATGTCAGTTTAGAGTATAGTTAAGGCATCAGACTGGAACAAGGAGACTATGAGTTATATTTCTACATTAGATATGAAACCAGTTAGGTGACTTTGAACCAATCGTTTTCTCTCAACCATGAGAAGAAGGAAATGGCAAACCATATCCCAAAAATGTTGCCAATAAAAAAGGTTTGCACTTACTCATGTAGTCATCAGGAATCCAGTCTGACTCAAAAGTGCATGTGTACAAACAAAAGTATACCAGGCTTCTGGTGGAATTGGCTCATCCTAAATTGTAAGCAATAGTTCACATTTTTGATGATTTTAAATAATAGAGGAAAGACGAAAAGAGGAATCCAGGTAAACCAAGTAGATATGTGCAGTTGCTTCCACTGCTCAATTAAGGTATGGAGATAGTCTCTGTTTACAGCCATTGTCATCTATTGAGGTGTTGGGTTATAGAAGTGAGGTGACAGAAAGTCAAAGTGTCTTTCCTTATATTAATCTCGTGAAGAGACAACTAATACAGTCATTGCCTTTTTTCAAGCAGTTATACATCTATCCTTACTTTACATTACTTGGAAAGTGCCATTTTGTGGCAAGGAGAAAACATATCATATCATAACATGTTATACATATCAATCATCATGAGGCCTTTTAACTTTCCTATAAATTGCCTGAAACACCTGCGGGAAGTGGAAAGCAGTTGAAGCATTTCCAGTCAATTATGATCCTTTCCAATCAGTTATGATGCTTTCCAATCAATATGCCTGGGGGGGGGGGTATTATATAAATCATTGATCTGAAACAGTTAGTGATTGCTTCTTTGTTTTGTACAGATTGAAGTGGACCTTGGCAAAAAGTGCTGGTATCATTCAATATTTGCTTGCCCCATCCTTCGTCAACAAACAACAGATAACAACCCACCCATGAAGCTAGTTTGTGGTCATATTATATCAAGAGATGCTCTGAATAAAATGTTTAATGGTAGCAAGTAAGTCAACATTCAATTCATAGAAAAAATTGAATTAGTTTTTCATTTAATATCTATTTGGAAATGAGTGTGAATTATAACAAATATTGGTAAGGAAACAAAAAGAAATCTTTTGAAACCACCTATTATAGCAGCATGTCAGAAGATTGCGTTGCTATTTGATTTTATAGGAACTTGCCTAGTGTTCTGTAAACAACTGATGTTTTAAATCAATCTTCCCCAGTCTAGTCTTCTCCTTCATATTAATTACCGTATTTTTCGGAGTATAAGACACACCTTTTCCCTTAAGAAAGAGGCTGAAAATCTGGGTGCATCTTATACACTGAATACAGCATTTTTTGCCTCCTGAAACCACACTCCTTCACCAAAATGGCCTTGCATAGCCTTTAGGAGCCTTGCAGAGTGCTCCTGGGGGCTGGGAATGCCAGAAATGAGCGAATAATGGGCCATTTTTTGCTCAATTTCCCTCCCCAGCCCCCAGGAGCACTCTATAAGCCACCTAAAGGCTATGCATGCCCTTTTTTTAAAAAAATGGGCCTGTTTTCATGAAAAACGGGCAGTTTTGGGGAGGTCTACAGAGTGCAAAAACTTTTTTTAATTTTAATTTGCCTCTGGTGCGTCTTATACTCTGGTGCATCTTGTACACCAAAAATACTGTATAGCATCTGATATGATACAACTCTTATATTGTCCAGCTAACATTTCAACATCTAAAAGATTCCTAGTTGGAAATGATGTTCCAAGTGACATGAAATAGAGTACAAAGTATCCAAGTAAATTATGATTTCTCTCCTTAAATGTAGGGAGAATGTTTGACACAAAGCAAACGTTGGCTTCTAACCAGAAGTGGAGTTGCTTGCAGCACATTCTCAGAGTGCAAAGAAGCAGTAAATAAAATCCATTGTACTTAGAGGGATTCAGCCATCTAGATATTCTTTACTAAATAGTTGGATTGGCAATATTAATGACAGGGATAGAATAGCAACTGTGGTAAATGAAGAGAGAAATGGAGGCTCTTCTTTTTTGGACTCCTGTTTCTTTTTTTAGTCACATCTTGTTTATATTGTAGTGCAGAAAAGGTAGCTGGAGTGTTCTTTTTTTTAAGTTGAGATTTTTGAAAAAGTGTATTTCCCTTTAAGGAATCATACCATTTGCCCATTGAGCCTAATATTATCTATATCCCAGGTGTCAAACTCATGATGTCACATGACTTTTTCTCCCTTCACTAAACCGGGGGTGGCCATGGCCAGCGTGTGATACATCTGGCCTCCAGGGCGCAAGTTTAACACCCCTCATCTATATTGACTGATAAGTCTGGAATGGTTTAGGATAGATATATAAAATAACAGGGCACTTTATTTTTATAAGCTCTTAAGGCAACCCAATATAAAAATCTCACTTCCACATCCTTCTTTCACATAATGGGTTAAATGGCTTCCTCATCACTGCAGCAGGAAATGAAAACAAAATCATTTTTAAAATTACTTTGATACTTTCTAGGGCATAATTGTTTTCATAGAGGAGAGTGGCTTAGTCTTTCATTACTTACAATAGTAAAGACTAGTAATATCATGAAACTGATTTAAAGGAAGAATAACTCTTCCCTTCAAAAAAATCAGGAACCCAAAGTTTAAAAGTGTTTTAAAATGTGCTAAAGATGATAGCTTGTATTTGAAATGGTCCAGGAAATGTATTAAGTGAAGATGTTGTACCAATAGGTGTCACATGATCCTGACAGTTGATTCTAATCAAGATTTTAGTGCTGCTTTTTGGCCAGCAGATGTCTCTGTATACTTCTCAAAGTCTCATTTTGTCATTTTTTACAGCAATCCTAAATTCTTCATTCTACCTAATTATTGGTTTGGGTATAAGGTTTTCCATCTACTTAAGAGATCTACTTAAAATCTATTAAATAGACATGGTAAAAGTTGTATATGATGGTTTCCTTCTTTCTCAGTTTTAACCCTGATTTTATATTGTAAATCTTAGTTTCTAGTTGTTCTTTGACTTTTTGTTTCAATATTGTTGAATCACAAACCAAATATTGAAGTGAGATAAGAAATGTCAAGTATTAGTTATTTAAATGTGTTATCTTCAAGTGTGGCTATTTACATGCCATTTTGCGGCTAACTTTAATATTTTCTTTATTCTTAGATTAAAATGCCCTTATTGTCCTATGGAGCAGAGCCCTGGGGATGCCAAACAAATATTCTTCTGAAGACACAAATTATGATATGTGTGTGATCTGGAAAACTAAAACAGGCAAATGTTCCATTTTATGCTGTACATACAAAGGAGAATTCTTGTGTTTTATATGAGTCTGATGCTCCAGAAATTTTTGCCAACATTTATTGCAGATGTACAGATTGGAAAAGCTCCAGATGTAATATCTGTTATAGGGCTTTTACTGTAATCTTGGTCATCATATCTGATCAAGATACTACACCAGCAGTCATTCAATGCAGATTTTTTTGTACTTAATTCTATGGTGACTTTGCTTTATAAAGTAGATACCAGTCACCATATAATTCTAATATTTGTCCTGCTGTTATCATTCTGATTGATTATTGTCACCATAAAGAATGTGAAGGATTTTTTTTCATTAGCATGTAAATAATTAAGAGAGGATTTCAGGAAAAAAGTTTAAAAATTGAATAGTGGATATACTTGTATTTCTCTTACTATTTTTCCAAGTCAGAACTCTGACATTTTCAGAGAGTTTTTTTCTTCCTGTTGGAACATTTTTTCCAGCTTTTAAATTCCACCGGAGTTCTTCCTAAATGTGCTTATGTATAAATTGCATAATATTCACATAAGCACAACAGATTTCCAATCATTTCTGATTTAGAAAAATAGCAAGCGAATAAGGTTTCCTACACTTTATGAATTCATTTCAGTTGTTTTCATAACCAAGAGTTCTTTGGGTATCTGAGAGGATTCAATACCACAGAGCTCTAGAATGGAAAGTTTTTCCAGCTAATACTTGTTCTTCAGGTTTTTTTTTTTTTAGTTATACTGTAATTTAAAGTTTGATTTCAAGATTAGTGTCTTGTTGCTGTACAGTTTACTAGACATGATTGTTACATTATTTATAAAGTTATCAGAACCAAATACACTGTTGCTAATATTCATTGTTAAGAAGAGGAATAGAAGATGTTTCACTAGTCTTTTTATCCAAGTTTGGACCTCCATCTTAATAGAAATAAATATATCTTCTGTTGTTAAGAGCGTTGTGCCAGTGACCATCCATGTCCCCTTTAATATCATGATAATATCATTTTATTCTTAAATTTATTATACTGGTGACAAAGCAAATATCTAGATTAGAAACTTTAAACTGGATTTGATCACCATTCTCTCTACCTGGAGAATCTTGAGTATCATAGTCAGGAAGAAGAAACATTAGTTTCTTCTTCCAATCTTGCCAATTTGCAGTGGCCTGGATTCTCTGGGAAAAGCTAGGATAGGTAAAGGATTATGCATTTGTACTATAAATAATATCCAAAGTGAATATATACTTATAAATTTGATGCGCGTTATAGCAAATGTCATATGTGCATTCATTGCATTGTCCTACAATAAAGCAGAGGAGCTATTTGATATTTATTGCTACCAAGATTGCATTTTTCTGTGGCTGGATACTAAAATAATTAAATCTACTGGCCCAGCGCATTACACAAAAATGTTTATAAAAGTTTTACATGTTCTGATAATTTGTCATAATCCCAAAGAATATACCAATGCAACCTGACACTATTGTTCAAATAGAAAAAAAGAAGTAAAACTGTACACTGTATTCTCTGAGTTACTTCTATAACGTGCTTCTATAGAAATTTAATAAAGATAATGAGAAACAAGTAAAAGTGTTTTCTGTTCAGGTTCAAATCTCAGTGAAGTTGTTTTTATCATAATAAGGGAACTGCACATATGTGAGTCAAATATATTCTTCTACTCAGTGACGTAAGAAAATGTTGAAAATGTAGCAGTGTAATACACAATTGTATTCAAGGGGCACATTTATATTGTAAGGTAGTTTGCAGACATATAAATAATTTCATGTATGCGGGCTATCAATCTCAATAAGTTTTGGGATTTTGTAAATGTTTGATAGAAAACTCTGTTTTCTTTTTTAATCCAAGAAACTATGCTAGTTTGCCTATCTTATATGTAAGGATTGATATCTTCATACCAAAATATAAGGACTGATAGAATTTTAGAGGACTCCAAAACAAAAGTGGAGTTTATCTTTCCTCAGATCACTGGGGAATGTATTAGTTCCTAGCCATTTCATTCTGGGAGGGATGGCTGCACTATTTTTAAATCCAGGATTGGAGTTATACCCCATCAGTTGTATGGTGGAATGGCATGGTAAATATGAACTATGATGTTCTACCCTTTTTTAGAATTCATGATTATGTATGAATTATTTTTGAGCCTTTTTATTAATCTTACAGTTTGAAAATCCTTTGCTTTTGTTTTTCTTGGAAACACTACACTATAAACAGATATAGTTTATTTTAGCAAACATTTCCAAATTGAACAGCCCATTTTGCCCTTGAGACCATCACTGATATGATTGACATGTGAAGAAACTACTGTCACTCTGGGGAGTGGCAATAAAAACAATGCATACAAACATATTTCATGGTTATAACATGTTTGTGAGTTGTGTGCTAGATCAGTATTTCTCAACCTCAACAAGTTGTGAGGACTTCAACGTCCAGAATTCTATAGCTAGTATGTTGGTTGGTGAATTCTAGTAGTTGATGTCCATACATCTTAACATTGTTGAGGTTGAAAAACACTGTGCTAGGTTATCATATTGCAAATACATTTATTCTCTTTGCAGTACATATGAACTGAGGCTGTTTTGATAGCTTTCTGCTGATACAAAAAAGATACAATGCACATTTGAATCAATGAATGGGAATAGTCAATAGGTAGAGCTCTACTGGGCTTATTATGCTGACAAATAATGTATTATGTTACATGGTTACTGTAATGAGTATAAAATGTTTGCTAAATGTATTTTGCTTGATTTTATTGCCTCAATAAAATTTCTATGAAAACAACAGTAGATGCTTGGAACTGATAGCATCTTGACTTGGAAAGTACAGTCCTTATATTTTAGGTATCAAATATTTTCATGTGAACTACTGAAGTTGATTAGCAAAATGAGCTTTCAATATGAAAATTGGCCTGATACCTTGCTTCTGTGTGTGCGTGCCTACTTTTCGTTTCTGGCTTGTTCTTTTGGGTAATTGAGCATACAAACATCAGATTTGTTTTTGTTTTTTTTCATTAAACATGTACCTACTTTCATAGGTTTCTTCCACATTGTTTAATCGGGAATTACTTTGCTATTTTCACTTTTCGAGAGTATTATCTAAACCAGTGTTTTTCAACCTTGCCAACTTTAAGATGTGTGGATTTCGTATGCTGGCTGGGGAATTCTGGGAGTTGAAGTTCACATATCTTAAACTCGCCAAGGTTGAGAAACATTGATTTAAACTATATTCTCATCCAATAATATATATTCTCCATTTTCCTTGCGGTTCTGGGGTTTTATTTGTTTTTTGGGGGGGTGGGGGGTTGGTAGATTACAATAAATTTGTTGGAGTCATCACTGCAGGGTGGCAGTGACAATCTGAGCTCTTGTCAATCAAGCAAATCTGTAAGAGCTCAATGCACATTCTGTAAATCCTTGCAGAATTTTTTATTCCATTGTTTTTTAATTAATGATTTGACTTTTTGATTCTATTGTCATGGAATGGAATATTAAGATTAATAAAATATACTTTTATAATACGAACATTGCATAATGTTAATTTTAAAATAGTATTTAACAACATTTTTTAAAAAAACTTTCACTACTGAACAGGTTTTTCACTTGGTTTCCAAAATAAATTTTCATATCACATGTAGGAATGAATATTCAACTACTATTTTAAAAGCTTTTTTCGTATATAGACCTATTTGCACAAATAGCAGGAATGTTATATTTCTCCTCTTGCAACATTTCTTGCATACAAGATAATAATGTTGTGCTGTGGAGGAAAATGGATGCCATTCCCAAAAGATGGAAGAGACAGTCATTTGTGATGGAGACCGTACAGCAATCTTCCTTCTCTATGATTTGGAACTTCATGTTATGCTAAAGAAATTATCGTTTCAAAGCCTTCCACATACAGAATTTCTCATTTACAGAATTAGCAATAACAACAGAGAAGTACAAAAGGAAGTAAAAAAGATGGGTAGCCTCTATGATTATTGTCGTTTCTAAGAAATCTTCCCCTGGCACATATTTATTACTTGGCAACAAACAAGATAATTGAGCTCAGTCTATATTGATTTTTTGGATTTAAATACATAATTCAGCTACCTTTGTTTCTTCCTTGCCTTTCAGTTTAAGTGATATTTATTTAAATGTTTATTTTCAAATTAATTAGAACATATTCTCTGTCTTTGTAAGTTGGTTATAAATCTTGTGAGTGATTTTGGTGGGAATAGGAGCTCCTGGAAGGATCACCTTTTCCTGTAAGGGTGAAAGGGCTTTTTAAATATGGGAAAGTAAATGCTTTAATAACTGTATGGAATTCATAGTAATGACTATAGTCCTACTAAGAACCATTTGAATGTTTTACTTAGCTTATTTTAATGGGTTTTTGTTTTAGTTTAACTATAGATCAGATAGTCGTGGCTAGAAATTTTAATCAAATGTTAAATCCTCTGTTAGACTATTTTTCTAGCTACATCTATCTCATGTAAAGTCTTACAGCCATATGTGTTGGAATTTAATTTGGTAATTTAAGGTGATATAATTGCTTCACAGTAGGACTGCACAATGCATTTGTTCCTTAGTTTTTTATTATCTTGATTTTTATTAAATAGAAAAATGAAATATCAGTTTTATTATAATAGGCAATCATGCTCCAGTAACATCATTATTACTATTTTTTAAAAAGATGTTTGAATATATTACTATTAAAAGATTGAACTGTACAAAAAAATGAAAAAAGAATTTTAAGATTTTTTAAAACCTTAACCTTTGAAATTAAAGATTGCTTAGCATGTACTGATTTTTTTTCTCATCTGATTATGTCTGGAAGTTTCTAAAAATCCTTTTTGGGATAATTTTTTTCCCTAACATCGTTTAAATACCATGATTAGAGTATGAACCCTTGTAAAAGTTCAGCTGATTGTGTCAGGAATTATCTGATTTTCTTGTTAAATGTCAATGTAACATTTTGACAGTCTCAGGTTCATGCATTGTAAATGATACCACCTTCAGTGGTCTGTCCTGTGCCATTTCCTTTTATAATATAGAACAGAGTCACCCGTAGGTTATACTCTCAACAGATAATGTAGTTATTCATTCAGAAAACTGGAATTGATGATAGTTTCATTGGATATTGAAAAGGCTGGTAATCGGTGTAGTTCCAATTTTACAACAAGTTTTGGCCAGATGTAAATTTCTTTTTCCTATTACCTGGATTACAGTGTTTGTTATATGTTGATTATTGTAAAAATATTTTGTGAACCGTCAAGGATGCCTTTTGTCTTTTACATTTCTTACTACTCAGGCATTCTGGCTTGAACTAAACTGAGTTATGTCGTGATATAAGTTTGATTGATAATTATGTGTTAATGAAACACATTAACACAGTAAATACTTTGATAAATTATCATATTACTGAATTAATTGAAATGAATAAGTAGCCTTAAATGTATCTAGGGAAATTTGTCATAACTGGGGATTTAGTTGGCATTTGCGGAAGAAAGATGGTGATAAGGAAACACCTCCCCTAAGGAACTCTCTCTTAGAGAGGCTGCTTCTGTTGTCCTTTATCCCCTTATACCAGTGATGGGATTCAAATTTTTTTACTACCAGTTCTGTGGGCATGGCTTGGTGGGTGTGGAAGAGGAAGGATACTGTAAAATCTCCATCCCCTTCCCACTCCAGGGGAAGCTTACTGCAAAATCCCCATTTCTTTCCAATCAGCTGGGACTCGGGAGGCAGAGACTAGATGGGGGCAGAGCCAATGAGAGGTGCTATTTACCAGTTCTCTGATTTACTCAAAATTTCTGCTACTGGTTCTCCAGAACTGGTGAGAACCTGCTGGATACCACCTCTGCCTTATACCTTTTCTATTTTCTGTTATGTTTTGTTCTTAGTACTTTTATTCTGCTCCTATATACATTTTTAATCTTAAAAACTACCTACTTCAACCTTCTGAAACACAGAGCAATGAAATCAGAAAAGAGGAATGGTTGTCATCAGTGGAAGGAGGGAGAAAAGACAGGCCTTACATTCTGCAACACAGGCTTCATCCAAACCCCTGCAAAAGATGACACTTGCTAGATATATTGCAGCCAAGCAGATTTGATCAGTATATAATATAAGCCCTCTGCTTGATACTTTAGAATGGGATCTCTAGCAAGAGATTGAAAGCCAATAAGGTCTCTCATCATCTCTAAGAGGACATTCCCTCCCCACAGACTCATGCCATCTGTTCAGCAGCAGCGGCAGCATGGCTTACTTCAAGTGGACCTAAGATTCTAGATCTAAAATATTTAAAAAATGGCAGTCTAGCAGATTTTGTAGGCAGACATAGCGAAGGAAGAAAGCAGGATTCAGCTTCCGTCAACTGTCCTAACTTGATCAATTAGAAAAGAAAGACCCTTAAGGCCCATGGCTAGCCAAAAGCAGAGGTGGTATTCTGCCAGTTTGCACCAGTTCAGGCGAACTGGTAGTAGTGGCAGCGCAAAGCTCAGCCCACTCACCCAGACATCACAGAGCATCTGCACATGTGCAGAAGATTCTCTGCATGCCCAGATTTGTGCACCCTCCCGCTACCAAATCGTTAGTGAAAACAAGAGGATACCATTATTGAACCAAAGGTAAACTTTGCTAAACCCAAGTGGTTATACACAAAATGAGGTTTTCCTGTCCAAAGCATATGGTTAACTTTGTCATGTCTCCTTGCCCCCTCTGATTATTAAGAAGCATCCAATTTGGTGCTAACAAATTCTTTTGGGGACAATCCCTGTCTTGGCAGTTGGCATTCCTTTCTTGACCTTGAAGTACTCGGTTTTTCTCACAGGATGGTACGAGGTTTTGTTTCATTTCCTCATGATATCCTCTGGCAACCCTCTCACTCATTCCACCGCAGTTTTCTCCCCCCTCTTTTCTGTGGCAGGCTGCCAGTGGCAAACAGGTTGCAGCGTACCTTAACAGCAGCCCTGACAGCTTCTTTTTAAAAAACTTGATTGAAATTTTTCTTCAGAAATTTGGTCTTAGTTTTCTAAATAGCCCGTTTCCCCCTACTACAAAATACCTAACTAATTCCATATAACAAATTATATAGAGGAACTCTCTTAGGCAGAGCCATTTTTCCTTCTTTTAACATTCATTACTTAAAACAGACCATATGCTACCCACTAACTTTCCATCAGCCTACATGCTTCTTAAAATTCATTCATTTCCCTATCTTTAGCAATTATTCTCCCCCAAATACTCACATTTAATTGCTTACTTATCTTTTCCCATTTACACATAACTGGCACTTGTTCATCCATTGTCTCTGTAAAATACAACCACATTGGTTTTGACACAATTATGTTCATTGTATAAAACAGGTAGTCCTCAAGTTGCAACCATAATGGAGCCTGCCAATTAGTCATAAGTCATAATAGTTATAAAATGAGTTGTTCATGTAACCAACACAATTTTATAAACATTTTTTTGCAGGGAATGAGTGCAGTTAAATGAACACGAGCCCCCAAGCAAACCCATTGTTTACTATGGTGTGGTTTAGCCGAAAACCAAGAGTGCTGATTTTTTTGGCAAAACTGTAGTAAAATGTGGTCATGTTACTCTGGGATGCAGCAAACGGCAGCAAAAGGGCTGTATTACTGAGTACCCGAGTGTAATCATGTGACCACGGAGGAGGTGACCATTGAAATTTAGGATCCAGGTCATAAGTCCCTTTTTTTCAGGTAAGTCACTAAATGATTGATTGTTTTTTTTTTAAAAAAAGTTGTTATTAAATGTTCATTAAAAACATTGGACACAGAGCGATCTTCCTGGCTTTGTGATTTCCATACATATTTTGGCATAACCACAAATACAATTCATTCTTTTTGTACACTGCTACTTTGATCTTGCAAATATATCCCTTGTTCCCATTTGTCTATTTGTCTAAATATAGTCCGATTTCAGTTCTGCAACTCTTTATTATTTTCTGTTTTGATTCCTTTTCCTCATTTCCAATCATTGGTACATTTTGTTCCAACTTTCATAATATTCTGACTCACCCTTATTTTTAAGTTCTAGTGTCAGCCTGTCCATTTCTGCACAGGCCAAAATTTTCCTTATTATTTCTTCTTCAGTGGGGATATCATTGCTTTTTCAATTTTGTGCAAAGACCAATCTTGCTGAGGTTGTAACATGCAGTTTTAAATATATTGATCCTTTACTATATTTCTCTTTTGTAATTCCTAATAGGAATAGTTCTGGTTTTAAGTCTATTTTTTGGTCTAGCATCTCTTCCAACCATGTCTTTATCTGATGCCAACATTCCTTAGCTTTTGTACATAACCACCACATATGGTAAAACGCTGAATTGCATTTCCAACACTGTGGTGATTGATTCTTATTCATTTTTGTTAACCTTGTGGGCGGGAGGTGCCACTGCCACCTATAAAACATTTTGTATAGGTCTTCTTTGTACATGGTGGCTCATGTTAATTTCCTTTTCCTCTCCCATAATTCCTGCCATTTATCCAGTTTTATGTTGTAACCAAAGTTCTTGGCCCACGTTACCATGGTTTCCTTCACTTGGTCTTCTGCCATTCTATATTCCAGTAGATACTGGTAAGTTTTCTTTTATCACCTTTTGATCCGTTCCTGATAAAAATTTCTCCTAATTTTCGCTAATTCTTTCTTGATACCCCATTCTTTTCTATCTTTCATATAGCTCGGTTGAATTTGCAGGCATGCCCACTATTCCAATTCTACTTCTTGTAGTTCTTTTCTAGATTTTAATTCCCCTCTTTCGTTTAAGATATCCTTATATGTAACTACTTTCCCCGATTTAATGAAGTTTGGATGTACAAACACCTCCAATGTAGAGAGCCAAGCTGGGATTTCCATATTATTCTGTTGTTAACTTTTATCCAAACCTCAAGAAGGGCTCGACTAACATGGTGCCTTTGGAAGTACCTTGTCATATCAGCCCATTCCAACTGGACAGATATAAAGATACATTGTGGATCCCATTAGATGGGGTGCAGAAGGAGAACCTTTCCTGCTTCCCTGCTCTCCCCCGCCTCCCACTTTAGAACATTCTTTCACCAGAGAAGAATGGACAGGAGAATGGGCCTCCATTCTCCTGGCCTTTGTGTCTCTCCAGTCTCACTTGGAGCCATTGAGCTGATAACTGCTCTGGAAGCCTACTATTCTTTTAATTATCTTTTAATGTCAAATTTTAACATTGTCTCCACCTCAATTTTTTATGTTCAATTTTTATTTTTTTAATATTTTATTGGTACACCACTCAGGATCTCTCTCTGAAGAAGATGGGCAGTTCCCAGATTAATAAATAAATAAAAACATGTGTCCACAAATATTGTTAATATCATCATGGAAGCAGTGGATAATTTGCAAAATCTTTTGCAGATAACAGAGAAACATGTAGAAAGCTGTATAACATCACGTATTTCTGCTTCAGAATTGCAGGAGACCCCACTCAAGCAGGAGACCCTACATCATTTCTGGCAGAGGGCAGTCCAATCTTTCTTGAAAGCCTCCAGTGATGAAGCTCCCACAACCTCTGAAGGCAAGCTTCTCCATTGGTTGATGGTTCGCACTGTCAGAAAAATTCTCCTTATTTCTAGGTTGAATCTCTCCTTGGTCAGTTTCCATCCATTATTCCTTGTCTGGCCTTCAGGTGCTTTGGAAAATAGCTTGACTCCCTCCTCTCTGTGGCAGCCCCTCAAATATAGGAACACAGTTATCATGTCTTGGTTGCTCTTCTCTGAACTAAAAAAAAGTGCAGAGAAGAGCAACCAAGACATGATAGCTGTGCCTCAACATCTTTTTTATAGTGTGGGGACCAAAACTGGATGCAGTATTCTAAGTGTGGTCTTACTATGGCTTTATAGAGTGGTATTAGTACCTCATTGATCTTGATTGTATCCTCTGTTAATGCAACTTAAGATTGAATTGGTTTTTTGGTTGCCATTGCACACTGTTGGCTCATATTTAATCGGTTGTCCACTAAGATTCCAAGATCCCTCTCACAGTTACTGCTATTAAGCCTAGTTTCATCCAGTCTATATTTGTACTTTTGGTTTTTCTTGCCTAAGTGTAAGACTTTACTTTTCTGTACATGGAATTTCATTTTGTTAGAGAAGGCCCAGTGTGTTCAAGTCTGTCAAGTTCCATTTGGATCTTGACTTATCATCTAGGGCAGAGGTGTCAAATTCAAGGCCTGGGGGCTGGATCTGGCCTGCGAGGTACTTAGATCTGGCCCGCAGGGCCATCCTGGAAACAGCGGAGGACCAGCAACAGTGCTTCTGCCAGTGAAACAGGCTCCCAGGTTCCATGAGTGACGTTGAGGTGGTCACGCCCATCCCAGATCCCAGAAGTCAAACACAAACCTGATGCAGCCCTCAATGAAATCGAGATTGACACTCCTGATCTAGGGTATCGGCTATTCCTGCCAACTTAGTATCATTCACAAATTTGTTAAGTTCCCCTTCTATTCCCTCATCTAAGTCATTTATGAAGATGTTGAAGAATACTTGGCCTAAGATGGAACCTTGTGGTACCCCACTGCTTTTGTTCTGCCATGTAAACATGGAACCATTAAAGACTACTCATTGAGTATGGTTTGTCAGCCAATTACAAAACCATCTGATAGTGATGCTATTTATCCCACTTTTTTCTAACTTGAAGTAGGTTGTGGTTTCTGCTTTCTCTCTGCTGCCTGTTACTTCTTGCCATATTTTCTCTTTAGTGGACTAACTGTTTCTTTGATTTTTTCTTGTTATTTATATGTTGGAAGAAACTTTTTTAAAAATTATCTTTGACTTTTGTTGCAAGTCTTTGTTCATTCTGAGCCTTTGCTTTCCTGATTTTGTCTTTGCAGCTTCTGGCTGTCTGCTGATATTCTGCTTTAGTTATGTGTCCCTCTTTCCATTTTTTGTCCTTTTTGTCTTTCAATTTGCCAGAGAGATCTTTATGCAGCCATGCTAGTTTCTTCTTGGATTTCTTGTTTTTCTTTTTCAGTGGTATTGTACTGGACTGGGCTTTTATGATCATATTTTTCAGAGTTTCCCAAGCTTCTTGAGTTGTTTTCCCCTTTAGGATTTTCATCCAAGGAATCTTTCTCAAGTTCTTTCTGAGTTTGTTCAAATCAGTTCTTTTAAAATCTAAGACTCTGGTATCATTATGTTCTATTGCTTGTGTTTGCATTATTTCGAATTTTAGTATGACATGGTCACTCTCACCCAGTTTCAATTCCCTCTATCACTTCTTGTCTGTTTGTAAGGATTAAGTCCAGTATGGCTGTCCCTCTAGTTCTCTCCTCTACCATTTGGACAACAAAAGTTGTCAGCTAGGTCGGTCAGAAACCTATTCAGTTTCTCACTTGGTGCAGAATTAGTCTTCCAATTGATGTCAGGGTAATTAAAGTCTCCCCTTATTATTGTAGTGTGTCTCTTACATATATTTGTTAGTTGGTTAGCAAAATAACATCTATTTTTTTCTGCTTGATTGGTTGGTCTGTAGTATACACTTATGGCAATGTCATTCTTTTCCCCACCTTTATAGTGACCCATATGTGTTCTAGGAGATTTTCATCTTTTGTTTCTTGCATTTCTGTAGTAATATAGTGATCCTTTATGTATAGTGCAACTTTACCTCCTTGTTCTGAACTAGGCTTCTTGGTACAGTAAAAAGCACACGTTTAGTCCCCAAAAGCCCTCCTTTTATTTCAAATGAATGAATTATGTTCATTCACAGCCTGTAATGAGTCCCAAATAGTTGCAAGGAGTCCTACAGTAGGCTGCAAAAGTCCTTCGGGATAAGGCTGATAAGGACCCATCTTTATCTTTCTTGAAACGCTGCCAGAGACTTAATTGACAATTAGCTTGGCAAGCCATAAGGAACAAAAAATCAAAACGGAGCTTCAGAAGGTAAACTGACCAGCATGAACCAAGTTGCTTCCTGCAAAGGGTCATCTGCCTTTGCTCCTCCTTATCCTATGGGAGGGGTCAATCACCTCCAAGCCTTATTCCTTCTGTCTTAACTGTTCTTGCCTCCTGGCAGCACTGGGAAGAGGGGGAGCCTGTTCCTCTGCCTTGCTGCTGTCCGACTCTGGAGGCTCCAGAGGCAGCACATAATAACCAGATGGCCCTAGCCCCCTCTCTGCCTCCAATGCAGAGCCCTTGTCAGAGCCTTTCCCAAACTCCAGGACTGGCCCATGTTCCTCCCCAACCCCCTCGCTATCCGACTCTGCTGCCAGCTCCACTGGCCGCCGGCGGACGACCACTTTTATGGGGTCTGGGGTTTTTTAACACTTTGTATCCTTCTATTAGTATGTTCCAGTAGATTTCATCCCACCAAGTCTCTGTAATTCCAACTATATTGTATCTACCTTCATGTATTAATAGTTCAAGTTCACCCAATTTGATCCCCAAACCTTGTGCATTTCTTTATGCTCTGTAATAGTGTTATTTTCCACAGTGAATAAAGAAAAGCTGAAACTGTGGCTCAAACAAAAAAAAAAAAATCAAAGGATTTTAGTGAGTTCAAAATGATATTGGCAAACTCTTTGAAACATTTGGGTTCAACTTTACTTACAGAATTGACGGTTGGGAAATATAATAAGTCAAACAACCAGCAACCAGCTGTTTCCTTCCACAAGGTAAGCTTTGCTTTGAATAATTTAACACGTACACATCTGGGTTATCCTGTTTTCTTCACTGAAGTTTTAGTGAGCCCTTACATCTGTTCACAAGATGACAGTTAAATGTTGAATCACAAGCTGAAGAACCTCATTGTTTTCTGTGTTCATAAATAAATAATATCCTCTGTGCTCTCTCTCTCTATGTGTGCCTGTTTGTCTGTCTCTGTCTCTCTCCCTCTGTCTCTGTCTCTCTCTGTTTCTGTCTCTATCTCTCTGTCTCTCTGTCTGTTTCTCTCTCACACAAACGCACACCCCACACCTTTGGTGTGTGTTAGCCATTCTGACTGTTTATATATGCTAAAAAGTAATTGCTTATGATTCAGCCCTCTTGCTTGTTTTAATCCACAACTTCCTTAATTTAATTTGTTTATTACATAGACTTCTTCATAAAAATATAACATTTATCAATGACATTGATTCCTATTACAGTGATGGTGTGCAGTTTTTTTCCCAGAGTACCAAACAAGCAATGTTTACAGAACAGAATTAAAATGTACTTTTTGAAGCCATAGATACGTTTTTTCCCATGTCAAAGCAGTTTATTTGTTCTGGCCTTTGAAATAAATCTTGACGTGATATCTTTCAGTGTAATTTTTAATTATTTTCAAATTGCAATCCATACCTCAACTGAATGCTACATATGGTGGAGTACTTCAAACATCTGTAAAAGACAATTGTCTTTTGCTGTTGAAATAAATTGTTTCTTTATATTATACCCTAAATTATAGAGGCAATTGTATTAGCTGACAAGCTTTTTGCCTTCAGAAATTTATCAAGAGATAAAATTCTGTTGGCCTTTATATGATTTATCTATGATTTCATTTATCTCAGAAATTATTTTTAATGAATCCTCTCTAGATATGTTAGTATTTTGGGTCACAGGGTTTGGAACCTGTCTCAGAAATTTTTATTCATGTCATTTTCTACTCAGGACTCATGATATATTGATCTTATGTACATGATGAAGGCGTTATATTCCATGGGAACCAGAAATAAGGCACTGAACTTTGCCTTTTATTTTTATGAAAAAATATGCATACATTTTCCTATTTGTCTTGGAAAAACATTTTTCCTTCCACAATTCTTAATGTAAACATACTGTATCTGCTGATGTTTTCAAATATCAGTGGTACAATACATAAGAACAAATTGCCCAAATAGGCTTTAACAATTGCTTCATACCTGTTGGTGATATGCATCAAAAAGAATAATGTATACAACTGCACAACTATTATTCTTTCTATGTTGTACTCTTTTGTTACTGCTAACAAATGCAGCCTTCATATGTATTAAAAACAAGTAGCACAATTGCATCATTAGCAAATCCCATCCATAGTTTAATATTTCTCCACGTAGACAACAGACAATAGTTCTTCAGAGCAGAGTGTGGCAAGCACCTTTACAGGTATCCTCATACTGATCTGAGCCATACTGATCTATCGCTAACTTAGTTCATAAATTTTATAAATTTCTTAAATTAGGCTTTTAACTGCACAATAAATGTATTTAATCAGAAATGAATTGTAGAATCAATATTTTGAGGAAGAGTGAGTGTTTCAAGAGGAAGGGAAGATTAATAAAATTATGATTGGATGGAGTTGATGAGAGCGCGGGAGGGGAGGAATTTAAAGAACAAAAGGCAAAGGCATTGTGTGAATTGGTGCCTAGATAAGATTGAAGCAAGGATAAAAAGCTGTAGCGGGGACATAATAAGTAATATTGGTGTAAAGTACATTACATTTCCATTTACCTCTACTCTCCATTCTTCTTTATATATAACTTCATATATATTTTGTTTACTTTTGTCATGTTGATTAACCAGAAAAAGATTAATATGATGAATATGATTAAAAATATGCAAAGGCCATTCAATGTATTGTTGGTATTCTTCACAAATTTCAACTAATTCAGAGCCTTTGCTTTCCTGACATAAGCTCAGTAGTTCCAGGCTACATGTGCATATTCTTCTTTGTAGTGTATATGATGTGCAGGTATATATACAATCTTAGTAATGTACTTTTGAGGATCATTACCGTTCTTTTGTTTTGAACGGTCTCATAATCAAATTCATTTTCATCTTGTCCATCTAAGTTCACAAAACATCTAACTGAGAATGTTTCGCTTCTGCTCTTAATAATTCCAGATTCCTTTCTACTCTTCTTACACTCTAAGTTCCCACTGTACATATTCTGTAAAATGAAGAAGTTCTTTTCGAATATTCAAAAAATAAGTAATCAAAATTTCATATGGTTTGGTCTGGCTGTTATCTTCTCAAGACCTTCTTGTGAAACTTCAGTTTCTTTTCCAATCACTAGAAGAGGCTCTTATGGTCTCAAAATAAGGCATTGTTTTTTTTCCCTAAATGCAGCAATATCAATATGGTTTTCTTGGCATTAGACTGTGTATTTCCTTATCTCGATTTAATTCTGGGGGTTTTTATTTACTAGCTGGATCAATTTCTCTCATGATTTAAAAACCTACCTGTCCTCATCCCTCTTGTGAATTACTCTTATGCATAATCTATCCCGAATTAACTTTAGAAGCCAGGATAATAATAATAGGAGTTTCTTTTCTGACCAGTACCACATTCTGGATCACTGATACTATGGGATGAACTGCTTTTTAAAAAAAAAAAAAAATTGACGATATTAATACATTTTTAAAGTGAAAGTAATTAAATGTGCATTAGGCTGGCTTTCCTTAGAAACATACAATAAAAATAAAGCAAAGATACTGAGTTGCGCTGCATCAGAACTGGTGGACTGCTGTCTCCTACACCAATCTAAGGGTAATATTTTCTACTTTCCATTTTCTCTATTGAAGAAAGCAAGATAATTCTAGAAAATGAAATGCTAAAAGGCATGCAATGCCTTTCATTTTCTTGAAAAATGATCAAACAATATTTTTACAATACATATAAAATTGCTGTAAAACTTTGACAAGGCTAATACTATTTTCCCCCAGTCCCATTATGATTAGATCTTAGAAGAGGGAATAGAAGGGGAACTTATCAAATTTGTGGATGATACTAAGCTGGCAGAAATAGTCAACACCCTAGATCAGGAGTGTCAAACTCGATTTCATTGAGGGCCACATCAGGGTTGTGTTTGACTTCTGAGGTCCGGGTTGGACATGACCAGCTCAATGTCACTCACGTTGGGGATGCCTGTAGTGGGCCGAGTGCTCTAACAGCAAAAACGGGCTCCCGAGTTCTGTTTTCAGCTGCTACTGCCTCCTGCAATCCTCTACCAGTGAAAATGGAGCATGGTAGAACGCACTGTTGCTGATCCTCCGCTGTTTCCAGGATGGCCCTATGGGCCAGATCTAAATACCCCACAGGCCAGATCCAGTCCCCAGGCTTTAAATTTGACACCCCTGCCCTATATCGTAGGTCAAGAATCATATAATCTATAAACCAAAATAGCAATAATACATTCTGGATTAGTGCTCTTGAGATTGAGATTTTATTTTATTTCAAAATGTCCGGCTTAGTTCAATGTAATAGCTGTTTTGCACCTGTCTTTAGCAGTATTCTTTTCAAATTTAGATACTGTCCCCTTTGTAAACAAATTACTAATCTACATAGACAGATTACCCATCTAGAATCTCTAATCTGTGCTTTCCAAGCAGAAATTAGGTGCCCAATTCGGCCATTCCACACTAGCGAGATGCCACATTATTAGCCTCCTCTACCGCAAAGATCCTGCAGGAGAAGAGCAGTCTGGACAACCGTGGGATCTGGCAGGGTGAGAGCTGAGAACCATAAACACAAAGATTTTGCTGTGACCTAGCATAACAGATATAGCGCCCTTGCTGACCTTAATGGGGACACTAAAGAGACAGGTCAAGGTAGTTGTGATAATGATGACTCAAATAAACAAGGGATCGTGGTCCAAATGAAGAACTTTCTTTGGAAAGGCGAAATGGGGACACAGGTATCACACATCAGTCGCACAAGAAGATCAAGGTATGTAAAAAGAGAAGTCACCTTCTGGTTGGTGATTCAATCGTAAGGGATGTAAATTTAGGAAAGGATATGGAAGTTTTAAAAGAGATCAGGTGTCTGCCAGGTGCTACTGCCAGCAGAGACAAGAGGTGTATTCTCAAGATAGTCAGAATGCAAATAAGGACTGTGATGTTGATGCTATTATACATCTTGGCACAAATGATCTGTCCCCAAAAGATGTACTTTCTGTGAAGAATGATTTCCAGAGCTTGGGGTATGAACTTAGTAGTGTAGGTTGTAGGCTTATCTTTTCAGAGGTTTAACCAGTATATAAGGAACAAAAAGGGAAGGGCCAGAGTGTAGCAGAGTTTAATGTGTGGCTAAAGGATTGGTGTAAAAGGTGCTTTGGTTTTGTTAGTCATGATGCCTGCAGCTGGTCCAATGAAAACCTGTACAAAAGAGATTGTTTGCACCCATCCAAGAAAGGGATTGAGTTACTTGGCATTACATTCACAGATTTACTATTTAACTCATTTTTTGCATCTGTCTTTACACAAAAGGATAAAATAGTCCAACCTATCAAAAACAACACTACAAAAATCAGATTAGGAACACAAATTGAAATAGGGAAGAAAATGGTAAGTGAGCACCTGTCTACCCTAGACGAATTTAAATCACCAGGACTGGATGGATTACACTCTAGGATTCTGAAGGAACTGGCAGATGAGATCTCAGAACCACTGAATTATATCTTTCAGAGATCCTGGAGCACCAGGGAACTGCCAGAGGACTGGAAAAGAGCTGATGTGGTTCTCATCTTCAAAAAAGGGGAAAAAATAGATCCAGGAAACTATAGACCTATCAGCCTGACCTCAATACCAGGAAAGATTCTGGAAAAGATAATCAAGCAACGAATTAGCAAACACCTGGAAATAAACAAAACAATAGCCAAAAGCCAACATGGGTTTGTCCAAAACAGATCATGTCAGACTAATCTTATTGCATTCTTTGACAAAGTGACAAAATTAATGGACCAGAGGAATGCCGTCGTTATAGTTTACTTGGACTTCAGTAAGGCATTTGATAAGGTAGACCATAACCTACTACTAGATAAAGTAGAAGAATGTGGGTTGGACAGCATCACCACCAGATGGATTCGTAACTGGTTGACCAACCGCACTCAACATGTAGTCCAAGTAAACTGCATCTGCATGGAGGGAAGTATGCAGTGAAGTACCCCAAGGCTCTGTTTTAGGCTTCAACATCTTTATCAATGATTTGGATGAGGGAATAAATGGGGGACTCATCAAATTTGCAGATGACACCAAGTTGGCAGGAACAGCCAACACTCCAGAAGACAGGCTTAAGACACACAAGGATCTTGACAAATTTGAACATTGGGCACTATCTAATAAATGAAATTCAATGGTGAAAAGAGTAAGGTTATACATTTAGGCAAGAAAAATGAAATGTACAGATACAGTATAGGTGGTACCCTCCTCAATAGTAGTAATTCTGAGAAGGATCTTGGAGTCCTAGTGGACAACCATTTAAATATGAGCCAGCAGTATGCAGCAGCTTCCAAAAAAGCCAACACAGTTCTAGGCTACATAAACAGAGGGATAGAATCAAGATCATGTGAAGGGTTAATACCACTTTATAGTGTCTTGGTAAGGCCACACTTGGAATACTGCATTCAGTTTTGGTCGCCATGATGTAGAAAAGATGTGGAGACTCTAGAAAGAGTGCAGAGAAGAGCAACAAAGATGATTAGGGAACTGGAGACTAAAACATATGAAGAACGGTTGCAGGAACTGGGTATGTCTAGTTTAATGAAAAGAAAGACTAGGGGAGACATGATAGCAGTGCTCCAATATCTCAGGGGTTGCCACAAAGAAGAGGGAGTCAAACTATTCTCCAAGGCACCTGAGGGCAGAACAAGAAGCAATGGGTGGAAACTAATCAAGGAGAGAAGCAACTTAGAACTGAGGAGAAATTTCCTGACAGTTAGAACAATTAATCAGTGGAACAGCTTGCCTCCAGAAGTTGTGAATGCCCCAACACTGGAAGTCTTTAAGAAGATGTTGGATAGCCATTTGTCTGGAACAGTATAGGGTTTCCTGCCTAGGTAGGGGGTTGGACTAGAAGACCTCCAAGGTCCCTTCCAACTCTGCTATTGTGTTGTATTGTAAGATCCAGACGGATCTTGACAGACTTGAACACACTGGGCCTTATCTAACAAAATGAAATTCAATGTAGAGAAAAGTAAAGTCTTACACTTAGGCAAGAAAAACCAAAAATACATATATAGACTGGGTGAAACCAGGCTTAAAAGCAGTAACCGTGAGAGGGATCTTGGAGTTTTACTGGATAACCAATGAAATATGAAACACCAGTGTGTGGCAGCAGCCAAAAAAACCAATGCAATCTTAAGTTGCATTAACAGAGGGATACAATCAAGATCAAGTGAGGCACTAATACCACTCTATAAATCCTTAGCTTCATCACTGGAAGCTTTCAAGAAGAGATTGGTCTGCCATTTGTCAGAAATGGTGTAGAGTCTCTTGCTTGGGTGGGGGAAATATACTGGAAGACCTTCAAGGTACTGTTAATCTGTTAACTAATTTCTATAATGAAAAAAACATCCAAAATTACATCATAGCTTAATATCTTTATTTGAACAATTTAAGATGTTACATGGACATGTCCATAAAAGCATGCATGAGCCAAAGAAGAAACATGCCAAGCCTAAGTTTAAATGTAATGCATGTGCATTTAGTCTGTTATATATGAGAAGTTACTAATAGATCTTTTTCATTTTCAACTGTGATATATATGGAGAATGAAATGTAAGTAATCTTTCATTTTTAATAAGCAAACCATCCTGTTGGTAGTCTGATGAAATGCTTTTCTAGCATTGTGGTAAGTCACCTTGTAAAGTGGGCAACTGAGATGTATTTTATCTTCTTTCTCTTTCTTTCTGTGAGCTCTATCCACAGAAGGGTACCGTTTGCTATGTCCTAGAACCTAGATGGATTTCATTTGGGTTATTTAATAAGGTCTGCTTCCGTTTTTGCTATTGGGCATGGAAGATGAAATGGGAGTATTGAGTGCTTAACATTATCTTGACTTAGCTTATTGGATATCTTGAGTTGAACAAAGAAAAACAATAGTTAACATACTCTGTTCTCTGCAGTATACAGACAATATCATTTTGAAAGTATTACAGATCTATGGAATTGTGAAAAATGGTAGGTTGGTTTTCAAGTGTAGCCAAAACTGTTTCTCTTTCCTGCCACTATACATAGAATGATTGCGATTACATCAGATTTTTAAAAGCTGCTCTTTGCTGAGTCAAATCACTACTCTATCTGACTTTGAAGTTTCAGATAAGGTATTCCCCAGTTCTACCTTGAAGTGCTATGAAATTGCATTTAGAGAAGATCTTCTGTATACTCTAATCCTTATTAAAAGAGGATAAATTATATTCTTGCATCGATTAGTGGTAAAACATCATCTCTCTTCACTTCTTCTATAGGGTAATTCAGAGATTTGGGGATGTACTGTAACTTTTTCTTGGTGTATACATGTTTACATCCCTTCATTCATCCCCCCATGTTACTGAACATTAATACTCCCAAGGTGGAAAAAGAGAAGGCAACTGCAACAAGAATGATACACAAATCTGTATGAGGAAAGACAAGATAATGCTTCCCTTTCCTTACATCTGGTTACCCAGAGAACAAATGTTATTGAACATTCCTTGAATTTTTAGTTTTTCCATCATAATTATATCCATAAGTATCACATATTTTTGAACTATTGTTTTATGGCTAAACTACAATATTTTGACTTTATTTTCATATCATGACAATATGTTCAACTGCAGGAGTAAATTCATAACCTGCTAACTTACAGAGAAACTGGTTTCTGAGTAAATGATAAAATATAACAACGTAGCATATGATTTCAAAGATATGATCTAAGACATTAATTCTTAATATATGAACAGATAACTATTAGAAGAACATCAGTCTCTGTTGATCCTGCTGGATTTATACAACACAGCATGTTCTACTTATTGTTCTGGAATGGTTTCATGTGAGTTCCATTGGTTCCATTTGTTGGCCTAAAAAGAAGAGACAGAGTTTGAAAAACATGCCACACAAAGTGGCCAATCCTTTTGGATCAATCGGCAAGTTTTAATTTTCAAAGTTCTCTTAAAAGGAATAATCTTTAGTTGACTGCCTGTTCACTGTGATTATAGTAAATCACAAAAATGTATTAATTAGTGATAGTACATTTTGGCCAGGGGTGGGTTTCACTTTTCTTTACTACCTATTTTGTGGGTGTGGCCTATTTTGTGGGTGTGGGTTGGCAGTCATGTGACTGGGTGGGTGTGGCCAACTTAATGTTACTCACCAGGAGATATCATGGATTGGGTAAAATGTGGTGAAACTCACTTAACAGCGCTCTTGCTCAGCAACCAAAATTTTGGGCTTAATTGTAGACATAAGTCAAGGACTATCTCTGCCTTCCTCTGCATGGCAACCTTGTTCTAGTAAACTCCTTCTCCTTTCTGGCAATTTTCCTCTCTGTTAGAGGCACCAAAATAATCCAGACAATGTAAGGTTTCCTACTGCAGTAGGGGGTTGGACTAGATGACCTCTGAGTAGCCTTCTAGCCCTAAATGCTGTTTTCTTTCTTTCTTTCTTTCTTTCTTTCTTTCTTTCTTTCTTTCTTTCTTTCTTTCTTTCTTTCTTTCCTCTGTGGGAAGCAACCAACACCCCCCCCCCAAATAAAATATTACTCCCAGAAAGGCTCATTCCACATACCTGCCAGAGAGAGATAATGAGATAATGAACCTTTAAAAATGTTGGCCTCATTTACAAGCAGGTAATGATCCAAATCCTTTTAGAAACACAAAGCCCATATTGCACAAACCCCGAAACTTCAAAAACAGAACCATATAAGAATCCTACCTTTTATTCAGTTTGTTGTTCAGTTGACCCAGAAACAATCTGCTGAATGTCACTTTGCAAACTTCCTTTTGAGCAGCTTTTCAATTTAAAGCAGGTTTCAATTTAAAGTTCGCAGCATTAAGACCTGTGGACTTCAAGTCCCAGAATTCCACAGCCAGGTATGTTCAGTTCCGATTTAAAGCGACAGCATTTGTTTTTCTCCTTGCTGAGTTCCAGCTGAAAAGTGATTTTTTTTCCTTCCTCCCTCTCACCCCATGCCCATCCCCCCCTCTTAGTTTTTAAAACCTCTTTTCCCTTGCTTGAACTGGCAGACAAAAAGGGATTTAAAAAAAAAGCTTCTGACCAAGGTTTGGGGGCGTGGCCAAGTCACCATTACTATCGGTCCAGTCCGGTACACCAGATTTTCACTACCTCTTCTGGTGTACCATACCGTACTGGGAGGAACCCATTTCTGATATCCGCTACAAAAATCTGGAGAGTCTCTAGAAAGCAGCAAATGGGACACAGTCATCTGGATTTTTGCAGCCCAGACCTGGTAAACCTATTTAGGCCAGAAAGCCAGCTATACAGTTTGCATTCTGCCATACTCATAACATTTTTTTATCACATGGTGTCAATCTCTGGACTACTCATGTCCATCAAATATCATCCTATTTCTGCAATTAAATATTGAAGTTTAAAAATCAGCCTGGAGATTGATAGAATGTTTCAATCCTATTGCAGTACAACTTAAGTGTATGAAAAGGGCAGTATAATGGAAAACTCACCGTATACATTTGCATTTTCTTCTGCTTCGCCTTGAACCTTTGGCAGGAAAAAAAGTATGTATATTTATTTGAAGAAATAATGTTTTGCATTATTTTGCTATTCTTCATATCTTAATATACTGTATTACCCAAATTCATAATGATGATAAATAGCTATAGTAGATGGAGACATCTGTGGAGCTTCTCAGCCATCCAGGTCATGGTTGTCCCAAAGATGCTTTTCAAAAAGCAACTGGAGTTTATAATTTTTTTCTAGAAAATGTTTCACTTCTCACTCAAGTAGCTCCTTCCGGTCTGATTGAACGATGGGCAATGGAAGAATTTATATTCTTTGCAATCATCTGGTTATTAGCACTCTGAAGATCAGTCATTAGCTCTCTAAGAATCATTGATACCACTTGGTGTTTTATCTGTATCCTCAGGTCACATGAATCAGAAAGCAAGTGGACGTGGAAGCTTCTTGAGACTGCTGAAAGGACTTTGTTGTAGACAAGAAATAGGTATTGCTGTATCCTTCCCCCTCTGTTGAGAGAGGGCTGCTCAATTTTAATGTAGATGGCTTCTTTGACCCCTCTTTCAAACCAATGGTCCTACTGAATCCACCAGATGGATTGCTAATCTTGTCCTGATGAGTTTGTCCTCCTATGTTGTGCTATGCATTTGTGAAGTGGTTGTTTTCTTTCTCCAATCTACAGATCTGCACATGCCTCACTCTATTGTACTGCATATATCACATTGCTAAGTTTGTGTCTGGGTGATTTATCCTTGGGATGGACAAGCTTCTGCCTTAGTGTATTCTTGGAGTTAAATGTACACCTATGCTGTATTGGTTGAAAATCCTCCTCAGTTTTTCAGATATTTCTGCAACGTATGCAATGGCAATGTTGCTTCATTTGTTGTTCTCTTTTTTCTCTGTTCTTTTCTTTGACTTCTTTATTCTTTTTCAGACATGCACATGCTGCCACATAGGAGGAGAAACCCATCAGGACAAGATTCAGCAGTCCATCTGCATTTGAAAGGCAAAGGTCACTCTTTTGAGGCCAGCAAAGGCCACATTCTGGATAGAGAGGAAAGAGGGGTAAAAAGAACCATCTCTGTTAAAACTGAGCAGCCCTCACTTGACTGAGGGGGAGAGATACAATATCCCCTATATCTCCTGTCTACTACACAGTCCTTTCAACAGTCCCAAGAAGGTTCCACACCCATTTGCACCCTGATTCAGGTGACCCAGATAAAGCCCCCAAAGGCCTCAATAACTTTCAGACTCTCAGAGAGCTAGCAGCAGATCTTCAGAGTGCTAATGACCATATGATTGCAAAGAATATAAATCCTTCCATTCTTCACCATTCAGTCAGAACTGAAAAAAATTTCTTGAATACTATTATGGAGCAATCATCAGCTTCTCCTCTCATTTTTCTCTTGCATGTGGACACGTGGATTGCAGAGTGGTTTTAAACTTGCATCAGAAATGTTTCATAGCTTTAGAATGGTTTACGTAAACTAGTTCTTTATGTGAATAAGTATTCATAATCACTCCAAAAACAAGAAGCAAGATGCTAGAAGGGGCTTCATCTTTACGTGGGTAGATATACGTATAATTTTAAACTAATCTCTCAGTAACTGCCAACAGTTGAACATCAAACATAGTTTAAAGGAAATCTTCTTACCACAGCAGAGTGATATGATGATTATCAGGGTGATCAGCAGAAGGAGAGAAACACCAGCTAAGGGAACCCATATATAAAGTTCACAGGAGAACATTGTACTTTTTGTATTTGTTGTTACTGAAATATAAAGCAAAAGAAGAGCAATGCTTTCAAAAATGTTATCCCTCCAGTTTTTGATAATGTTTTATTATTTGAAAAAAAAATGGTTCTGCTAGGATGAGTTTCATGTTTGTGTTGTACAACTTGCTTTAGAAGAGTAACATTGTTAATTGCCAACCTAGAAACACATCCCATGCTCACAAGGCCTTATCAATAACTATCCTGCAGATCGCTGAATTCCAATATCTTCCTACTATGCTTCATCTCCTTCATGCTTAAAAAGGGAGGTTAATAATTTGACCCTGTTGTGAAGTTGTACCCAATTATAGTTGTATATCAAAGACTATCTGTAGTTTTCTTCCTTCCAATTAAAACCTTTACACCCACTTCATGTGGACTGCCCCATCCCCTTGGCTTTTGTTTGCATTGCTAATTGACTTGCATTATTCCTCTCTGGCTCAAAGAGCCCTTCCAGCTCTTTGCTCCATTGGAGAAAAAGAGATCCATCGGAGGAAGAAAGACAGAGAAACCCATCAGGATGCTCTGCTCAGCTAATGTTCAGCCATAACCAGACATAGTTCTCTCAACAACTAGGAACGACTCTTGAACTTGCATTTGGATGGATGTATAAAACACACATGTGAAAAATATGGCCTTTACTGTGGAAAAATAAGAGGATACCTAGAGGTACCACAGTAAAACATCCTTTGTAATCCATTGCAGGGGAATATTACATGAGCACATCTTTACTTGTTGAACAATTCAATTTAATTCAAATCCATTCAACTCCTTGTTGAATTGACTTCCCTTATTTTCTCCTGATGGAAATCAAAACTGTGTGTTGTTTTCAACATGGAATGTTTTTTGTGTTAAACCCAGAGCTTAAAGTGATATGGCATCTAATTTGGAAGTAGACTAAGGAAACATACCTTTGACTGTAGAATTGGGACATTTCATAGCTTCTTCTTTTATCAGTTCTTTGGTGGTGATTGAAATTTTCTGTGTTCTGGTAGGAAGCATAGGAGTAGTTGTCACTGTAAACAAGATAGATATGAAAGTGTTCAGTTTTCATGGTTAATGGCTGGATAGTTTATAACAATGTTTCTTCTCCATAGTTTTAAATGGTTCCAAAATCATTATAGATATAAGTGAAAAAGAAGAAAAAAGGAAAAGAAAAAAAATGCAGAAAAGCCAAGCAATTCTCTCCTGATTCATATTATCCCTAACCACAAGATAGAGCAGAAGATTTAAATGGGAAATTTAAAGGTTATGATGAAACATACCTGGCAATAATACTGGGATGCCTCTACTAAAAAGCAGCTTCTGATTGCGATGGCGCACACAAAAATAGGTACCTTCGTGGTTCTCCTGAAAGTTGGCAATAGTTAACTGGTAGTAGCTGCCAGCTTTTGTAGCCTTGTAACCTTCAAGAGTACCTGTTACCTCTTTAGATCTTGATGTAACATGTGTAATGAAGTGGAGTACGCCATTCGATTTCTGAAGAACCCAGAATACGCCAGCATCTATGTAGTCAGTGTCACATTTGAATTCCACTTTGGTTCCAAAAGTTTCAGGACGATTGCTCATCATAGTGATTTCTATTCGGTCTGTTTGGGATCCACAGCAGCCTAGAGAGAGGGGAAAAGTTCAGTTGCAGCCCAAGAATTTTAAACACGTTCTGATTGTCTGGATTGTCTGTGAAGTCAAGAAAAAAGTATTAAACAATTCTGAAATGAGTGCTGACCTAGGACTGTGGAAACCCACTTTCTAGTCTGTTCCCAGCCACGGCCACTGAGTGAGTGGCTTTGATCAGTCATGGAATAACAAATCCAGCCCACCCTACAACACGGTGGTGGAAAAAAGAGAAGGAAGAAATGTAAGATGTTGTCTTTTGCTTTTAAAGGAAAGGCAGGATATAAATCTGCTTTTTTAAAGAAATAAACAACATAGACTAAAGAAAACAAGATGCAGATAAAAAGGTGTAGGGCAATAAAGCACATTAGAAGGATGTTTAATTTAGTCTTGGAATTGTTAGTAATAGATAGGTTTTTGATATAAATGGGATAATGGTCAATTCTTTTGACTACAAGACTTTTTAGAAATGCATTTATACTTCATCATTACCAGCTCCTAATAAGTAACCAAATAACAGAATAACAGAGTTGGAAGGGACGTTGGAGGTCTTCTAGTCTACCTCTCTGCTCAAGCAGAAAATCCTATACCATTTTAGACAAATCACTATCCAATCACGTCTTAAAAACCTCCAGTGATGGAGCACCCACACCTTCTGAAGGTAAGTTGTTCCACTGATTAATTGCCACAAAATGTCTCATTATTTCTAGGTTGGAACTCTCCTTGATTAGTTTCCATCCAATTCTTCTTGTCATGCCTCCAGGTGCATTGGAGAATACTTTAACCCCCTCTTCTTTGTGCCAGACCTTCAAATATTGAAACACTGCTATCATGTTGCCCCCATAATTTTAACCTAAGACTATCTACTGTTGACTTCACGCTATTCCTAAGATGTCTGTAAGGGGCATGCATAAGCGCACCAGCATGCCTACCATCCCTGTCCTACTTTCTCCATTTATTTGTACCCATTTACTGTGTTCATACCTATGTTTAAACGTATACCTGTTATCTTTTACATGTTTGACAGACTAAATAAATAAACAAACTAGTTTTTCTTTTCATTAAATGAGACATATCTAATTCCTGCAAGAGTTCTTAGCCTCCAATTCCCTAATCATCTTTGTTGCTCTTCTCTGCACACTTTCTAGAATCTTAACATCTTTTTTTATATTGTGGTGATTAAAACTGGATGCAGTATTCCAGTGTTCTTACCAAAGCCTTGTAAAATGGAACTAATGCTTCACATGATCTTAATTCTATCCCCCTGTTAATGTGCCTCAGTCAGCATTGGCTTTTTGCAGCAGCACACTGTTGGGTCATATTTAAGTGATTGCCCACTAGGACTCCTGGAACCCTCTCATAGTTATTGCTGTTGAACCACGTATTACCTATTCTATACCTGTGCATTTTGTTTCTCTTGCCCAAGTGTAAAATCTTATTTTTCTCATAACTAGATTTCATTTTGTTAGATAGAGCCCAGCATTCAAGTCTATCAAAATCTTTCTGGATCTCGAGCCTATCTTGTGAAGGAATATTCTTGCCAGCTTGGTGTAATCTGAAAAATTGATAAGTTCCCTCATCTAAATCATTTTTGAAGATGTTGAAACTATTGGGCTTAAGACAGAATCTTGAGGTATCTCACTGCATACCTCTTTTCATGTAGTTCTATTAAGGATACATATTGAGAGTGGCTGGTCAGACAGTTACAAATTCATCTGATTGTGATGTTGTCAAACATATATTTTTTTATCTTCACAAGTAATAGGATGCAGTCTACTTCAGTGCCTTACTGAAGTACAAATTATGTCCACATCATTTTGCTGGTCCGCTAATTTAGTCACTTTGTTTAAAAACGCAATACGTTTTGTCTAGCATGATCTGTTTTTGACAAACCCATTTTGGCTTCTGATTATAACTCTGTTTGCCTCTAGATGTTCATAGTTTCATTGCTTCATTACCTTTTTACCAAGTTTTGATATTAGGCTGATCGGTCTTTAGTTTCCTGAAGCCATACTCCCCCCACTTTTTTTTTTGAAGATGGAAACTACATCAGGTTTTTTTTTTTCTACTCACATGATTTATAATCCAGATATAAGATTAATTGGAGTAAATCTAATTTTCTTCCTTTAGGGTTAGATATCTCATTAGAATGGTGGACATAGATGGGACTTCTAGTATCTATCAATTTTATTAAATATTTATGGACTTATATTCCTAAATTTCCAAATCTGCCCTAGTTAGTACGTCTACTCTGCTGGAACATACTGCATTAGTTTTTTATATATGTTATATGATACCTTTGACTGAGTGGCGCAAAATAAATGTGATTAAAATGAATGTAACTCCCAGTCCTTCTTTAAGAGCAATAACTACATTTAAGCTTAAAAATATTTTGATCAAAGCGATAGGTTTTTTAAAAAAAGCAGTTGGGAAACTAAAACATCTACAATCTTTCTTTCTAAATTAAATTTGTTTATGACAGACAGCAGTTTTAATCTGGATTTTCAGAACAGTTACTGGTCTTGCATTTTAGTATCAATTTTTTTAGGAATGATTTTTGGGAAGACAGAATGCCACTATAATTTAAATTGGAATGTTATTGTACTTACTCATTTAAGCCTTGGCAGTTGCTAGATACAACATTTATTAGCACTAATTAAGTATTTCCAACTTTGATAGTGATAAAATATATTTGGGCCCTGTTTTGATATGAACTCACATGAATACTTGACTCTTTGGCTTAACTTTATTCTTAAAATCAATGGAAAAAATAGTCACAAAAAGGTACTATTTTTTTTAGCAACTGCAAACATAATTTTCTTTCCATCAATTTAAAAGTGGATAAATATCCAGTTAAAGCATATCTTGACAGTTCTATATGGATTCGATGCTTTAGCAGCTCCCAAAATATCTATGTTATTAATATTGAAGAAATTCAGTGTCAGAATTCAGACTTATTTTTTTCTGGTCAAAAGCTAAAGAAATAGTTTTTAAAAACTATAACAAATATACCAGAAGCTTGGGATCAAGAATGGGAAACTCCATTCGTTAAAACCAATTGGCAACCAAGTTTTGAAGAACTGTTTATATCATGTGATTTAAGTTTGAAATTAATGTATCATTTTTTAAGATCAAATGGATAGAATTTCTCTGAAGAACAGATTAATGATTATTAACCAAGTTTCTGACCACTTCAAAAAGGGAAACATGAAAATAGAAATTGATGGTGAAAAGCAGTTTCCTAAGATTGCAGGAAGTTGAAAGCGGTCAATGCAGCACAGAAATAAAATATTGGATTGCAGTGGATTCCACAGTAGTGATGCATATGAGCCAAATATGGAAAAAGCAAGGACATTAGCCTGGCAATCAAATGCAGGTTAGTTCGCACTATTGTGTTCCATGTAGCTATTTATGGTTGTGAAACTTGGTCCTGATAAAATCAAAACAGAAAGAAAATTGACTAGTTTGAGCTGTGGTGCTGGAGAAGTTTCCTGTGTATATCTTGGGCAGCAAAGATGATTAACAATTAAGTGGAACGCATAACACGAGTTATGTCACGAGAAGGCAAAATCACAAGACTGTCTTATTTATTTTGGCCATGTCATGCAGGGAAATTCACTGTAGGAAAACAATTAAGTTTGGAAGAGTTAGCAGTAACAGGCAACCAGACCAGCCAGAACATAGGAAAAATAAATGATGCAAGATTGGAAGATGTGGAGAGATCTAGCCCATAGAATTGCCAAGAGTCAGACACAATGAATGGATAAAATCATCACCATCATGCAAGAAATTTGAAGGCATTTAACTCAAATGTTTTAATTATACTTCTGTTTACATCTCTTTTGGAATAATGGCATATAATACATTGACAGAATTATTAAAGAAGACTCTGGTTTTAAAAACATGTAGATTGTGCAGAGTAAAATACAACTTGGAATTAATATGCTCAGAACAAATATGGTTTTTTTTTGTGCTCCTATAATAGCCAAAAGATAAAAAAGATTGGATTTCAGAGATGTGTGCTTTAACAATTGTTGAGAAAATTATATATTTGGTTAATCAGTCAATGTCAAATTATCTTTTCTTTTGTAAAAATTCTTGGCCAACTCGGTCAGTATTGAAAGCTTAAATTTATTTTAAAAAAACTTGAAAGATTACATGAATTTGGAATACAGCGCTAATAGAGTTTTTAAACATATTTTCCAGTTTTTCTTTTCTTTTGTATTTGTCTATTGCTTCTTTTGTTCATTTTTATTTTACATTACTTTATCTCTGTTGAAAATCGATTTATCAACTCTCAAAGGTAAAAAAGACACAATGGGAAGTCTTGCACACTGGGGTGAACCTGGCTCAAGTTGGAAAAATAAATATTGAAGATTTATTGTTGTTACCAAGGGGTTTGTTGTTGTTTTAATTGTTTTTATATTGGATTTTTATCCTTGTAAAGTGAGAAGTATCACTGAGAGTGAGTTGAGTGGCCATATAAATTTTCTTAAACAAATAAATACAGGTAGTCCTTGACTTACAACAGTTCATTTAGTGACCGTTCAAAATTACAACGGAACTGAAAAAAGGAACTTATGACCATTTTCACACTTATGACTGTAGCATCATCCCCATGGTCACATGATTTACATTCAGATGCTTGACAATTGGTTCATATTTATGACGGTTATTGTGTCCGGGGGGTCATGTGATCCCCTTTTACAACCTTCTGACAAGAAAAGTTAATGGGGAAGCCAGTTTCACTTAACAACTATGTTATTAATTTAAGAACTGCAGTGATTCATTTAACAAATGTAGCAAGAAAAGTTTATTTATTTATTTATTTATTTATTTATTTATTTATTTATTTATTTATTTATTTATTTATTTATTTATTTATTTATTTAAACTTATTAGTCGCCCCCTCTCCCCACAGGGACTCGGGGCGACGTACACAAGCAACAGTTAGCACAGTGTCAGAGGAGGTAAAAAATAAATAAATAATTACAATAAATAACATTAATAGTTTAAAAACTAAAATTGACAATTAAAAATGACCTAGGGGTGGAAAAGTTGTCGAATTATGCCAGGCCGGCTAGCCGAAACAGGTGGGTCTTCAGTTTACTGCGGAAGGAGCGGAGATCGGTTGTTGTTCTAATGTCTGGGGGGAGGTCGTTCCAAAGGGTAGGGCCTGCCACAGAGAAGGACCTACTCCTGGGCACCGCCCTCTGACAATCTCTAGAGGACGGCACCCGGAGGAGACCCTCTCTGTGTGAGCGAATGGGTTGCAGGGATGTATGGGGCAGGACACGATCCCGCAGGTAACTAGGACCTATGCCATGGAGCGCTTTGAAGATGGTAACTAACACCTTGAAGCGCACCCGGTAGGCCACAGGAAGCCAGTGCAGCTTGCGCAGGAGCGGTGTTATATGGGAGAACCTCGATCTCCCCATAATTACCCGCGCGGCTGCATTCTGGACCAACTGCAGTCTCCGGGTGCACCTCAAGGGGAGCCCCATGTAGAGAGCATTACAGTAGTCCAGGCGAGACGTCACCAGCGCGTGAGTGACTGTGTGCAGGGCCTCCCGGTCCAAAAGGGGTCGCAATTGGCGCACCAGGCGAACCTGGTGGAATGTCCCCCTCGCCACGGCTGCCACATGATCTTCCATAGCCAGCCGGGCATCAAGGAGGACGCCCAAATTGCGTGCCCGTTCCACCGGGGCTAATTGTTCATCCCCGATGGCCAGCGATGGAATGTGCTGGTTGTACCGGGGTGCCGGAAGCCACAGCCACTCTGTCTTGGAGGGGTTGAGCTTGAGCCTGTTGTCACCCATCCAGACCCGCACGGCTTCCAGACAACGGGACATCACTTCAACAGCCTCGTTGGGGTGGTTTGGGGTGGAAAAATACAGCTGAGTGTCATCAGCGTACAGATGATATCTCACCCCAAAACCACGGATGATCTCGCCCAGCGGTTTCATATATGTGTTGAACAGGAGAGGCGAGAGGATCGACCCCTGTGGGACCCCACAAGTGAGGGGCCTCGGGGTCGACCTCTGCTCCCCTGTCAACACACATTGCGTCCGGCCAGAGAGGTAGGAGCGGAACCACCGCAATACGGTGCCCCCGATCCCCAACCCCTCCAGACGGCGCAATAGGATACCATGGTCGATGGTATCGAAAGCCGCCGAGAGGTCTAATAGGACAAGGATGGAGGAACAACCCCCATCCTTTGCCCTCCAGAGATCATCCACCAACGCGACCAAGGTCGTCTCCGTGCTGTGACCGGGTCGGAAGCCGGACTGGCGCGGGTCTAGATAATCATCTTCCTCCAGGTGACGCGGGAACTGCTGAGCCACCACACTCTCAACAACCTTCGCTAAAAAAGGAAGGTTGGAGACAGGACGATAATTTGCTAGCTCCATTGGGTCCAGAGAAGGCTTCTTGAGCAGGGGTCTCACCACCGCCTCTTTCAAGGCGGTTGGTAAAAGGCCCTCACCCAACGAAGCGTTCACCAGTCCCAGTAGCCAGCCACGTGAACCCTCCCAGGAAGCCAGTACCAACCAGGAGGGGCACGGGTCCAATAAACATGTGGTGGCTAGTTGTAAAAGTTGTAAAATGGGGCAGAGCTCACCTACCAAATTTCTCACTTGCCAACTTAAATTCTGGGCTCAGTTGTGGTCATAAGTCAAGGATGCACTTTATTTAATTCTTCAATCATTTAACAATGCTGAAATACTTTGCTGTTGGTTCAATGCTCCTATTGCTTTTATTGCAGATTAGTGCAACTTGCATAGCATTCTTGGGAGAATGAAGGTATGGGATATTGTTTACATAAATAAGAAAGCTTAAGATTCCATCTTGATAGTTACAGCTTATCAATGTACTGCAAAGTATTTTATCAGTTAAAACAGAATTCAAGATATGAAAAATGTCTTCGTTGTTTGAGTTATTAAGAGAATGCATATTTACAAAAGGCGAAAGCATTGCATCTGTGCATATCTTTAAGTCACTGTTGACTCCTGGCAACTGTCTAGACAAGTTCCTGCAATTTTCTTGGCAAGATTTCCCACAAATGATTTGCAATTGCCTTCTTCCCAGATTTGAGAGAGGACTAGACCAACTGTCTTTGAGCCTAAGGTGGAGCTAGGACTCCCAGTCCCCTGATTTCTAGCCTAGTACCTTAGCCACCAAACTGGTCCTACAAATATGTCTCTCAAAATTTGTCAAAATTGACAAAATAGTTAGATAGTGTTGTATGGGGTTATGGTTTACCCTCTGTATGTAAGGTTGATGTATAACCTTATAATGGAAGGCTGTGGGAAGCAGTCACAATAGCACCTACAGTGAAGGTGGTTATATGTTTTCACACTTTTCCACTGCAGGATGAAGTCAGGAGCTCTTCCCCCCCCCCCACATTGCAGAGGAGTATGTGAGAATTTAGATACTCACGGTCACTAGAGATGGGGAGAAATAGATTTCATTCATACCTGAATGAAAAAAAGAATTGAAACCAAATTCCTTTAATAGTACTGAAATGTTCAAAGTACTTTGCCAATTGAAAGTTTCTGTGTGACAGAGAATGTGAGACAATCTGTGTGAAAGAAAGTGGGTGGGAGAGAGCCGACCTGCATCAAAGTGTAGTTATTGGAAACAATTCCTTCACATTTAAAGGAATAAAAAAATATTTATTTAAGAAAAATAAGAGAACGTGCTCATCGGAAAAATTCTAAATAAAAACGCATATGAGTGGGAAAGTGTGCAGCAAAAAACATCTAAATTTTAATGTTTTTTTAAAAAAATCTCAATGGAGGACTTAGAAATGCAAAACAAGAAATCATGAGAAAGTGACATATTCAATGGTCATTGGAAGTCACATTGGATTTCCTAGACAAATCAATCAAGCAGTCAGGCAATAGGTGTTTATTTTATTTGTTGTGACAAATAAAGAAGATTGCTTCTGGATTAGATCAAAGGCCATTCCTTCATCAATTTTTATTTCCAGAGGAGCCAAGCAGATGATTCTGGGCAGTCTACAAATGGGGCACAATGAGAAATTTTCTTTCTCATTTTGCTGACAAACAGATATTTGGAAACACGTCATTTCTAGTTTTGAAATATATATTGCCATCCACAATAGTGGCCATTGGTTGTGACTAATTATTTACCTACTTTTTTCTTGCTTTTTCAAGCTGTCTCGTTTTTCTGACTAATATCATGATTTACAGCTGGAAATGTCATAGTTAATGATGAGTAGAAAATTTCTCTTTTGTCCGTCCTCATTCCAATCATTTAACTTTATATCAATCTATTTTTCATTATAGTACAGCCTTTAAACAATTTAATTAAATATGATAGTACTTAAGCACTTAAATTATTCTATTTTAATACTTTCCCTCTTTTCTAGTAAAATAAGTAGACAAACAATTTTTAATTTGGAAGTTTACCTTGAGTTTACTAACCACAATTATGCACTTTCAAGTTCAAATGTGATGAAATTCTCCAATCTTCTTATATACTAAATGTTGCACTTGATTATGTGCCATCATTTTTGACTACTAGTGATTATACAGATATATTTTCTCCATGAGAATTCTGTGTCACAATGTTAATTTTATTTGAAGATTTTTGAATCTTCAAATAAATTCCTCTTTTTGAGAAGAGCAACTAAGATGATTAGGACCCTCGAGACTAAAACATATGAACAATGGTTGCAGAAATTGGGTATGATCAGTCTAGACAAAGAAGGACTAAGAGGGACATGATAGCATTATTTCAGTATTTGAGAGGCTGCCACAAAGAAGAAGGGGTCAACTTATTTTTCAAAGCACCAAAAGGCAAGACAAGACACAATGGATGGAAACAAATCAAGAAGAGAAGCAACCTGGAATCAAAGCGAAATTTCGTAACAGAACAATTAACCGGTGGAACTGCTTGCATTCAGAAGTTGTGGGTGCTTCATCACTAGAGGTTTCTAAGAAGAAACTGGACAGTCACTTATCTAAAATGGTAGAGGGTCTCCTGCTTGACCAGGGGGTTGGACTAGAAAATCCCCAAGGTCTCTTCCAGCTCTACTCTGAATTGAATTGAAAAATTGAATTGAAAAAAACCTAAAATTATGTCAGAACCAGTACTGAATATTTTTTTATCTAGAGAGATAACTCTTTTTAAGCAAAATTCCAGATTTCCATATATTAGTGCTGAAATTCTTACATTGACTATATTTTCTTACACGCTTCCAATATATTTAATACTCCCACGTAACACCTCTCCTGCGCGAGCTGCACTGGCTACCTGTGGTTTTTCGGGTGCGTTTCAAGGTGCTGATTACCATCTTTAAAGCGCTCCATGGCACGGGACCTAGTTACTTGCGGGATCGCATCCTCCCACATACATCCCTGCGGCCAATTCGCTCACACAGAGAGGGACTTCTCCTGGTGCCGTCCACTAGGCAATGCCAACGGGCGACACCAAGGAGTAGGGCCTTCTCTGTGATGGGCCCAACCCTCTGGAATGACCTCCCCCCCGACATTAGAACCACTACTGACCTCCGCTCCTTCCGGCAAAAATTGAAGACTCACCTGTTCCGATTAGCAGGCCTGGCATAATTACAACTGTCCCTCCTGGCAAATGTATTAACTGGTTATTTTAGGGGTATTGTTTTTAACTTATTGTGTGTGTTTTAGGGGTTCAAAATCCTATATTTATATATATTGCTTTGTACAGTTCTTTTAATTCCATTTTTAACCTCCTCCATTCCAACTGTACATATTCAATTTTTATTGTATTTTGATATATTTTGCATGGACTGTACACTGCCCCGAGTCCCTTTTGGGAGAGGGGGCGGTCTAGAAGCATGAATAATAAATAATAATAAATAAATATCAGTAATATAATAGTTAAATTTTCAATGATTCCTTAAAAACTATTGTCTTTCCTTAATAATCTGTTCATATGGCATAGATGAAGATATTTATCTCAAAATTTTGAATTTTCAGAAGAATAAGCTTGTTGCAAAAAACAAACAAACCCCTCTTGATAGTTTAATGCATTTAAGGAAAAATGTGGTGACACATTTTGCTGATTATGGATACATACTTTTTTGTATGCAGAGAATTATAGCAAAGATTAGCTTGTATGAGATATATGGATCAGAAAATTAATGTATCAAATATAAAAGTATTTGTGTTGGATCATGAATTTTATATATACAAATGGCAAAATGTTAGCAAATAAATTAATTTGTGATCTTAAAAACATTAATTTGCTTAATGTGGCAGACACTTTACTTGGTAAAAAAAGTAACGATAGTACATGTTCTGTTGGAAGAAATTATTATTTGCTCAAGTGAAAAAGTTAATGAGACTAAATTGCAAAACAATATTGGAAGGAAGAAAAAAGGAAGGAACAGTAAAGAAATGAGTTAGGAAATGTGAGAAAGGGAAAGACCACGAAAGGTGCAGTTGAATGAAACTCATGAACATCTGGAAAACAAATTCATCAAAATTTTAAAGAACAACAGGCAATATTTTAAGTAGTATGTGGACATCATAAAAGCAAAAGTGGTCTTCCAGAAACAGATAGATATGGTGAGGAACAGTAAGTAGTTTTGTGAAAACTATAGTTGTGCTTCCTTTCCTTTGTGTTATCTTACGCTTTTAATTTTTTAAACGTATCTTTTCTATTTCTCAAAATTGCTTACTTTGAAAAAGAATAGTGTGATAGGTATAAAGATATGTGCAAATGTATACTATTTTTTCCTCAGATATTAATTCTGTTTTCTTCTTCAATTATCTATCTTTTTTTCCTCAGTTGTAGATCCCTCATCTTTACCCAATCAGCCCACCTAGTATATTTTTTAAAAAAAAATAGATTTATGGATATAATAACAAAAGAAATAACAAATTAGATTTAGATCTAATTTTTTACTTTTCTATGGATTCCTTCTTTACTTTTAACTCACAGCTACAATAGTACAAGACAGACTAGAAACAATTTTGTCATGCAGTCTTGGATTCTGCCTTTCAAATAAAAGAAATTTACGTGCCTTCAGAAATCCACTGGACCCATGTATCGTATTCAAAATACTTTTAAAAAGTTTTTCAATTATTATTTCTTTAAGAATTTTCCCCATACCATTCCACTACACCCAAAGTAGTAGCATCATACTCACATAAAATCAGAGCAAGGAACCACAGAAGACAGAAAATTCTGACCATTTTTTTTCCTTTTGGCAATCTTTCTTTTAAAAAGGCAGAGGAGAATTATAATTAATTTGATGGAAGAAATAGGTTCCCGTTAGTGGAAGAGGATGTGATGTCAGCTACTTCCCCTCCCTCTCAAAACAGTTTGAGCTTTCCAATGAGCAAATTGAATCTCCTGAAGGGGCAGCTGGTGGGTTTTTATGCAAAACTGAAGGCAATCAGCTACTTTGATTACAGGCCATGAACAATTTGGGAAACAGTTAAAAAAGGAGCAGGTATGCAAAAATAATTGTTCATAATTTTAGCTTAGCTTCCTGCAATTGTCTTAGAAATTCCCAAATGCCATTTGTATATCTATATGCACAATTTATATAGATTCAGCTGGGATAATGAGGTTAAAGCAACATTACGATCATCATAGACTAACAGTATTCTGTCAGCTCTCAAAACATCCAACTTTGATCTCCATTATTCAGCAGAAATCCTCAAAATGCATAGGGTCACCAAGGGCAGTGTTTTTGGTATCTGAACAAATGTTGATAATTGGAAATCAGGTGGCAGTATGAGCTAACCTGTCATGTATTTCTTCAGATGATCATCATTTTAGCCATTTTCTGTCCACTGTAGGATGAAGCTCTCTACTGCATGTTTCCAACCAATACTGAGCTTTCTTTTGCCAATTGGAACCACAATACTTGCTGATATTGTCGATCCATCTTGTTTTAGGTCTCTTTCATGGGTGCTTTTTATCAAGTGGGATCCACTCTGTGACTGCCTTGATCCACCTGCCATCAGTTCTTCTTGCTATGTGACCAGTCCATTTCCATTTCAATTCTTTCACTCTCCTGATGATATCATATATTTTTGTTCATTCTCTCATCCATATGCAGGTCTATCTATCTTGTCTTCTAATGCCGAGCATATATCTTTCCATAGCGTCACTTGTATTGATTGTGAGGTTAGTATCCATGTTTCATCATCATATGTAAGAACAACAGGGGTGGGTTTCAGCCGGTACAAACTGGTATGGGCGTACCGGTTGGTGAAATTTAGCACGGCTTCCCATACCTGTTCCGGCCCTGTACCGGAATCCTCCCTCCCCTGCAATCAGCAAGCTGCGGAAAAGGAAGAGAGTGCCAGCCAACATCCCCACCTCCTTCCTTTGCACTTCCCCCTCGCCGCTTTCCTAGCCAGCCATCTAGCCAGGCAGGGCTGCAGCCGGCGGGCCAGCATCCCTGCCTCCTTCCTTTGCGAGCCGCAAGCTGAGAAACAGAGGCAACAAACGAAACAGAGGCAACAAACAAAGGAAGGAGGCGGGGATGCTGGCTGGCGCTCTCTTCATTTACCACGGCCCGTCAGCTGCAGCCCTGCCTGGCTGGGTGGCTGGCTGGGAAAGCGGCGAGGGGAGAGCGCCGGACCACCATCCCCACCTTCTTTGCAAGCCGCCACAGAGAGAGAAAGAAAGAGAAAGAGAAAGAAGAAAAGAGAAAGAAAGTAAGAAAAAAACGAAAAAAAGAAAAAAGAAAGTGGGAGAGAGATGAAAGAAAGAAAGAAAGAAAGAGAACTTATGACCACAATTGAGCCCAAAGTTTTGGTTGCTAAGCAAGAGCATTGTTAAGTGAGTTTCACCACATTTTCCAAGTTGGCCATGCCCACCCAGTCACGTGACTGCTGGGCCACTCCTACAAAACAGGCCACACCTACAGAATACGTTCTAAAAAATTTTGAAACCCACCAATGAAGAATAGGTAGCGACACAAAACTTTTGTCTTCAGGTATAGGAGGAGGTTGTTCTTTAAAATTATGCTTAGCTTGCATATATATCCAGTGTCAATGCGTAAGGCATTCATAGCACACAAAAAATACATTACAGAAAAAGAGCAAATTTCTGTAATTTCAAAATATTGTGAGAAATATTTTAGAGGATGAAATAATGATTTTATGTTTTTATCCCATGATCCCTTAGCTTTGCTGTTTTACCTTTTTTCACACACAAAATAATCTTCCAATATTAGTTTTCTTGATTTTCTCTGTATGATATTATTTTGAAGGAATCCTGGTAGGTTTGTTGGTTTCTATGATTATAATTCCAATTGAGATTAAGTTGGAAAGAAGAAGAAAGAAGAAAGTAGGAAGACGAAGATGACAATTCTTTAGCTTTTTTATGTGCAAGCATTTCATTTTAATAGATCATTAAACCTCTTATTGCTTATGCTTCACTGATCCTAGAAGATTTCTTAGGATGTGTTGAAAAAACTGGGAAATGTTTTTATTAGCTGCTGGAAGGAACAAGAAAAGCAGGAGATGGAAGACTCCTACAGTAACAAACACGGATACCATTCCTGGAGGACCAAAGAAAGAGCTGAAGTGTAATCGGGAAGAATAGTATTTAGTCTCAGGGAAAAGTAAACTCCTGAAAATGAGAAGATAGTGGGGGATCCAAAAATAAAATACTACAGAGTATTACATGAATAACTTTCCATGCTAAAGAAGTCATATAGTAATTAGAGAGAAGTAAATGTTCTGATGATGATGAAACTGATTGAAACTGATTTCCTAGAATATAGTACAGAACTACATATTTGGTAACTAATATCACTTTTAACTGGCAAAGTTTTGCAACAATACAATTTACTTTCAATTTGACAGGGAATTAAGTTAGACATTTTAAAATATTTTTCTTTGTGAGTCCATTGTCACCCAAAATATTTATTTTTTATTTTATTTAGTTTGTCACTCATGTACAAGATAACAGGAGTAAGAATAAACATGCATAAGAACACAAGAAATGGGTACAAATAAATGAAGACATTAAGACAGGGACGTTAGGCAAACTCGTGCACTAATCCACATCCCCACTGACCTCTTAGGAATGGGGTGAAATCAACAGTAGACAGTTTAAGGTTAAACTTATGTGGGTTTGAGGATGTAACAACAGAGTCAAGTAGTGCATTCCAGACATTGACAACTCTGTTGCTGAAGACATATTTTATGCAATCGAGTTTGGTGTGGTTTACCTTGAGTTTGTATCTATTGTGTGCTCGTGTATTATTGCGGTTGAAGCTGAAGTAGTCGTTGACAGTTAGGATGTTGTAGCAGATAATTTTGTGTACTACGCTCAGGTCAGACTGTAGGCAACCTAGTTCTAGGTTGTCCAAGCCCAAAATTTCAAGCCTGGTGGCATCAGGTATTCTGTTGTGAATAGAGGAGTGGAGTACTCTTTTCGTGAAGTACCTCTGGACTCACTCAATTGTGTTAATGTCCAATATACAGTGCGGATCCTAGACAGATGAGCTGTATTCTAGAATTAGTCTAGCAAAGGTTTTGTATTCCCTAGTTTGCAGTACAATATTACTGGAGAAGAAGCTTTGCAAGATTAGGTTAACAACTCGTAATGCCTTTTTGGCAATGCTGTTACAGTGAGCTATGGCACTTAGATCATTTGATATGAGTACTCCAATGTCTTTGACAGAGTGGGGGTCGTCTACGAGGTTGTATCCATCTAGTTTGTATTTGGTGTTTGGAGTTGCCAATTGTTTGATCACTCAGACACATAGTAAAGATCGCTTTGAAGGGCAACAGCATTGTCAGTGGTGTTTAATAGTTTTACGTCATCAGCAAAGAGGACGCAGCTGCTTTTGAGATGATCGTAAAGGTCATTTATGTAAAGTAAAAAGAGTGTAGGTCCTAAGACACTGCCTTAGGGGACACCGCTGTTAACTGGTGCACCGCTGTTAACTGGTGCAGGGTTTGACTATTTGTTGCCTGTTTGATAGGAACACTATCCACTTATGTAGGGATCTGAAAATGCCATAAGATTTTAGTTTTAACAGTAGTTTGTCATGTATCACATAATCAAAGGCTTTGCAGAAGTCTATGTAAATTGCATCTATTGCTTTACCCTGGTTGAGTTGTGTAGTCCATATGTTTTTGCAATGAAGAAGTTGCAGATTACAGGACAAATTTTTCCTGAAACCAAACTGCTTGTTAGAGAGTAGGTTGTTTCTCTCTAAGTGGTGGGTAATGGATTGGTTAATGATTGATTCCATGACTTTGCAGGTGACCCAATATAGTGAGATTGGTCTAGGCTGGAGTCTCCTTTTTTGAAAATGAGGATAACTGTGGCTAAAGACCATAGGTTGAGCATAGAGCTGGTTCTGAAAGATATCTCATAGATTATGCTTAGAGGTTCTCCTATGGCAGTGGAAAGCTTTTTTAAGAAGTAGGCACATAATCCGTCAGGGCCAATAGATAGAAATGGTTTTAGGTTGCATAGTGCCTTTTCAACTTTATCTTCTGTAAAGTTGATATGTATCAGATCATTGCAGTTGGTTGTGATATGACTAGGAAAAGTGGGGCATGAGCCATTGCTGTTCACAAAGACTGAACTGAAGAACGTGTTGAAGAGATTGGCCTTAACGGTTTCATTAATACAGTCTTTCCCGTTAGGACTTTTTAGGGGTAGGATGGTTCTTGAGTCTTTAAGTTTGGTGTTTACAAAATTATAGAAGGTGCAGGTGGATTTTGTGTGTAAGAGGTTTTCTTCTTGTTTTCAGTGATAATTTGCGCATTCTGCCTTTATTTGGCGGCATAAGGTACTGTAGCAGCTTTTAAAATTAGCTACATGGCAAGTGTTGTTTTTTTCGCTAAAGAGATTTTTTTTTTTGATTGAAGATTCCTTATTGTTGTGGATAATTTGTTTTTTCTGGTTGTGGGGATTATTAATGGTACATATAGTTTGATTACTCTTTTGACTTCAAGCAAGAAAGTCTTATAATGGTCTTCAGTAGTATTACAGCCAGAGAACTTGCCAATCAAGAGGTGATAGGTTGGCAGCTATGAGATCATAGTTGGCTTTTTAAAAAAACCTCTTTTTTAAAAAAAAAAACTTTTTTATAAACTCCTGAAAATGAGAAGATAGTGGGGGATCCAAAGATAAAATACTACAGAGTATTAAATAGATATTTTTCCATGCCAAAGACATCATATATAAATATAATAACCAGTGAGAATTTATTGTTCTGATGATGATGAAACTGATGATTTCCTAGAATATAGTACAGAACTACATATTTGGTAACTAAAAATCACTTTTAATTCCCCTTGCAAAGTTTTGCAACAACACAATTTATTTTCAGTTTCACAGGGAATTAAGTCAGGCATTTTAAAATATTTTTCTTTGTGATTCCGTTGTCACCCAAAATAACCAGGGAAATTTCCATGTCAGCAATTAAGACTCAGTAAAATAGCAGATTGTCAACTGATGCAGAACTGGGGTGAAGTAAATACTTTTGGAAAAATGAGAAACCATTTGTCACTCAAATTTCTTCTCTCTTATCAACATTAATAATGATAGTGATTCCTAATTCCAAGTGAATGGAAGCCTTATTCAACACAACTTCTGTTGTACCTCTCTGATGTTTCAGTTTGCTTTCTTGAATTAATGATCTTGAACATTAGTGTCTCCTAAAATGAAGATGGAGGGCGAAGATGGAGCAATAGCTGGGAGGAATAAAGTTTCATTCTAAATGTTTGGGTCTCCTCAAGTTTAATAACACAAGATATATTGCTTGAGAGAAGAATCTTTATATTTAAACAGCTTTAGAATTGTTTTGCTTTGAAATTATGCAAAGACAGAAGAACATATTTCTTCTCTAATTTATTTTGGAAGGGGAATCTTGTTATTTTTCTCATGTTTTGTTATTATGTGAACTTGTGTAATTTTTTAAATATCTGACTCTTAATGATACACTTGATTTTTTATATTTATATGCCCTTGGCTATTGGGAACATGTACATATTTCAGTTTGTTTTATGGCTGGTTCAGTTTTTTTCTTTTCTTCTCCTTCTTTCTCTCTATGCCTCTCCCTTTGCTTTTTCTTTTTTATATTCCTGAAAGTCAACATTCATTTTAATTTAATGTATTAGCTTAATCTGAAAAAGATTCTTCCTTTCTCTTATAATGGTTCAGGTTACATAACAATAATTTGATTGATTGATTGATTACTTTAAAAAACATTTTAAAACATTTTATTTTTTCTCATTGTTTTGATTGAGCTATAGCATGGATTAGTCTGGGAAATGTCTTCTTCTTGTCACTTTTTAAAAATACCCAACAGTAATTTCCTTTTTACCATGGAATATTAAAAGGATCGGAGTCTCCAGACAAATGTAGCTGAGTTAAAAGCTTGGAACTAAAAATCCCAGCATTTTTTTTGCAGGAGATTCTCATGCTGCATGAACAGCTTTTATAGGATAAGGTAAGGTGGCAATTCAAAAGAAGAAGCCTGTGCAAGAGTAAGCAAAGCAAAGGCCTCCCCGCGAGGAAGCTTGCCGCCCGCCGCCCCCGCCAGCCACCGCTTCAGCGAGGGAAGGCCCAAAGGCCACCCCGCGAGGAAGCTTGCCGCCCCCGCCAGCTCGTGCTTCAGTGAGGGAAGGCCCAAAGACCTCCCCGCGAGGAAGCTTGCCGCCCGCCGCCCACACCTCCCCGTCAGCCCGTACTTCAGCGAGGGAAGGCCCGAAGGCCTCCCCGTGAGGAAGCTTGCTGCCTGCTGCCCGCGCCGCCCCTGCCAGCCCGCGCTTCAGCGAGGGAAGGCCTGAAGACCTCCCTGCGAGGAAGCTTGCCACCCGCCGCCCCCGCCAGCCCGCCGCTTCAGCGAGGGAAGGCCCGAAGGCCTCCCCACGAGAAAGCTTGCCGCTCGCCACCCGCGCCACCCCCACCAGCCCACTGCTTCAGCGAGGGAAGGCCTGAAGGCCTTCCGTCATGGAAGCTAGCTTCCCGCCGCCCCCCTCGCGCTTAGTTGCTTACCTGAGGGAAGCAGCAAGCTCCTGGAAGGCGAAGGGAAGGGAGTTTTAAAATGGAGGACCCGCTTTTAAACGGGTCGCCTCCAGCCCGCTCACTGATTGCCTGGACTCCAGCCAATCAGTGAGCGGTGGGCTGAGCTAGCCTAGTTTAGTGCGGACGGGTGGGGGAGCGAGTGAGCTGCGTCGGAATGGCAAGGGTGATCAAGCAACAGGGCCGGTGCCAGTTCTCAGAAGTTACTTCCAGGTCCGGTTACTTCCGGATCTGTTCAGGATCTGGTTCGCCCGAACCGGTGCGAACCGGCAGAAACCCACCACTGCCATGGAGGGTTGGTCATTAGGCATTTTTCTCCTTGACTATGTCATCAGTGACACAGTTCAGAAGCAAATGGGCACCACACCAACATCAGAGAACATGCAGGAGAAATGCCTACAGTGGGTACAGCCATATTTTACAAGCAGCATCCTACAGTTCATTGCTTCCACTCTAATATGGACGACAAGCAGCCAGGTGGAAGGTCAAAACAAAGATGACAAGATACAATAAATGTGGACATGAAATATGCCCAATTGCACCCAGATGCTGTGTTTGATTGCACAAAATGATCTGAAAAGTAGACACTGCATTTTCAAGAAAAAGACTAGGATGATAATGATGATGTAAGGTGGCAATTCAAAATGTGCTAAATGTGATCAATTATTGAAGAATAAGTATCATATTGACAAGGTTACTTTTTAATATTGTCACAATCATTGCTAACATTTAGTACTTATGAATATATGCAGTCTAACATCAACAAAAGCACAATTGTCAATATCTGAATATAGATAGTCCTCAACTTACAACAGTTCATTTAGTGACTGTTCAAAGTTACAAAGACACTGAAAAAAGTGATTTATGCCAATTTTTCACAGTTATGATTTTTGCACAATCCCCATGGTCATTATCAAAATTCAGATGCTTGGCAATTGACTCATATTTATGATAGTTGCATGTTCTGGGATCATGTGGCCACTTTTTGTGACCTTCTGACAAGCAAAATGAATGAGGAAGCCAGATTCATTTAGCAACCATGTCACTAACTTAACAACTGCACTGATTCACTTAACAACTATGGCAAGAAAGGTTATAAAGTGAGGCAAAACTCACTTAACAAAACAAATTTTGGTCTACCAAAGTATAGGGAGAAAATCTGATTCAACTCTTGATTCTTTTCAGATTCCACCACCAAATTAAATTCTCAGATTTTAAATATTTTACAAAATCATATATATGAATGTAATTTAATATATATTTGGTATTTCTTAATCATTCTGAACTGGAATTATATTTTTCCCCTCAAAATTGAAAATTACTTTTTGCTAGCATATTTACCAATATGTCAATTTTTGATATCTTAAGGATATCCTTAAAACGTGTCAAGGATTACTACATGATACTTCACTTAGTGACTGTAGTGACAACCAAGTTGGAAGTGAGGTCAAAGGTCTGTCACAGATATGTGATTTTTTGTATACTTTCTGCAGTGCTTAGCAATGGAATTGCAAGTCTCCACTGTGGTTGCTAAGCAAACTTCCTGTCCTTTTTCTATTTTACTTTGTCAAAGTCTTTCCCTTTCATTGAGAATCCTAAGGAAAAATACTGGTGGCATCTGAATATCTTTTCTAAGGCCTCCATTGTACCCTGTAAATGCTAATCTATAGCATATTTCTCGATTGCCATTATCTTCTTTAATAAAATAAAAAGCTATTCACCACTTAAATATCTTTGTTGTCAATTTTAAGAGTGACTGCTATCCATGCTGTAGTTTGGAAGCAAGAGATCATCCCTCCTAACATCTATTATATGGGGTGCTGCAGGGGTCTGTACTCTCTCTGCTCCTAATTGACATATTCGTGAAGTTCCTGGATGAGCCCATCTGTAGCCCTGGGGTAGGATATCATGTGTATGTTGATTACCAGATATATATTTCAGCCTCTGGTGAGGCATTGCTCCTAATGTTCCGACTCAAAAACTGGAAGCTTTGAGGTTTTAGATAGGGAGCAACAAGCTTCAGCTGAATCCTGGTAAGATTTAAATATATTTGGGTTTGGGGACCTTCTGAATCTTGAACTTTACCATCTTGGCTGCTGGATGGATAATTACTGCTTGAAACAGGCCAGTGCATAATCTGGGGGCTCATAACTCCTACTCAAGATACAGGTACTGTCATGGGCCTCGTATAACTTTGAGCTGGCAGTTATGTGTGCTTCCAGAACTATGTTTATTGCACCTGTGCTCTGCAAACTGCATAGTTTGCTAGTTGGCATCCAAGTCCAATTCAAGGTTCTGGGCTAGATTTTAAATTCCTAAATAGCATCGGTCCAGGTAATCTGAGGGAACTCTGTCCCTGTCTGTCAATAAAGGAGCTTCGTTTGGTGGAACCCACTCAAAGGGAGACCTTTTCCTGTAGTAGTACACATTTTTTGGAATATCACTCCTCCAAGGTGAGATTGGCCCCAATTCTATTGTTCTTCTGGGGAGCTCTTAAAACTTGGTTCAGCTATCAGGCCTTGTGGTCCCATGGGAGGCAGGAGCCTATTAAATGTTTTAGGTTTTAGAATGCATTTCCCCAGTTTTTTATTATTATATGTTTATTTTAACTGTTATTAACAATAATCTTTTTATCTCCATGGCCCTTGATTTTCATTAGTAGAGCTTGCAGATCATTTGCATTTTCACTTTTGGAGTAATAAACATAGTTATTGATGCTTCTTTCTCCAATTTTAAATTTTGTTCATGTTCATCTAGTCCAGAGTAAGTATCCAGCAGGTTCTGACCAGTTCTGGAGAACTGGTAGTGGAAATTTTGAGTAGTTTGGAGAACTGGTAAATACCACCTCTCACTGGCCTCCCGAGTCCTAGCTGATTGGGGGTGGGTGGGTTGCAGTAACCTTCCCTGGAGTGGGGAGGGAATGGAGATTTTACAGTATCCTTCCCTGTCACGCCCACCAAGTCATGCTCACCAAGTCACACTCACAGAACTGGTAGTAATTTTTTTTGAATCCTAGCACTGATCTAGTCCAACTTCCCCCAATAAAGGCAGGTAGGTTGAATAAATAAGGAGAGTGTACAGTCTTGTCTCTTTCTTTAGCCAACTTAGTGCCTGACTATTATGATCTGCCCAGACAGTATCTTCCTGTCTTGTATATAAGTTTCTTGTGTGATCAATGAAAAATTCTGGGATTCTCGTTTTTTGTATTATATGTCACGTTACAAACAACACTTCAACATTTTTTGAAATGTGACATCAGCAGCAAAACAGTTGTGTGTGAATATATATATTGTGGTTATGTTGTGGGTGCTTCTGAGAAAAGCAAAATGGAACATCTGAGAAATATGTAGAAAATCTTAAGAACGGAACCATCTAACAGTAGACTCAATCTCTATTGTGGGTCTAAAATCAACATAGCTTTCAGTCTATCGGAAAGATGGTGGGATTATGGGCATCAAAATCCAAAATAATGGAGAGTTTCATGTTGGGAAAGTCTGCTGTGGATCAATAAGTTGTCCATCTGGGAAAAAATGCATTGAAAGGCAGAGTCTTAAAGCACTTAGAGATAATTCATTACAATATTAATTACCCTGAAAGCTTGAAGAATTCTTAGGAATGATATTTGAAGGAATATTGAATGGAAATATTTGTTTGATATACCGGTATCAGATAAAAAAGCATCCAGTTCAGAATTCTGGTCTCCATAAGTATTGCTGGTTTCCAACACTAGAAATATAGCTATCACTTACTTTCACATTATTCTATTTAGTCATTGTAGGCAATTGTTTTGATAGGCCTTAAATTAAGATTATTTGATATAATCTGAGACTTGGCTACAATGGGTGACTTAGTAAAAATTGCAGTACAGCAATATATTTTTCATAATTCAGTGCTCCCATCTTTACATGGACACAGCCTTTCAGTATAGACAATTTTGTGATATTTATTTCCTGCTTTATTATCTTTGTAAGAAACTAATGGCAGTGAATATACCCATTATTCCTTCCTCCTCCTATTTCCCCCTTAATAACCCTGGGTGGTGGGTTGGGCTGAGAGAGAGTCACACCGTAACCCTGTCAGGTGGGTTGGGCTGAGATTAGCCTAAAGTTACCCAACCTACTTTTATGTCAAAGATGGGACTAGAAATCAGATGCCCGTGTTGACCCCTCATTGGAGCCTTTTGTAGAAAACGGTACAATTCCAGATGGTTATTTACACAACCAACAATCATGGGACTCCCAAGATAGGAAAAAGAATAAAGATGGGGGAAAATTTCTAATGGTATACAATTGTAACTTTCAAATTGTAGGCCAGTACTCAGAGGTTAAAAAGTGCCCCATAACCTTTTTTGATCCCAAGGCATGTAGCTCTATCGATTACTTTTGTGTTTCTCACAGCTTAGTCTCAGGAGCTACTTCGGTCTCGACGTTACCAAGGCCTGAAAGTGATCATCTTCCAATTGAGATGTCCCTGGTATTTCCTTCTGATTTAAGGAAAAGGAACCAAATAATTCAACAGTATAAAACAGTATAGGGTTTCCTGCCTAGGCAGGGGGTTGGACTAGAAGACCTCCAAGGTCCCTTCCAACTCTACTATTGTATTGTATTGTATTAACAAATAGGCCACAACTTGGAAATAGCCCAGGAGAGAAAGCTAACATAGAAAAGGGTTGACGGGAAAGTAGTGACAGAATTTTTGAATTCACCATGTATGGAAACCCTAGCGCTTATATGCTCAAACAGTACAGGTGAACAAGAGCTTTTAGTATATTTTGCAGCAATATGCCATAAATTGAAGCATTTTTTCATGACTACTAAGCCAAAGGGCCAGTCTGATCATAGTCACTCAACATGGTTTGATAATGAATGCAAAGATAGGAGAAAACAGCTCAGGAAATCGCTTAGGAAATACTTAAACAGCCCAAACATGGAATTACAGAAGGAGTATATCACCATGAGGCAGAAATATAAGCAGCTAATGAAGAAAAAAAAAGCCTCTTTTACTGATAATTTTTGGGTTGGCTTAGAACAGGCAGCAAAGCTGGCCTCACCTACACTCTTCTGGTTGGAGGGTCTCAAAAATTATTAAAGATAGAAAATCAACAAATGACCCAAATATTACTGCAGTAAGTTGGGAGAGGCATCTGGCCACTCCAGCAGTAGCGGAAAGTTCTGATGACGTGATATCTTCTCTTAGCCTGAAACAGGGATATGAAGCCTTACCCCAGTGGGCAGAAGTGTCAATCATGGAGGTGAGGTGTTTAATTTCTTCCCTGAAGTCAAACAAAGCTCCAGGACAGGATGCATTCCCGGCATCGTTATTTAAAGAAAACATAACCTTTTGGGCCCCTGTCCTGGCGGGTCTCTTTACTTTTATTAATAGAACAGGGCAAATTCCTGCTAGTTGGTGCACATCAATAATTATTCCAGTACATTAAAAAGGCTCTAGACATAACTCAGATAATTTCTGGTTAATTAATTTAATCGGTATTTCAGCAAAAATTTATGCTAAGTATTTACTGCATAAATTAGAAGATTGAATAAAGAGATATAACATTCTAGCTGAAAAATAGACAGGCTTCAGGAGCGGAAGATCTGCTATGAACAATTGTTTTGTATTGGACCATCTAATAATAAGTTCTAGTTTTGGAAAAAACCACTGTATGTGGCATTTATAGACCTAAAGGCTGCCTTCGATACAATTAATAGACAAATATTATGGGATAAATTAAAGGCCATGGGAATAGAAAAGAAATTGCTATATTTAATTAGATTGTTATAAATGGAAACCCAGGTTAGAGTTCGAGTGAACAGGACAGGATCGGTAACAAATACAATCCCAATAAATAAGGACTTAAGACAAGGTTGCATTTTAGCTCCAACACTTTTCAATTTATACTTAAACGACTTGCCAAAATGTTTGGAAGACGTATCACTTTATGGGCCTAGTATAGGAACAAGACAGGTAAATTGCTTGTTATATGCTGATGATATAATTTTGATGTCGGCCTCACAGGTGGGGCTACGAAGGTTACTCGGGAGGTTGGCAGCATATTGCATAAAGAATCTCTTGATAATTAACATAGAGAAATCAAAGGTAATGATATTTAGCAGGCAACAAAAGATGAGGAGATGGATTTTAAATGGCAGAAGAATAGAACAAGTTCAGTCATTTACCTACTTAGGGATAGTATTCCAGACAAATGGTAAATGGAATAAACATGTAAAAGCTGGAGCTCAGAAGAATCTGCCTCAGACGGCCCAATTAAATAAACTTATCTTAGAGAAAACTCCATCTTCATTAACCCCAGTGTTAAAGGTCTTTCAGGTGAAAATTGAACCAATACTTATCCATGGGGCAGAAATATGGGGGTTAGTTAAGTTGCCTGTATTGGAAATCCCTCAAAATAAGTTCTTGAGGAGAATCTTGGTTGTGTCCCCTGGAACCCCAGCATGCGCAGTGAGGGCAGAATTGGGAGTACATGCGATTGGCACAAGGGCCATGTTGAAGACTATTTATTACTGGCTAAGAATAATCGAGCTGGAGGAAGGGAGATTAATAAAGATAGCGCTAATGGAGCATATTAGCGCAAGTAATAAAAATAATTGGTTATCAAGAATTTTGAAGCAGGTATCAAGTTTTGGTATTCCTTTAAACTGGCAGCAGCACGATCTTAGGCAGATCTTGGATTGCACAGAGATTTATGGACATAAGTGCATAATCAGACATTGCACAAGTGACAGCAGCAAATGTTTGCCCCTGGCTATCAGTAAACAAACAAATTTTTAAAATAGAAAAATACTTAACTTCGCCTTTATCTCCCGTCATAAGGAGATTTCTTTCCAAATTGAGATTGGACCAACTTCAAATAAACATTCTTTGGGGCAGGTATAAGGGAATCCCTGCAAGTGAAAGAGTCTGTTTATGTGGGACGGGGGAAGTCAAAACAATATCCCACGTAATTTTTGATTGCCCCCTGTACTCAGATTTGAGGGAACACCAGATGGGTAGGATCTTTTATACCAGCACTCCTAAGTCCAAAGAGCGCTTTTTGCAACATTGTTTGTTAGGTACTAATTTGCAGTTGGTGAAATGGATTGCCAAATTTACTCTAAAATTGATGGAAACAAGGTCAAAATTGGTGCAGCAGAACGCGGTAGATTGTAGGAAAGACTACTTGATGGGGTAGACGTAGGGGTGACATTGTAATATAATTTTAAGCATATTTAATTTGTAATTTAAATTATTGCACTCTATTCTGATTATATTTTAAATTGTATTTTATTTCATTTATATTTTAAATTGTGGTTTATTTCAATCTCATTTTAAACTGTAGTTTTTGTCTCTGGAACTTAGTACTTTGATATGGCCCAAGGACTAATCAATAAAGATTGATTGAGTGAATTGAATTGGCTAGAAATCAGACCCTCCAACATTGTTAATGAAAAGGTATTACATTGCAGTAGTGTAAAGGCCTCTCTAGAGTTTGTTATTGTGACATGAACCAGATGTAATGCTGATTTAAAATGAAATTGACTATGCCCCCAATCGAGCTCCAAGTGATATATTGATATATTCTGTTTCCAATTTTATGTCAAGAAATCTTTAATTAAAGCTACCAATGCCTAATCATGCATTGCAATGCCAGATGCATCAGCATTCCACTGGAGAACTCCAATTTATGTAATTTGTTATTTATATGGGATTTCCAAAAAGAATAATTATCCAGCAGCTAAGCAGTACCAGATCTTAGGACAGGATAGCAGTATGACAATCCTAAAAATTGAAATGTTCAGACATCTTTGATGTTAGCTTGTTTATACTATTCCTTTTGAAAAAAATTCAATGACAATTCTGGATTTCATTTTTTTTTTAAAAATTATTTAAAGCAGCATGAACTGAGATCCCATGAATATTTAACCTGAATGTTCAACTCTGAATTCATAAAGGAATATAACAATTCTTTTATTCCTATTGATGGAACAATATTTGATGAGTAAAAATACATGTACAACATGAATCTGGCAGACAGAATCTGGCAATCTTGTTTGACAAATCTTGCCTAGAAAAATCTTCAGCCCATAATCCTTGTAAAAAGATGAAGTTCTGACATCTGGATAAATTTGCTGGTATAGCTTTGGCAGAATATATTATAGACTGGTTCTGCATGTGGATTGGAATTCTTGAGTGTGAAGTCAAATAAACTTTTCATATTTTTTTATCCTAAATGTGTAAACTTTTGAGTTTGAAAATTCAAAGGCATTTTATTTTTGTTTTGAGGTGGTATACTGTGGTATTAACACAATAAAGATCCTTAAAACTGAAATTATTCTTATTTGTAAGGATGTGCCATATAATTCCTGAATCTGATATTACATTTTGATTCACAATTTTTTAGCATCTTTATCAATAAATTTATTAGGGAGCTTTATTTACATTTGCCTTTGAATATTTTTTTTAAAAAAATGAGAATAATGGCCAGCAAAGGATACCTTTCAGAATTACCTTTATGCAGAAATACATGCTTTTAATTAGCAACTGTGGTTATTGTTGTTATACTTATTAATAGTAGTATTCTTATTAAACCTTCCTCAAAGCTATTGAAGCTATGACTGGGAGTAGAATTCTTTTTCAGTGCCCCCAAATCATTCTTTATAATATAGATGACAAAAGGCTGTAAAATAAAGACAGGAAGTTTGCAGAATAACAGGAAACCTCAAGCTTGGTTAGTGGGACTATGAAACCCCACCAAGGTTGAGAAAAGCAGCAATGCCCCATCTAACATTACCCAGGTGGTGCTAGGCTGGATTTCATGCCTTCCCACCACAACTTTGTAAACTGTCAGTGGAAAAAGCTCTTGTTCTTTGTTTTTGAATAAGAGGATCTATCATCTAATCTATCTAGTTTGTAGATTAAGAAATATTATGGTCACTTCAAATTTAGGCACAAAGCAGTAAGCCAATTGGCTAGTCAAATACTGTTATAGGATTCTTTCCATTATGCTGAGAAAGGAGAATCACTTTTGCTTTGCTTGTTTTCTGTTTTGATATTTTATCTCAGTGGACACTTTGCAGTCTCCATCAAGGGTTGTTTTATGGTATGTCTGATCATTACTGCTTTTAATCTATTAGTCCTCCTGGGGCAGATGATTCTCTTGTTCAGGTACACAGTGGTGTAACTGGGAATGCATGTTTCTTTAGTAAAACCATTTTATTGTGGGACAGAATACATCTTGGAAACTCTTGGGATCAACAAAACAAAAATCTTACAGAAATTATCTCTGCAAGCTCACTCTTCATTTTATAAATAGAACAATTTTATTTGGGGCAATATTTAACTCATCTAATCAGTAATTGACATATATGTCTGCCAAGTTATAAACGTAATAAATGATGTAGATGAAGAAATTAAGGGGCACTCATCAAATTTGTGGATGACACTAAGGTAGGGGGAATTGCTGAGACTTTGGAAGATAGATTCTAAGGGTCTTGGCAGATGTAAGCATTGGGCCCTATCCAGCAAGGTGCAATTCAGTGGTTGAAAAAGAAGTTACAGTAGCCTGCACTTAGGCAGAAAAAATAATGCACAGGTACAGAATAGGTAGTACTTGGCTCAACAGTAGAACCCGTGAGAAGGCTCTAGGTGTCCTAGTGGATCACTACTTAACTATGACCCACCTGCGGCTGCCAAAAAAAAAAAGCCAACACAGTCCAAGTTTGCATCAACAGAGGGATAGCATCAAGATCACAAGAAGTGATAGTGCTGCTCCAAATTGTGCACTAATAAGATAACACTTGGAACACTGCACCCACCATGATACAAAAAAGATTCTGAGGCCCTAGAAAGAGTGCAGAGAAAAGCAACAATGATGACAATGGGTTTTAATGGAGGTTTTCAAGAAAATATTGGACAATCATTTTGATGTGATAGACTTCTGCTTTGGGCAGTGAGTAGACTAGAAGACCTCCAAGGTCAATTCTGTCTTATGATGCTATGATTCTAAGACCAGGCAGATGATTTTTCCTAGCCACAGAGGTAGGATCTAGAATCCTGGTGGGAGGAGCACATTTCTGTAGCCTCAATCAGTCTATAGGAGCTCCGCAGATACAAGTTTTGCCTATTTTATTATCAAGATGTATGATGGACAATATGCACATTAAAACAACTTGAGAGAACATGGAAAAATGAATAAATAATAACAGAATAAATAATAACCAATGTGGTCTACCTCTATCATGGACTGGAAGGTAACAAAGTATCATGAGAATGTGTCCAAGAACATATCCAAGCTGTAATGGCAATCATACAATATTTTTGTATATACGTCATCAGATCCACATATGTTGGAGTGGACAGTCCAACAGCCACATTTACATCAATTGCAACTTCTGCACATTTTTCAAGTGTTCCTGACAGAGTGCATTGCAATACTCAAAACAGAAGGTAGCCAAAATATCGAACATCCTCACAAAATCTGGCAATCTTGGGTTAATTATTTTCTCAAAAATCGTAATTTCTGCTGAATACATGACAGGGAGGATTTGCCTCAGGATGCTTTAAAATTAGTTCTACAATTTTCCAGCTATCTCTTATTTATTAATTAAATGTATTTATTAATTAAATTTTATGTATCTCCAATCTCAATGTTGGAGCAACTCTGAGTGGCTCTGGGTTTAGACTACAACACCAAGAATTATACAGGTGTTACTGTTAAATCAATTTGAGAAAAGTGTCATCCTTAGATATTTCATTTCCTTTTTCTTTTGTAGAATCATCAGTTCATTGAAGTTATCAATTTGATACTAAATACAGTAAAATCATGCATGGGATTTAGTAATAACAAAGCTTGCTTTTGATAAAAGTCAATGAGCCCACCTGAACTTATTAATAGACCATATATTTTAATTGAGGGGAGCATCTCCTAACAGTTGAATGACTCATGTAGTTTTTCTTAATTATTTAGTTTTCCAGATGATCCACGAAATCAGTAAACTGTAATAAACACATTGAAGCCAACTCCTTAAAAATAAACAAAATCTAAATAATTCCATTTGGACTTATTTGTGTTCTCTTCATCATCATCCTTCTGTGATGTCTTGTTGAATCAAGAGCAGAGCCTTATGAATCTGTTCCCCCTAAAAAATCTGGGAATATTCTCTCATGCATTTTACTTGCTATTGCCTTTGGCTTACCTGCTGCCTTTTAAGGCTGCAAAATTCCATTTAAACAATATTGTGCTCTCCTCTTGCCTCCTGCTTCAAGTTCAAAAACATAAATAGTTTACTGATTCTCCGTCTTGTTAAAATATATTGATAGTTAGTAGTTGAGCCAGAGAAGACAATTCAATGCAGGTTGGACACACTTTCCTGCTGTTTCAATGGTTAAATGTGGAGGAAAGCTCATGAACATAGCTGTATGGAAACCCACTAAATAAGGTGCATTCTAATATAAGTATTATTGCTTTTATTGATGAAAGTTCTAACATTGTAGAAATTTGCTGATGGTTCTCCAGTTCCTCTCCAAAAGCAATAGAAGTGACTGATCAGATGACATATCGTTGTTATTTACATAATGAGCAAGGCGGTTCATGTTTGAACTCAAATTTTCTATAACGTTAAGAGCATGTGATTTTACACCTCATTACTACAGTAAGAAAAAATTAGAAATGTCGATACAACTGATTATATCCAAATTGCTTTAAAACCGTTCCCCAACATGTTTCAAACAAGGGCTCAGTCTGCAATACTTTCCAAGGCCTTATTTTTACAATCTGCCAGGGAATATGGAGAAAGAATTTGAACACTTGGGGGGGGGGGGGGGAAGTGTCAAACAATTATTTTTTAAAAATCATTATAACTTCATTTAAAAATCCTTGAATGCCTAAACATTTCAGAAAAACTATTGGGAATTATATATTCCTTTTGCTGTTAAATAAAGCCTGCCACAATAGTTTTTAAAAACAATGGTTAATGTAATTTGCCTAGAAGTAAGCTAATATCAATGTGGTCTCAAAAAAAAAGTAGAGTTTGACCTTGAGGAAAAACATTAACCAAATTATCTCTTATGATTTTTTTTCTTTATTATCTGCAGGAAGAAAAAAATATCTACTTCGGGGTACAATCCAGCCCCGCCTCATATTTTTTATATTCTCTGTTAAAGTTTACAACAATATGTACTTAATGGAACTTAAAAAGTTATATGCTTCTGTATCAAATATGAAATATTTTTAGTATATTCAGTCTTGTTCTGGGTAGAAGCATTTTTGAATATAAATGATACTCTAAATCATATTGGAAAATTTCTTCAATTTCTTCCCTAATGATTTCCATCTCCTTCACTCATTATTTCTGAAGTAGCAACTTTAAAAATAGCCAGTAAATAAAATATTAAAAAAACTGTCAAGCTTCACACAACAATAAACAGAAAATTAATTAAAATCCCAAGACAGATTCATTCCACAGCATGTCCTCTTCTGTAATTGCACTGGTTTCATGTTTCTTTTTCTCCTTCTTGTGTCTTTTGCTTTTCTTTTCAGAAGACTGATCTTTACTTGCCTTTACTTTACTGTGCTTTGATTTTGACCCAGCTATTGAATCTATATGATTTTTCTTCTTTTTCTTCTTACCATCTTTTTCCAACTCTTGATTGTCTCCTGCTCTTTTAAGAGTTGAACGATCTCTTTCTCCCTCTTGTGGCCGTCCTTTTTTGGCTCTTGATTTCTTTGGCAGCTTACGGCTTCCCTTGTCAACACTCGAGCTATTCTTTGAAAACAAAGACTTGTAGCTATCAGTAGATTCGGCTGATAGTAGTTTGTAGTTGTCATTTCTGTAGCTAGTTAACGGAGGCACTTGCTTTTCAGAATCATTGTCTGTGCTGTACGTACATATGTTATCTAGCTTTACTGGGTATTTTTGCACTGGTGGGTGTGGCGATCTGCTTCCAACAGAATATGAAAATGTGTCCATTTCTGGAAAAAAGGTGGAATGCTGACTTGGTTCATAAACATTTCTTGAAAGAAAACCTTGGTCAGGTGCAAAGGTCTCCTCATGACCATTAATCGCTTCACACATTTTTTGCTCGGACTTTCTAAAATTAATGTTTGGTTCCAGTCCTCTTGCTTTTTGGACTTTGATGTAATCTGCCAATTCATCTTGGAATGAACTGTTTGTATTATTGGAATTCTTCATCAGAGAAGCGGCAATCATATTTTCTCTAAAACAAATAATAAATAAAGTATGAGAATGTATTAATGGTTTTAATGCTTCTTTAGTATCATTAATCCCACTCCTGAGGCTTATGTAATACAATTCTATAATAGGATTTAGTTCTTCACCTTTTCTAATTTAGTGTCCTCTAGATAAGTTATCTCTTAATTTTATAAATCTCACCTTTATTATTACAAATTACTCAAGCTGGCAAATGCATCCATTGACACCTTCCCCCCCTCCCTTCTTTGAGGTGAGCTGGACTGAGAGAGAAAATGACCTGTCAGCTGGCTTTCATGGATAAGGCAGGACGTGAACTCACATTCTTTTGCTTTCTAGCCTGGCTTCTTAACCACTAGACCAAACTGACTCTCTGTATGCTGTACTATATGCTAGATGGAAAGTTTGGGAGTAATTGTCTACCATATGCTTGAATAGAAATCAACTTCTGTTATTTCAAGGACATGTAAAACGTATGTTCCGGGCAATAGTATCAGTTTGTCATTGCCTTCTTCCTTAATAGTTTCCCTCCCCTAACATTAATCAAGCCTGATCATGTGTAGTTTAATTTTTCAAGATATTGAAGAATGAGTATTTATCTTTATAGAACATTCATACTTCTAGAAATAAGCAATTTACCTGACTATGAGAGATATATTTCCTGCATTTATGTTTTTTAAACACAAACACACACACACAAACACACACACACTCTTCCAGCATTCATTTATCTGAATTTATTAGCTGCTCAATTCCAATCGACTCTTGGGCAATTATTTTTCTTGTTGCCTTTGATTCTTATAATTTGTTGTACTTATTATTTTGGACAACTGTAAGCCAAGCTGATTGTTTTGCCTCACAAATGTGTCCATTGTGAGACTCTTACTGCATCATGAGTGGAGGGTAGGTCTGAGTATCAGCTATAGAAATTATCAAGAGGGGAATACATGTGCCCTGCAAATCTCTAAATATTGTTGCACTACGTTTAATGATAATAGTTCTACTCCAAAATATTTAGAGAATATTAACTATTTATTTAAAGAAAGAAAAAAATTCCTTAGAAAACATTTTTACTAATGTTGGTCCTATGGAAAAAAAGAACTCAACAGAAAAGCAGTTGCATCCAGCCTTCAAAACAAGACCTTCATTTCAATTACTTGACTTCTAGTGATAAAGTTTGTTCACATTCTTTCTCTGCAATTCTAACCATCAATTTTTGTTTTGCTCAGTATCCACATACTCATATTGTATTTCTGAAGTCTCAGCACAGCTCCCCAATCACTAATGGAGGGCGATAGTGCTTCCGGTCACTGAGAGCGACGGACGTGTTCGTCCGCCCTGCGCTCTCTTGGTGGGCTCCCCTCGGCTTGGGGGGGGCACAGGGTGCCTTGAAGGGGCACCCTGCCTTAGAGGTGGTTTGCTGGGGGTCCCCTGGATTGGCGGTGGCCGTGGGAGAGGTCCCCGGTCTTGCCCCAGGAGCCGAGAAGCGAGAGGGGGTGCGTGACGGAGCTTTTACGCTCCTGCGCGCTTTCGCTACGAGGCGGCTGGATGATCGGCAATTTGAAGGCTACAGCTGAAGTGTGGTGAGATGGGAATCCTCCCCAATTCTCCTTTTGACATTTAAATGAAAGAACATCACCTTTTTAAAATACTTTCAATCTTTTCCTGGGAAGTGTGATTGGAGGGAGGGGGATTTACCCCCCCCCTCGGAAAAGCGGCTTTGAATTTACCTCCTCTCTCTCGGAGGAGAGAGAGAGAGTTTTAAAAAAGAATCTCACTCTTCATAAGCAATGGCAAAATGACTTTCTTAATGCAATTGTGAAAGAAAAGTGATGATCTGACTCCTTTAAAAATTTTAAAAACTTTTGACCTGTTGTTTCCTGATCTCCGGTGCTGGCAAGGCAAGATGGCATACTTCCTCCCTCTTCATGCGCTTTGAAATCAGATCCTTCCTTTGAAAAACCCTCTAGCTTTGTGCTTATGCCTCCGTGATTCCCAGATGCATCTCTGGCCACAGAGTATCTTGGACTTGAAATAACTGACTTTCGATTGGATTTGAACTATATAAAAGGTTTCTATTCCTCTCTGGACTGCCTGCCTCCTGGATTCTCTTGGTTGTACTTTTCCACAGTCGCCATTTCTTTGTATGGACATAGATCTCTGAACTTTTATGATGGCCCTGAAGAAACCACCGCCTGGGAAGTCAGGATCTGCTCCAACATCTTCAACATCCAGCCCAATTGGGGAACAGCCACTAACTTCGTTTCTACAACCAAAAGCTCCTGAAGAGGACTCAGTAACCAGCTGCTTCAAAAGATTTTAAAAGGGCAGGATGAATTGAAAAAACAATTGATAGAAATGAATGAACAACTCAGAGAAAATCAAAATCAAACTGCACAAAACAAACAAAGAATAGATGTTCTGGAGGAGGGGGCAACTGAGATGAGGGGGGAGGTGAGGGTAGCTCAGAGAGGGAATTTAGAACTTGAGAACCACATGATAAAAATGGAATTTGAAAGGATGTCTTTTTTCATTAGATTTCTAAAACGTAATTGAAACTGATAATGAAGATTTGAAGGAGATTATGACAACAATGTTAGCTGAATATATTAAAAAAGACAAACAGCAGTTAGGATGGGATATTGATTTGGTCTATAGAGTTAATTCAGCTTATGCTAGAACATACAATGTTCCAAGAGAGGTTCATATTAAATTCCTTAGAAAGGCTACAAGAGATGAGATTCTGGGGGCACAAAGGGGGCAAACATTAAAATATAAGGACAAAGAGATAGCCATCCTGAAACAGATCCCAAAGAAAGTAAGAGATAAGTGGAAAAAATATGCTTTTTTAGCAAAAAAATTATTTGATAAGGGTTTCTGGTTTAGGTGGCTATTGCCAGAAGGTATGTTGATCTTTTGGGAGGGCAGTAGAGTTAGAATTAATACAGTTATGGAGGCGGAGGCCTTCATGGAAAAAAACAAAGCACTCCTAGACAAAGTGGAAGACAGTACACAAGATATGAAGGAGGGAGGGGCCGAGGCTTTGCTGGCAGGCGGGGGGGAGGAGGCAACAATGAGAAAACTCAGATCACAAAAGTAAGCTGGATAAACATTGCAATTGTTGATATAATGAACTGTTTATTAGATACAAAGTAAATGATTGAAACTATTGAAAGATACAATGTAAAAATAAGCTGTTAAGATTTAGTTAAGTAATAATATCTTGTGTATTATTTTGTAAAAGTTATGAGACTTGGGGGGGAATACCATTTTCTGCATGATGTAGCTGTCAAATTTTTTATCCATACCTTTTACCCCAACCCCTAAAATCCTGTAAAACCAATAAAAAACTTTTTTTCAAAAAAAAAAAATCACTAATGGAGGGCCAGGAAAAGACTTACTTAATCTGATGCTTATTTCCTTGCATGTGTGACTGGTACATTTCTATGGATGTGAGGCTGATATTGCATGTTTCGCATACATAGTTGCCCACGCCAAGTGCTGCAAAAAAAAAAAAAGACTTACAGGTTAAAGAAAATGCAGTAAAAATGATGCCCTTTCTCCCAAATAACAGACATCTTATGGAAAATCTCTGTAAACTTGTTCTATCATGGGTCATGATTTAGACTCAGAATCTGATTCTGACAATACTGGTCCAGATGAGCTTGTGCATTGTCAACTTCAGGAATCATCAAGTCATGATGCATCTGAGGTGGATCAATGATAGGCACCTCCTGATCAGCTGGAGCACTCAGATCAGTGGTGGGTTCCTGCCGGATCGCACCGGATCGCGCACGCTCCCGTTCGGCAAGGAACCCGGAAGTAAGTTCCTGCCCCGCCCCTGGCGACGGGACGGCGCTTGCCTGCGCTCCACCAGCTCGGCTGGGACCGGAGACGTTTTCTCAGCGGAGCGAAGCTTCTGAAAGGGACGCAGGCTCAGCCTGCCAGGCTGCCACCGCTCCACTGAAGTCATGTCTGTGCAGAGAAACATCTCCGGTCGCGCCTGAGCTGGTGGAGCGCAGGCAAGCGCCGTCCTGTCTCCAGGGGCGAGGCAGGAACTTACTTCCGGGTTCCTTGCCGAAAGGGAGCGCGTGCGACCCGGTGCGATCCGGCAGGAACCCACCACTGACTCAGATGATTAGGTATGACACCTAAGCTCCAGATTTTCATGCATGAGGCTTCTCATTAGGCAAAATGCAAGGCCTACATAATTGTAGTCAGATAGATTTATGTAGCTGCTTTGCCTTCAGCCTTCATTCTTTTCAAAATTCAAGCATGTGATTCTTGTTCCTGTGTTTCCCTGTTTTTGAATCTTTAAAACTCTGGACTTCCTGATTTGGCTCTTTGACTTCCGGAATGAATTTGGACCATTCTCTTGATATTTGAACTCCAAATGGAAATATTCAGACAAACATTCTTTGCAAAGACCTTGATTCATGATCTTATTTACTATAACCTGCCTGGTTGTAATAAAAAAAAATATTTAGCAACTGTGTCTGCTTTGGTGTGTCTGCAAATGCATCTGTCATGATCAAATTGTTACTGTAATAGAAAATTCTGACTGAAGATAGGCAACAATATACTGGATTTTAAGAAAAGTACAGAGAAACAGCCAAAGCACGCAAGGAATTCCCTTCACCAGAGTCACTGGGCTCTGAAAGGAAGATATCCAACTGGGGCCAGCATGTTGAAGGAAAAGGTTGATGGTATACCTTGGTTTTGAGTCATGCTCACCTGATATAAAGGGGAATATTCATTTTGATGCTGCTTACCATTTGTTTTGGACTCCAGGGGGATAGCCTGAGTTCCAATTTCAGCCACCAATTTCTTACGTAATTCATTTCTTTTGTGCTTTTTGCCTACGTAGTGTTGATGGGCCATAAACGAGTTGTTGAAGGATGCAGAGCAGAGTTTGCAATATTTATCCGGATCATCTAAATCCAAAGCAGTTCTACAGGATGAATATAGGTCCTCAGAATCAACATCCTGTTGCAAGGTCTTTTCAAGAGATGCCTCTGGCAGAATTGGAATTGCAGAGGAATCTGTGAAAAGGGCCAGGAAGAAAGATTAGCCTCCTTGTGGAAAACAATCAGAACAAAAAGTGTCAACTTGTCAGAATTGGAAATTGACTTTTTAAAGAACCATTAGACTGCCTCTAAGAAAATTAACCCATCTTTTTATGTGTATCTAATTTGTTGGATGACAAATTATTGTGAATAGCATCTCCTGTAAGTTGTTCAGGTAAGTTACTGATTCTTTCCTTTCTTACTGCACTGTATGAAATTACAAAGGGAAAAGAAAAAAGAAAAATATGTAAGAGTACCAAAATAAGGACATTTAATGTGATTTATTCTTCAGCTGCATTGATACTATGATTAAAGCAATCCATCTTCTCACTAAAATAGCTGACCCCCCCAAAAAAGAATGCATTAATTATTAGATCTTTACCATGTTCTGACTGACCATCCTGTATGGTCTGAGTCTGATCTGACAACTGCTTCAGTTTCTTGGCATGGATCTTTCCCGAATAATGTGATTGAGCAACAACTGGAGATGTGAAGACCATGTTGCAAAGTTTGCAATACATATTTTTGTCCATATTTGGATTCTTCTGAAACCAAAATGAAAAGCTATTTAATTTATTACAATAATAGACATTGGCTGAACTTTTAGGATGTGAAATTCTGCTTTGGGTAAGAATCTAAAATAAAGCATCTCTGGATAATTTGGTTAACCAGCTTCTCCTTGAAGACACCCAACAAAGTTAGGCACCAGTTCTATTTGTCCACAGATAAATTTACCATGGTCATTCATTCCCACCCCCTCTCACTCATAATGTTCAAGAGACAAAGAATGGCTAGCTGCAGGGAATTAAAAACATCTTCTAAATAAGAAAAACGATACTTTCTTTCTTTTCAACCATTAGCTAGCTTTATCATAGGAACATGTGTTGACCTATGAGGAAATTGAATTGAGTCTATAGTAAACAGAAACAAGGTTAGGGTAAATGTGAGCTGGATCAGCAGTTGCATATGAGGGATCTTTTATCTTTCTTTCTGTCATGACTCAGCCTCATATAATGCCAGGGTCAGATAAAATTAAGCTACAAGGCACAAATTCTGTGTCCCATACGTAACCATCCTATTGATGTAGATGGGATAACTTTACCTGGAAATTCATATGCTGCCTGTCCTTTTGTTCATTATGCATTTGTAAATAAAGCCGTACTTTTTGTGCATGCCTTTTGCCCTGAAAAGGAAAAGTATCAATTTTATATCAAAGCAAGACTTCAAAAATATATAAAAACAATTGTGTAAAGATACACATCATCTAGGAGCAGAGTCTTTAAACTGACATTTCAGTACCCAGTGATTTACAGCTCGATTAGGTGACTGTCGGGTGCTGTAATGGAGTTTATTATTAGAAGCATAGCTATGGCAACATATTATACTAATACTAATACTAATAATAATAATAATTTATTAGATTTCTAGACCGCCCCCTCTCCCTGGAGGGACTCGGGGCGGTGTACAGGAATAAATTTAAAAACCATACAAACAATCGTATATATAGCTAAAAATCAAATTAAACAACCCCTGTACAAATTTATAAAAATTAAAAACAGACCCTAAAACCAATCTTAAAAATTTAGAAATAAAACTGAGGTGGGAAGGTGGAATTAGGCCAAGCCGGCTAGCTGGAACAGGTGGGTTTTAAGTTTCTGACGGAAGGAGCGGAGATCCGTAGCCATTCTAATGTCGGGGGGAAGGTCATTCCAGAGGGTCGGGCACAGCCTAGTGGACGGCACCCGGAGGAGTCCCTCTCTGTGTGAGCGAATCGGCCGAAGGGATATATGGGGCAGGATACGATCCCGCAAATAACTAGGTCCTGTGCCATGGAGCGCCTTAAAGATGATGGTCAACACCTTGAAACGCACCCGAAAAGCCACAGGCAGCCAGTGTAGCCCGCACAGGAGAGGTGTTATGTGGGAGTAGCTAAAGACTTCCGAGACTGCCCGCGCGGCCGCATTCTGAACCAGCTGCAGCCTTCGGGTGCATCTCAAGGGGAGCCCCATGTAGAGAGCATTGCAGCAGTCTAGCCGGGACGTCACAAGCGCATGAGTGACTGTGCGAAGGGCGCTCCGGTCCAATAGGGGACACAATTGGCGCACCAGGCAGACCTGGTGGAACGCCCCCCTGGCCACGGCTGTCACATGGTCATCCATGGACAGCCGGGTATCCAGAAGGACGCCCAAATTGCGTACCCGATCCACGGTGGCCAGACGTTCGCCCCCAATGGCCAGTGATGGAGTAAACTGGTTGAACCGGGGCGCCGGTAGCCACAGCCACTCAGTCTTGGACGGGTTGAGCTTGAGTCTGTTACTTCCCATCCAGATCCGTACGGCTTCCAGACACCGGGACATCACTTCGATAGCATCGTTGGGGTGGTTTGGGGTAGAGATGTACAGCTGGGTGTCATCCGCGTACAGATGGTAATCTACCCCAAACCCATGAATGATCTCAGCCAGCGGCTTCATATATGCATTGAACAGGAGAGGTGAGAGGACCGACCCTTGTGGCACCCCGCAAGAGAGCGGCCTCGAGGTCGACTTCTGCTCCCCTGCCAATACAAATTGCACTCGGCCAGAGAGGTAGGAGGAGAACCACCGCAAGATGGTGCCCCTCACCCCCAACCCCTCCAGTTGATGCAATAGGATACCATGGTCGATGGTATCGAAAGCCGCCGAGAGGTCTAATAGGACCAGGATGGAGGAGCAATCCCCATCTCTGGCCCTCCAGAGATCATCCACCAACGCGACCAGTGCCGTCTCCGTGCTGTGGCCGGGCCGGAAACCGGACTGGCGCGGGTCCAGATAATGTTTCCTCCAAGTGGCGCGGAAACTGTTGTGCCACCACACTCTCTACAACCTTCGCCAGAAAGCAAAGGTTGGAGACGGGACGGTAGTTGGCTAACAAAGCTGGATCCAGGGAAGGCTTCTTGAGGAGGGGCCTCACCACCGCCTCTTTCAGGGCGGCCGGCAGGAACCCCTCACTCAAGGAAGTGTTGACTAACTCCTGGAGCCAGCCTCGTGTGACCTCCCAGGATGCCAGTACAAGCCAGGAGGGACACGGGTCCAATAAACATGTGGTGGCTCGCAGTCGCCTATGCAACCTGTCCATATCTTCGGAAGTAACAGAGTCAAACTCCTCCCAGAATGGAACCAGTTTCTAATTGCAAAATTATTTGTCAATTCATAATGGAGAGTTCTGCAGTTTGCCATCTGAAATGCTAAGTTAAGGATTATTTTATGCTTAGCACTTGTATTGGGATTGATCAGTGCCACCTGTTTGTCTTCCTGTTCTAAGGGGCTGGCAGAAAGAAGAGGGGGTCAACCTATTCTCCAAAGCACCTGAGGGCAGGACAAGAAGCAATGGATGGAAACTAAACAAGGAGAGAAGCAAACTAGAACTAAGGAGAAATTTCTTGACAGTGAGAACAATGAATCAGTGGAATGACTTGCCTCCAGAAGTTGTGAATACTCCAACACTGGAAGTTTTTAAGAAGAGATTGGAAAGCAATTTACCTGAAATGGTATAGGGTTTTCTTGAGAAGAAAACTCTGCTTGAGAAGAGGTTTGAACTAGAAGAACTCCAACATCCCTTCTAACTCTGTTATTCTGTTATATTATTAATTTTTGCTGCTTTTAAACTGTATAAACCAACCTCAGTACTGTGAGTATAGCAAAAGAGAGAAATATTAATTTTGAATTTTAAAAATAAGCAGATTTGCTTACTGCTACAGATTTTCAGACAACACTTAGGGTTCAACTGGTAAACTTTAGAGAAAGAGATAATGTTTCAGAGGCAGCTTACATATAATATCTAATAACTGGTTTGAATTTCATGGCTTTATTCTGGTAAGATTACTGGACAAAGTAAGGGAATAAACACAGGTAGTCCTCAACTTGCAACACTTCATTTAGTGACTGTTCAAAGTTACAACAGCGCTGAAAGAAGGAACTTATTACTGTTTTTTATATTTACTTATATTCCCATAGTCACGTGATCAAAATTCAGATACTTAGTTGCTAAGTTGCAACTGACTCATATTTTTGACTGTTGCAGTGTTCTGGAGTCATGTGACCACTTTGCAACTTTCTGACAAGCAAAGTCAATGGGGAAGCCAGATTCACTTAACAACCGTGTCACTAACTTAACAACTGCACTGATTCGCTTAACGACTATTGTAAGAAAAGTTGCAAAATAGGGTAAAATTCGTTTCACAAATGTCTCATTTAGCAACAGAAATTTTGGACTCAGTTGTGGTTGTAAGTTGAGCACTACCTGTATTAGGTAAGTTAAAAAAATTTTTGTTCATGTAAGGCACTAAAAAACATTCTAGATTAGAAGGCTTCTAAATCAAAGAACAGTTTGATGAGATCTGTTGGGTAATAGAATGACTGCCAGGAGCTTTTTGTTTAATAGGTATCAAATTTCTTCAATGAATACAGTTAGGCTTTTTTTTTTTTAAAGAAACCTGATTGGTTGAAACAAGTATCTTAGTCAGTAAAAGGAGAATCCTCCATATTTGGGAAACCATGGGGGTCACGAAATCTCATTGATATGTTCTGTATTAAAGCTTACCTCATAATGTGCTACTCGTTGTGATTCAAACTGCAGTATAGCCCCACAAACTTTGCAGTAAGTGTCTGTGCAAAGTTCTTTTCTTGTCGCCTCATCAAAAACATCTAAAATGAATGGTTATGGATATAATTGGTAACTAGAACAATGTGTCTTATTTCATTAGAAAACTTAAATACAGGATGGTGCAATTTGTCCCCAAGAGTCAATAGGGGTAACCTCTATATGCTTTCTGTTGAATGCTTATATTGCTGATGTTTATCCACATTCTTTAAAACAAACCAAGTAAGTGTTGGTGTCCTGGATGTGTTCTTTTTAGGAGGAGAAAAGAATTGACTAATGACAGCTGTGTTGTTCTTTTTTCTGAGGTGACAGTATGGGACTAAGGAGAAGCATGTGTAGAAGGCAGCCTGCATCTTTTGCTCTTCTTCTACTGCAATATAAAACATCTCAAACCTTATATAATAGTAATAACAAGCACAAATATTTCTCTCTGAAGGAGAAATAAAACAACGAACAAAGTGAACTTCTCAGCTTAGTTTGCCTGTAAAAAAACATCCATCAAGCTCAATTTCATGCTGCCTAAAGAAACTGAAAAAAGCAAGGCAGAATTAAGGAAGCCAATACTTCTGAAAAAATAATAATAGTGAAAACAACATTGCACTATTTTGCTGCAAGCTCTGCCCTTCTATATTGGCGTGTATCACAGTGCATGAACAAAAGTAATGGGGCTTGCAGTGCAATGGCATAACATTGCTTTTGTTATTTAACTTCTCTTGATTGTCAGCCCTCCCCCCTCCCCTTAATTATTTCCGAAGTGATTTATACATTGCCCTTCAATCATCCGTTAATGATGTCAAAATCATTGTGCACTGGTGGCAAATTCCATCAGCTTTGGAATTTGAAGTGGCATATAGTCCATATTAAAGCAGTTCACTTAACCAAACTTCAAAAAGAGAAAAAAAGGAGGGAGCCGTGATACAACTAGAAGCTAAGACATAGAACTATGATAAGGGATAATCATGTAGTGACCCAATTCCTAAAATGTTCACATGGTGAAGTTTCATGCTACTTGAGTCCCATGGCAAGAACTTGTTCTACAATTTATCATTGTTTTGGCCTCTCATCAATTACTTCTTAACATCTCTTTCTGATCATACTCCAGTTCCAGGGTTCAAACCGGAATCTGGGATTCTGCTTACTATATGCACTTAATTTGTGCCTGTAAAAAATAACCGTTCTGCCGCAAGCACCCTTTATTATTTTGGATAGGTCACTCCAGTTCTTTTTTAATTTCTTCCAAACTATGGCTAGCATCAATAGCTCTACATGTATGACGAACAATAGCGATCCCAGAACACTCTGCTGAGGCAAACTATCCTGGGTATCCCCTACTGGAAAGCAGGACTGCTGAATACTTACAGTCTGTTGGAGCAACTGAAAGCCACAGCCCTTTTTACCTTAAGATTTCTTAACATCTATCTTTCCTGTTTTCCCCAGTTGAAGAAGCTGCTTCATGTGTGCTCTCATATAGCGCAAAGAATCTTCTTCAGAATACTTGCACAAACCCCTCAAAGTACAAATATAGCAAATTCTAAGTAGAAAATTAAACTTCTGAATTTATAATATGCCAGTAAATGCAAGCTCTCACCTCCATAATAATTGTTTAAATAAATTAATAGTCCATTTTACAAAACTGTTGTTTTTAGAAGGCATAGGTATGGTGGGGGTGGATTAAATTCTTATTTCCTTTTCCCCTTCTTTAAATATCAAATTTTCTAAATGTGCAACAAAAAGGCCAGTTAGATGAAAATGTTTTCAAAGTATGGGACCTGTTTCATATTGACAAAACTCTTTCACAGAAAGACAAGCAATAGAACTTTAGTTATTACAACACAACTAAGGGCTTTTGTTATTATTCCTATTTTTTTAATGAGTTCAAGGGAGCTTGCATCATTTATTTTATCATCACACAGCCATGTGAGATAGGTTAAGACTATGCTATGATAGTGTGTAAAATAATGTGTGGGTTTAAGACCAAGAAGATCAGCATTCAGGTGTTCCATTAGCCTGAAGCTCAGCTGGTGTAGTGGAGCCAATTACCCCCTTTTAGGCTAACAGTTCAAAGTTCCTTGAGATTCTAGAGCAGGGGTGTCAAACTCACATTGCCACATCACGTGATGTATTGGGAATTTCCCGTCGCTAAATCAGAGGTGGGTGTGGCCAGCACATGATGCATCCAGCTCGCAGACCATAAGTTTGACACCCCTATTCTAGAGAATATGCAACATGTATATAGTATGTAATGAAATGTTATGTTTATTTTATATTCTACCCATGTAAAAAGCAATGGGAAATTGATATACAATAGAATACTCAATAGTAAACAAAGCCTTATATTTAAAACATCAAATCTCTAAGAAAACATTAAAACTGATTGCATATTGGGCATTAGTAAAAATTTAAAACATCTAGATATTTTGGGGTAAGGACATTGGGATTTTGGGAGTTGTGGTTATAACCATATGATTAACCTACCTCTTTTTAATATGCATTGACACCTGTTAAAGAAGGGCTAAAAAGAGATTTAAATAAAGTTTGGAGATATTTGTTAATCCACCAGAAACAATGGTTATGTTCTAATTGATAAAGTCTTAACACTAATAAATTTGTACTCAGAGACCATCATCTATGTTCCTATCATGTTTCCCTGAAAATAGGACAGGGTATTTAACCCCCAAAATAAGCGCTTCGCCTCATTTTTTGGGAGGTCTTATTATTTTTGAGGTGCAGGAGGTGGTGAGCGAGGTCACCTCATGGTTGCTGCTGTGTTGCAATATTTTCGGGGCGATCTTATTTTCAGGGGAAGGCTTATTTTAGCGCATGCGCTCAAAATCCCAATTGGGCTTATTATCCAGGGAGGTCTGATTTTTGGGGAAAAAGGTAATAATATTATCTTAGTTGAAAGGCATCATAATATTTCAAACTTGGCATATCAATACTCCCACATCCCTTATGCATTTAAATTCTACACAGCTTATCTAATTTTTTTGTATCAAAATAATGAAGAGATAGAAACTATTATCTTCTGCCCCAGAAAGATTTGTTCCTAGGACTTCCTCCTGATATACAGGAGATGCTGGAACTGTTTTGTAATGACTTTTCTTTTCTAGAATGAAATTTCTGTTCAGACATTTTTATATTCTTGTGTGCCTGTTTAATTAGTTTCAGTTTAGCCTGCCACATAAAGCCTGATAATATGTGCTACAGCAGTTGGTATCAAAAAATGATTCAGAATTTATGTTTGGGATCTTGTGTGAGCACTGCATCCCTCTGCTGTTCATTAAAATAGCATATAGTTTATTCATTTAAAATATTTACTCATCTTTTAGTTCATCTTAAACAAGAATCTTTGGTTGCCCAACAAGGAATGCATGAAAACATTTTAATAAAAAAAATCTAAATAAAAAACTATAAAATACAATTAAGAATACTCATAGCATCCAATGGGGTTGAAGCACCTCATATATTGGGCTTCAGTAATGTCCTGGCAATAATGGCTGAGAAAAATGCCAACAGGGGGAAGACCACCAGGCTCTCAGAAGAAATTCTGTTTCAATTTGAGGTTAACTTCTGAATATAGCATAAAATTTATTTAACTTTATGCTATCTATTTGAATATATATCTATGTTTATATGATTAATTAATGTTTATATGATTAATTACAGAAGCATATTTCCATGAAGTCATTATTTCATAGTGCAATATTCTGTGATCGCAGGATACTAACTCAGAGGCTTAGGATCCCTCTTTGGGTCTATCCAGAGAACTACATTGGAGGAAATCTAAGGTTCTATTGTTTGGCCCTTCCTTCCCAACTAGATTTTTTTTTTAGTGTAAGAAATATGTACAAGGAACATCTTGCAGATATTAAGTAGATCAATAGGGTATTAAAGTCTTGGATCACAGATAATTATGTCATGAATGTAAGCAATATTTAGAGAAGCTCACCAAGAAAAGATGGAGAAAAAATATTTCTTTGTCTCCAGTGAGGCTGAAAATCTTGTTTTTTCTCTCCAACATTGGCTTTTCCTGACATTCCTCCCTGACATTTACTTTTTTTGCTTAGGACTCCTAAGACTGCAAGCCCTGATATTGCTAACTGTATTTTAAATACTGAATGGACATAGCATAAATATGGCCAGACACAGATGTCATTATGTACAACATGCAGTGGATGCTTAATAAAATATTGGAAGAGTATTATAGCATAATTTTAATACCAATGGGTAAATACTGTTAGGGATTGCGTAAAGCAAGCAAAACTATATTTTCACATGTATTTCAAAATATCTACATCTTTGGACACCTTTTCCTAGACAATGCATAGGATTTCAATTGGGATTATCTAATGATAAATTTAAATATTCTGAGTATGTTTCCCATTGTTGTCAGACAAATTTGTGCAGTATTTAATAAGTATTGAAAAACTTTTCAACAAATTTGAAATCTTTGGCCAGCACATTTTCTAATTCATTGCTTTGGATCCTCAAATATTTGGAGGGGCAAAATATTTTAAATCACTTTAAACATCCACAGCCGTACTGGTGTTAAGTCAAGATACATATTTAAGGCATGTTAACATTATTTTCTACCTTTCTGTTTAAGCATATTCATTAAAAAAATTTTTTTTAAAAAATATTATTTTCATTTCAAGTAATACAAATAAATGAGAGCGGATGTTATATGGAATCCAATATTTTCATATAAAAATATATCTCAAAGTATATTTCAGGTAAGTGCTCTGATAATAATGTATGTTATTATGTAAATATTTTGCTGATTTATCCAATGTGAAGGATAATCTGTACACACAAACATAATGTACCAAGTGCTTAAAACATGTTAACATTCACTAGAGGGAGAAAAATTCAAGGAATTGCGTTGATACTGATAACAAGTGTAAGGGACAGAAAGAGATTGACATGTCTTTAGTAAGACAATATATTCTATATTCTGCTATAATGGGACAATGAAATCTTAAATATGGTCAGTATGATTTGAAACCAGAAGTCATTAAATTGTGTTACTTCACTAGCATTTACTAAGTTGCAGTGCATAATAAAAAACAACAGGTGGAGGCCCTTAGTGAACCAGCAGTCATTCAACAACCATTCAAATTTACAACATTGAACAAGTGGTACTTAAGACCAATCCTTGCAATTGAAATGTTAACAGCATCTCTGTGGTCATTTGTAACCTTCTTTGCTGGCTTTCTACAAGTAAAGTCAATGGGGAAACTGGCCATCCTCACTTTTAATAGTGGCATGGGATTCACTTAGGGATAGTCAAGTGATGTTGCACTTCATGACCGCATCACTTAGTAACAGAGATTCCAGTCCTAATTATCACTGATAAGGGAGAATTATCTGTATGATGGTCATGACTGGACATGACTTATTAATTCATTTTTTTAGTAGGAAAATTAGTGATACATCATACATGTGTTTTATGTACATTGCTCCTTGTATTTTGGGGGGCACATTTGTTTACCTCATATAACTTTTTTTTCAAATACATCAACATGCTGTAGAAGATGTTACATTTTGCAAAATCAATTTAAAAGATAGCATGCCATGATTGCCACCAAATGCATTACAATATGCTACACACAGGTCAATGGTCACATACAACAATATATGTTGTATGTATGTATGTCTATGCCAGTGATGGCAAACCTTTTTTCATCTTGGGTGCCAAAAGCACCCCCATAACCTAATGCCCCCCCCATGCTGTGCCCTCTGCGCATGCATGCACTGCCCCCGCTGCCCTGCGCATGCATGCACAGCTTTCTTGGAGCCTGGGAAGGGCGAAAACTGCCTCCCCCCCCGGAGATTGGAAACGGCTCATTTTCCGACTTCCGGTTTGTGTATTGGGACGTTTTTTGCTCTCCGGAAGCTTTAGGGAAGGCTCCTGAAGCCCCCAGAGGGCAAAAAACGACCCAATGCACAAAGCAGAAGTTCGGAAATGGACTTCCGGGTTGCGCATAGGGCTCTTTTTCTCCCTCCGGAGGCTTCAGGGAAGCCTCCTGAAGCCTCTGGTGGGAGAAAAAGAGGCCTACGGGCAACCCAGTAGTCCGTTCCTGAACTTCCAGTTTGTGCGTTGGGACGTTTTTCGCCTTCTGGAGGCTTCAGGGAAGCCTCCAGAGGGCGAAAAATGGCCAAAAATAAAGGCTGAAATCAGCTGGCCAGCAGGCACATGTGCGCTGGAACTGACAGGGCAGCGCCTTATGTGCCCTAAGAAATGGCTTTGCATGCCACCTGTGGCACATGTGCCATAGGTTCACCATCACAGGTCTATGCATTTGTTTTATATGTTAAAAAGATTATGAAGAAACGTCTCATACTTCAAGTTATTTAATTGATAAAATTATAGTTTGTTTGAATGACTGATTATACGTGAGCTGCACATAAAAAAATCAAGAAAAAATTGGAATAAATTTTAGCAGTAAATCCCAATTTGGATTACATTTATGGACCAAGTCACAGTGTGTTTATCTGTATAGCAGAGTGGGTTCATAAAATGCTATTGGTTTCCTGTTCTACAAAAACAGAATTGTTTTGTTCTGTTGTATCCCATATTAGCATTTATGAGACACTGCTGGAGGATTCTTTATACTGCATACCAATATGTAGGTAGCACATAGTTCTACTTCTGTTTTTCATATATTAATCCCATAAACATTCCAGAACTTGTGAATATCTGGAGCAAAATTAATATAGCCAAGGCTGAAGACTGAATTTAGATAAGACAAGCCAAACATTAAGCATGGAGAAATCTATTGATACAGACAGAATGATTAAAATATTGTTGGATAACACTGAAAAATCTTCTGAACTTTGTAACAAGGTAACTTCTGGAATAATTTTGTGAAAATATAGGTAGTGGCCATCAGCAAAGACACTTCACCAATTTTGTGCAGTACTTAAATTGTTATCCTTGAAAAGTAGCAAATAAATCATTTTTTAACTAGCAAAGTTTATTAACTTTTGCTTAAAGTGTACATTTAAATACATCTTTTTTTCTTGGTTATTCAATCATGCACAGAGCAATCCTAGGATGTAGTTGATAAGTTTAGAACTCCGGGCCCATTCTGGCAGGATAAAAGTCTTCTCCCTCAATCTGGTGAACTATTCCCCTCCAAGGTTGCAATGATTTCCCTAATCTACTCATGCTCTAGTTCTTCCCATTGTGCTTTTTTTCTCCTCAATCTGATATCAGAGTGGAATATGAAAAAATCTGAAGAGCTGGAGAGAGAAATTTGATTCAGATTTCAATCCACAAGGTTGAGTTGATACTTTTATCTCAGAGGTAAAAATGTGATACCTCCAATGGATTCTGGAAAATCACTGTAGATATTCTAGGATTGTAGCCTTAATCTTCTTGATTTAAATCTACCCCCACAAGTCTCATAAATTATAGCTTCCAAGAAATGATGCTCCAAGCTCGTTTTCTTCCCTTTCCTATTTAACTTCTACATAAGATCACTTGGTGGGGTGATGTATCACCAACAGGTTAATCATATCCAGTTTTATCTCCTTTGATTCCACTCAAACAAGACTGAGTGGTCTTCAACATTTGGATCTCCTGGTTACAAGATTGCTCCACCTCTGGTTCTGGATAGGGTGCTACTGTCCCAGATGGACTTCATGTGTCTTTTGAGGGACCTCCTGATTAGGAGGGCTTCTGCACATCTGTGGGTCATAAGCCAATCATGCTTATTCCTGGACTGGGAGGCTTTGTTTATAGTCACTCATGTCCTTTGGACCTATTACTCAGGATTACTGCAATATGCTGTACATGGGGCTACCCTTGAAAATTGTTCAGAAACTTTATTTGAAGTAAAATGCCACTGCACGGATAGTAAGTAGTGTCAGATATTTGACATATGAAATACCACCATTTGATTGCCAATATGTGTAATTCAAGGTGGTGGTTGTCACCTTTAAAGCCCTTCATGGCTTTGGACCAAGTTAATTGAAGAACCATTTTGTCTCAGCTGTTTCTACCAGTTCAATTCAGTACAGCAGACAGGACATTCTACGGCTTCTGATAACCAACGAATATCAACTGGTGGGGACCACAAGACATACGTTCTCAGCTGTAGTTTCTACTCTCTGAAACATTCTCCTTTCAGAGATTGGAACAACTTTGATCCTGTTAGTCTTTTATAAGGCTGTGAAAATATAGTTATTAGCCCAGGCCTGGGGCCCTAAGTGCATTAAGGCCCCAGTTACTTGGCTATTTTAACATGCAGGGTAATAGTTTATCCAACATCTATCTATCTATCTATCTATCTATCTATCTATCTATCTATCTATCTATCTATCTATCTATCTATCTATCTATCTATCTATCTATCATCTATCTATCTATCTATCTATCTATCATCTATCTATCTATCTATCATCATCTATCTATCTATCTATCTATCTATCATCTATCTATCTATCTATCTATCTATCATCATCATCTCTCTCTCTCTCTCTCTCTCTCAGATGGCATTCAGCAGGTTTTGACTAGTTCTGCAGAACTGGTAATGGAAAATTTGAGTAGTTTGGAGAACTGGTAAATATCACCTCTGACTGGCACCGCCCCCATCTATTCTCTGCCTCCCGAGTCCCAGCTGATTGGGAGGAAATGACCATTGGCTTACCTGAAGGGTCCTTTTCTGTACACCGCGGGAGAGTCCAAGCAATGGGTTAATTCAGTCTGCTTGCCCTTAGGACTGAGGAACTATTTTTCCTTAAGCCACACCTCCTCCTGGTGTGCTCAATCCCCCAGAATTCTTTGAAGGAGTCAGTTCGTGCGGACGGAGCGAAGCGTCCAAGATGATGTACTGTTGACACGAGGAACCCGAATCCCGGCCTTGAGAGCCAGGGTGGGTTGGACTCTCCCGCGGTGTACAGAAAAGGACCCTTCAGGTAAGCCAATGGTCATTTTCCTGTACACCGCTTGGAGAGTCCAAGCAATGGGACATACCAAAGTTATTGTCCATCTGGGTGGGCAGAAGAAGGCTCCCGGGATTCGGTCTCTGACACAACCGCCTGGAGCACACGCCTGCCGAAAGACGCCTCAGCCGAGGCGAAAATGTCCAGTTTATAGTGTCGCACAAATGGAGAAGGAGAGGACCACGTAGCGGCCCTGCAGATGTCCAGGATCGAGGCCTGGGTGGCCCAGGCCGCTGAAGTAGCAGCACTTCGTGTGGAGTGTGCAGTGATGCCGCGCGGAACGGCTTTGGATTGACTTTCATAGGCAGTCGCAATGCAAGCGCGAAGCCACCTGCCAATTGTGGAGGAAGTGACCTTCTTCCCTAGGGAACCGGGCTGGAAGGAGAGGAAAAGAGCCTCTGATTTCCTGAATTCCGCAGTACGAGCGATGTAGACCTTCAGGGCCCTCCTGACATCAAGATTGTGCCAGGATCGCTCTCTGGGATGCGACGGATGAGGACAAAAATTTGGCAACACAATGTCTTGCGCTCTATGGAACCATGAGTTTACTTTGGGGGTAAAGGTCGGGTCCAGCCTCAAAATGACCCTGTCAGGGTGGATGACGCACAGATCCTGGCGAACAGAGAGAGCCGCCAGCTCCGAAATCCGGCGAGCTGACGTGATGGCAATCAAGAAGGCCGTCTTCAGCGTCAGGAATCGAAGAGAAGTAGTGCGTAAAGGCTCGAATGGAGGGCCAGAGAGGGCCCGCAGGACCACGGACAGCTGCCAAGTAGGATAGCGATGAACGGTGGGAGGGCGAAGGTTAGAAGCGCCCTTGAGGAAAAGACGCACCTTCGGGATTTTGCTGAGAGGCAAAGGGTGGTCGCCCGACCAGACAGTAGACAAAGCCGCCACTTGGCGTCGAAGGGTGTTCGGGGCCAGGCCCTTGTTGAGTCCCGCTTGAAGGAAGTCAAGCACTCTGGGAACAGGCGCGGTCGTCGGCTCGATGAGCAGCTCCTCACACCACTTGGCGAAGGCGGCCCAGGACGCATCATAAATCCTAGTGGTTGAAGGGCGTCTAGCCGCCTGAATGGTGTTCACTACCTCCTCCGACAGGCCTTGGTCTTTTAGTTGGTCCCCCTCAAGTGCCAGACGGCCAACTGGAGCCACTGGGGCTCTGGGTGAATCACGGCCCCCTGGCTGAGGGAGATCTGGTCCGGAGGAATGCGCCACGGAGGAGACACCGACAGGTGGACAAGGTCGGCAACCACGACCTGCGGGGCCAATGCGGGGCCACGAGAAGGACCTCTGCTCCCTCTGCGATGACTTTGGAGATGAATTGAGGAAGGAGAGGCAGGGGAGGGAAGGCATACAGTAGCTCGCGGGGCCACTTGCAACGCAGTGCGTCTGTCCCCTCCGCCCCCGGGGTGAAGAACCGGGAGTAGAAGCGGTCGAGCTGCTTGTTGTCCCTTGACGCAAACAGGTCTACGGCCGGAGTCCCGAATCTGTCGGACATCTGGTGGAACAGGCGAGGGTCCAGTTTCCACTCCGCAGGATCTATGGTCGTCCTGCTCAGCCAGTCGGCCTGTGTGTTGTCCACTCCGGAGATATGGTCGGAGCGAAGGGATTCCAGATGGCGCTCCGCCCAGCGTCCCAGGGACTCCGCCTCTCTCATCAGTGCTCTGGATCTGGTGCCGCCCTGACGGTTGATGTGGGCCTTGGTGGCCACATTGTCCGTCATCAGAAGCACATGTTGACGATGGATGGGCCGGCTGAAATGTCGCAGGGCCAGGCGAGCAGCTCTCAGTTCCAGCAGGTTGATGCTGTAGCTGGATTCCACTTGGGACCACTTGCCTTGAACAACCAGGGACCCCATGTGGGCTCCCCAGCCGGAGAGGCTGGCGTCTGTGGTGATGATCAACCTCTCGGGTTCCTTGAATAGGTGGCCCTTGAGGATGGCCGGAGACACCCACCAGCGGAGAGACCTCTTCACGTCCGGGGGAACTCGAATCGGCCTGGTAGAGTTGCTCCTGGATGCCCTCTGGTGCGGCAGCAGCAGCCACTGAAGAGACCTGGAATGCAGGCGGGCCCACGGCACGATGGAAATGCAGGAGATCATTTTTCCCAGCAGCTGCGACAGAAGGACCACTGGAGCCAGCCTCAAGCTCAACACCTTGTGGGTCATGGACCTTAGACCGGTCAACCTGTCTCGGGAAAGGAAAACCCTGCACAAGTTGGTATCTATCACCGCCCCCAGGTGTACAAGTCTGTTGGTTGGAGTGAGATGGCTCTTCTCTATGTTTAGAGTGAAGCCGTGATTTCTGAGGGATCTCATAGTGGTTTGGAGATCCCGAAGGGCCTGCTGCCTGGACGACGACTGGATCAGGATGTCGTCCAGGTAGCACTGGAGCCTTATGGGCCTGCGTCTTAGCTGAGCCGCCACTACCGCCAGCACTTTGGTAAACGTCCGAGGAGCGGACGAGAGGCCGAATGGAAGAGCTTTGTACTGGAAGTGGCGACCCGCATAATAGAAGCGCAGGAACTTCCTGTGCTGAGGACGGATGGGGATGTGGAGGTATGCCTCTTTGAGATCTATAGATGTGAGAAGATCTCCCTGTCGAATCCCCGCCAGAATGGACTGCAGAGACTGCATCTTGAACCTCCGGTAGGCGATATGCCTGTTGAGGTTCTTGAGGTCCAAGATGGCTCTCCACCCCCCCGAGTTCTTTGGTACCAGGAAGAGGATGGAGTAAAACCCCTTCCCCTCTTCGCCTTGGGGAACTGGTTCCACGGCCCTGATGTCCAGGAGATGACGGACTTCCTGGTCCATACGCTGCCTCTTTTGGGGGCAGGACGGGACAGGGCACCGGATGAAGGTCCGAGGGGGAAGGGACAGGAATTCCAGGGAGAGGCCTTCCCTGACTGTCTGCAGAACCCAAGCATCCTCGGTGTTCTGGGCCCAATGGGAGGCGAACAGCTGGAGGCGACCCCCGATGGGCGCCAAGCCCTGGCAGTCACTTTGACTTACGGAACGGCCTGTTGGAGGCCCCACCGCGGTTATACTTGCGGAAGCCGAACTGCTGCCTGCCTCTGTCCCGAAAAGGCGCTCTGTCTTGGGACCTGTCGCCCTGCTGGCCGAAGGACCTATTAGAGGGAGAGAAGGAAGAGGCAGAGGTGGAAGGCTCGGAGGCACGAAAGGACTGCCTCCTAGAGTAGGGAGCGGCCTTACGTTCCTGCTTTTTATTTAGAGAAGGTAGGATCTTCCTCTTGTCCTTGGACTCAATGAGGAGAGGATCCAGGGACTCGCCAAACAATTTGGACCCCTTAAAGGGGGCGGAAGCCAGTTTCCATTTGTTTTTCTGGTCCGCTTGCCAATGTCGGAGCCAGATCAGTCGACGGGAAGTTATGTTAGAACCGAGGGCCCTGGAGGCAAATTTGGTGGCATTGAGGGACGCGTCAGCGGCATACTGGGAGGCCGCGATTATTTTTGACACGTCCTGGTGGAGACGGATGTCTCCCGCCGGGAGCTTGTTTAGGAGCTCGCGCAGCCAGATCACAGAAGCCCTATTAAAAAAGGAAGCGGAAGAAGAGGCCCTGATGGCCCAGGCAGCCGCCAGATGGGTCTTGTGGCATGCCTTTTCCGCCTTCTTGTCCTCCGCCTTAAGGCCTTCCAGGAGGTCGGCCGGTAGCGAGGAGTTGGAAGTGAGCGCAGCGATGGGCGGGTCGACAGTGGGAAGGGCCAGAAGGTCCTCCAACACTGGCTCCATAGTATAAAGCTTCCTATCTACCCCACTGGGAGAGGATTGCGTGGCTGGCTGAGCCCACTGGCGCTGGATTAAGTCGAGGAACAGCCCCGGGACCGGAACCAGCTCTTGCTGGGGCGCTGGCACATCAAACATGACCGCATTGGGATTAGCCGGAGGGGCATCCTCCGCCGGCGCGGTCGGCTTGGGCTTGATCCCCACCCTGGTGGCAGCCTTGACCTTGTGAAGGACCGATTTAAAAAGGCTGGGCTTGAAGAGACCCGCAAAGGCGGGCGCTTCGGGGGGAAGGTCCTCGTCGTCCGAGAGGCCTAGCACCTCCGGGTCAGGGTCCTCAATGGCAGAGGCCTCGCTGACCACCGAGGATTCCAGGGAAGGATGGCGAGCACGCTTGCTTGGGGGCGGAGCTGCCTGATCGGGCTTGGGACCCCTAGGGGCCGCTGCGGTAGGGCTTTTAAATTTCATGGCCTCCGTGATGCCCTTGGCAATGGCGCGGGCCATTAGCTCCTGCATGCGGGGCGATAACTCCTCAGAGTCAGAATCGGGATCCAAGCCCTCTTCTAGGGGGGGTGAAGCCTCACCCTGCATATCGTCTATGCTAGCATCCCCAGGGGGAGGAACCTGTTCACAGGCCCAAGAAGGGACCGGGGAAGCCGGCTCTGCAAATGACCTATTAGGGGATAGGTCCTGGGATTCCACCTCCTCGGCGAGGACCGACTGGAGATCTTCCCGGGAGGGAGGGGCTCCTGAAAGGGACTGCACCCTGTCTGCCTGGCGTCTGGCCTTCTCGAATTGCTTGTCAAGGGCCCGCTGGCGCCTTTCAGCATCCTTGGCCTCAGCTACCGAAGGGGTTCTGGAACGCTGTTTCCCAGAGCTACCCCCACCACTCTTGCCCGCACCCCCACTCCCCGAAGAGGAGGAACCCTTGCTAGGGGCCTGCGAGAGGCTCGGCCTAGCGTCTTGGGAATCGGGAGGACTGGGCAGGTCCATAGTCAATGACCACACAAGATGGAGCAAGGCTATGATAAGGCAGAAGGATAGATATAGACTGGGTGCTGTAATGGGAAACAAAACGAAATGATCGTTAAAATTGCCATATATACAATTAATCGAATCAATACTATGAAATCATCCCATGTTTCACACCAGTCGGAGGCCCAGGGGTAGGATTGGGGCCTGCACCGAGGTGCAAGGCTCCGCAGGAGAAGCAGGGAGGAGAATGACTATATAAAAAATCTTCAGGCCTGCGCTTACTTAGGCCTCCTCCCTGAGCCGGTATGATGACCGTTGGAATGGCACAGGAACCAGCGCCGCTCGCAAAAATAGACAAATGGCGAAGGTGGCGATCCTAGCCCGAGAAACCCTTGCTAGGCCCTGCCACCTCCAGCGGCCTCCTGACAACGAGGCTGATGCAAAATGGCGGCCATGGCTGGGCGCGCTATTTTCGCGCCTAAAAATGGCCGCCGCAACAGCGTGGGGCTAAGGGAGAGCGAGGGGCGAACGCGCCTCGCAATGGCGACGATCGCCCACTCCTCCCTGCGGCAGAGGTCCTCTAGCAGGCCGGGGAGCGAAAAAACTTCGACGAAAATAACAAACGAGGGGCCTGGGGACTTAGGAACCTCGCCGCTGCAGCCGCGCCGTTTTAAACGACAAGCGGCAGGCCTCCGAAGCCGTCCCAAGAGGATCGGCTGAGGGGCACCCCCCACCACCTTGTAGCTTACCTCCTGGCCTTCAAGTGCAGATTCTATTGAAGAAAGTCGCAGAATTGAAGAGAGAAACGTCTCACGAGGTTGGGGAATATTAGAGAAAAAACTTTAAACGCAATTAGAGAGTCCAAGCCAAAAAAAAAAGATCAATTTAGCTCAGAGCTCTAACTAAATACGTCCAAACGGGCTGACTGAGGAAGAATTCTGGGGGATTGAGCACACCAGGAGGAGGTGTGGCTTAAGGAAAAATAGTTCCTCAGTCCTAAGGGCAAGCAGACTGAATTAACCCATTGCTTGGACTCTCCAAGCGGTGTACAGGAAAATGGGGATTTTGCAGTAACCTTCCCCTGGAGTGGGGAGGGTATGGAGATTTTTACAGTATCCTTCCACTGCCACGCCCACCAAGCCAAGCCACACCCATGAAGCCATGCCCACAAAACTGGTAGTAAAATTTTTGAATCTCACCAATATATGTATATGTGTGTGTGTGTATGTATGTATATGTGTGTGTGTGTGTGTGTGTGCTGTATTTGTGCAGATCTATTTCAAGATATTTAGCTCTCATCAGCTAGCCATACCCTTACTGGGATTTGAACCTGGGCTGTGTTACATATTAGGCAGATTTGTTAGCCACTAAGCCACAGAATCTCCTCCTTATCAGCTGAGCCAGGGAAATAGGTATGTTTACTTAGTGGCTAACAAATCTGCCTAATATGTAACACAGCCCAGGTTCAAATCCCAGTAAGGGTATGGCTAGCTGATGAGAGCTAAATAGCTTGAAATAGATCTATACTAGTCTCCCTTTATTTATTTATCAGCACAAATACAACACAAATATAAAAAGGCAACATTAAAAATAAAAATATGGTTTTCTGCCTGGATGGTCCTCTGTAATCAGCCGAAGGACAGAAAGGGGGATTAGTGAGCTCCCTTCCATATTTGGGCATACCAGGGGTTGTAACACAAATACATACCTATTTCCCTGGCTCAGCTGATAAGGAGGAGAGCCTGTGGCTTAGTGGCTAATACAACTGCCTAATATATAATACAGCCCTGGTTCAAATCCCATATATATATATGTGTATGTGTGTGTGTGTGTGTGTGTGTGTGTGTTTGTGTTACAACCCCTGGTATGCCCAAATATGGGAGGGAGCTCACTCCTCACCCATATTTTTATTTTTAATGTTGCCTTTTTTATATTTGTGTTGTATTTGTGCTGATAAATAAATAAAGGGAGACTAGTATGGATCCATTTCAAGCTGTTTAGCTCTCATCAGCTAGCCATACCCTCCCAGGTTCAAATCCCAGTAAGGGTATGGCTAGCTGATGAGAGCTAAACAGCTTGAAATGGATCCATACTAGTCTCCCTTTATTTATTTATCAGTACAAATACAACACACACACATATACATACATACATACATACATACATACATACATACATACATACATACAAAATATAAAATACAAATATAAAAAGGCAACATTAAAAATAAAAATATGGTTTTCTGCCTGGATGGTCTTCTGTAATGAGCTGAAGGACAGAAAGGGGGAGTAGTGAGCTCCCTCCCATATTTGGGCATACCAGGGGTTGTAACACAAATACATACCTATTTCCCTGGCTCAGCTGATGAGGAGAGTCTGTGGCTTAGTGACTAATACAACTGCCTAATATGTAATACAGCCCTGGTTCGAATCCCAGTAAGGGTATGGCTAACTGATGAGAGCTAAATAGCTTGAAATAGATCTATACTAGTCTCCCTTTATTTATTTATGAACACAAATATAAAAAGGCAACATTAAAAATAAAAATATGGTTTTCTGCCTGGATGGTCTTCTGTAATGAGCTGAAGGACAGAAAGGGGAGTAGTGAGCTCCCTTCCATATTTGGGCATACCAGGGTTTGTAACACAAATACATACCTATTTCCCTGGCTCAGCTGATAAGGAGGAGAGCCTGTGGCTTAGTGGCTAATACAACTGCCTAATATGTAATACAGCCCTGGTTCGAATCCCAGTAAGGGAATGGCTAGCTGATGAGAGCTAAATAGCTTGAAATAGATCTATACTAGTCTCCCTTTATTTATTTATCAGCACAAATACATATATGCATACATACATACAGTGTGTGTGTGTACACACACACATACATATACAAATATATATATATATACACACACGTAATCATATAGTTTTTAACTGTTTTATATATGATGTAAGCTATGCAATGATGAGATGATTGCAATCTGAATCTTTTTTTAAAAGCAAAACATTCTAGATGGGCATTATAGTTTCGGGTTTTCTATGACCAGCTTCCCATTATTATTATTTCAATTTTGATGCCATTCAATTCCAACAGATTTATCCAAATTGCAAAAATAATAGGATTAAAATAATATAACACAATGTCTTAATATTATGGTAAATAAAACTAGAAATGACACAGAGGCACTGATTCAATGTGTCTAGGCAAACCTATAAATTTAAAAATTTTCAGTATCCAGCACTTCTTCTAACAGGAGGGTTTTTTTTCACTGATCCAATATGACACTAACAAGTTCCTTTCTGAACTTTCTGTTGGAAAAAAATACTTTAAATTTTCATACCCCAAGTTTCTTCTAAAAAGCTCAAGGTAACATTTATGGAAAATACACCTTGCTTTTTTTCAGTTGAGGACCGTTGTTAAGTTAGGCTAGACTGAAAGAAAAGTGACTACTCCAATGCCACTCTAAACTTCATGAACAAGGTAGTATGAATGTGGTTCTCCTTGGACCTAGGCCAGCGATGGTGAACCTTTTTCGGCTCGCGTGCCACAAGTGGGGGGAGCGCAGGGGGGTCGTGTGTGGGCGTGCTGCACCCATAATGCAATGCGCCCCCCCAGTGTGCATGCACGCACAACGCGCAACACCCCCATTTTTACATGCTTTTTTCACCCTCCCCAGGCTCCAGAGGCTTTATAGGAGCCTGGGGAGGGTGAAAAGAGCCTCCCCCGCCCCCCCAGAGGCCCTCCGGAGGCTTCAGGGACCATCCGGAGGCTTCCCTGAAGCCTTCGGAATGCTTAAAATGACCCTCCGAACAAACCGGAAGTCACTTCCGGTTTGCTCGGAGGGTTGTTTTAAGCGTTCCGAAGCCTCCTGATGGTCCCTGGAGCCTCCGGAGGATCTCCGGGGGGGGGGGGGAAGGGAGGCTCTCTCCCCAGGCTCCTATAAAGCCTCTGAAAAAGGTGAACCCAGCTGACAAGGCAGCACCTCGCGTGCCCTGACAAATGGCTCCATGTGCCAGCTGTGGCACGTGTGCCATAGGTTCGCCATCACTGACCTAGGCTAAACTTTTAATGATAAGACTGTACTGACTTTACTATCAACCGATTCTACAGTTCAAAAAAATTAAATCAAATTCCTGGAGCTCAGATTGCTTCTTCGGTGATTAGTGGTACAAACAAGATGTTTCAAATCAACAACAATGTCTGCAGTTTATTTACTATGCTTTTTAGCTATAACAAACAGAGAGTTGAATTATATTTTTACCCCTTAAGTAGAACAAAACAATTGCTATGAAAATCACTGTTGGAATGTTTGGTAGGCTCACACATATATTACCACTGATTATATTCAATTCAGTCTCTCTTTTCTCTGTGATTCAGCTGTTATGGTGGAAATACCATGGTAGTAGTGCTTCTGGACTAAGTAATTGATTTATTAATTTATTTAGAAAACGTATTCTGCTTAAGTCTAAAACGATTCCTGGTGTACATAAGAATATTAATACGAACAATGCAATAAATTAAAATGATTAATAAGTTATCAACATAAATCCTTAATGTATTTTTCTCTAAAGACCTTACATCAGCTTCACTAAGCTATTCCAAAGGAAGCCCTCACAAGAAGGCTAATTTAATCTTCCATCCTTCCCTCCCATCACATCTTCATGAGATATTTTCTGTTATATTATTTATCTCTGGCATGGGTTGGAGAATGTCTATTGCATTGCTTTTGGTAGTTAAAAGCAGGCTATCAGCAATTGCACAGTGATTGCACATATTATAGAGATTTAACTGAAAATCTGTATTTTTGTTTTGTGATTCTATTTTTACGCTTATGTCCTGGCTATCCTTTTTGGACTAAGATGTCACTTTCAAACATTTGCTTAAAAGGAATATTTTAAGTACGGAAAATAGCAGGGAGCTGAGCAGGTGCCAAGGAAATCCTGGAACACAATGTTGGATATCCATATTCCTGCATTAGAATTTCTCTATATATTATTGGTGGCAATTTGTGTACCGTAAGTAGGTTCCAGGGTGATGCTTTAAGGCCAACAATAAAATGGGGATGGGATTTGATTTTATACATCTTTTTAAAAGATAAGCAATAAAAAGGAATGTCAAACTTCCAGGAAACTTGATTTCTATTAACTTTTCTAGCTCAACAGTTGCATATTTCTATCCTGCCTGCCTCAGAGATTGAAAATAATGAAAAAGGCACATGTGTACTTTAGTTGAAAAACACTGTCCACTTCAGACAATCATGCAACATATTTATAAGAAACATTAACTACATTAAACTGATGTGTAACTATAAGGGATTTTGTCCTGTTAAACCCCCCCCCCCCCAACTTACTTGTGCCTAGGTGGCAGACTTCATTAAAAATTGTTCACCTGAAGCCAGTTATCAAGCTAATGCCTTCTGTTTTATTTCTTTTTTGTAAGTACCATAGTCCATTGGCACCAGCTATGGATGGAACAGCTGCCAAATTGAAGCCTTTAACTTCTGGAAGACTTCAGGTAAGAACAACTATCTTCTTGAGACTATAGTGATCTAATTACAAATCAGACAACCCGTTAGATGTGCCAGTTGAACGACAGCTGTCTGGGAGATGATGGGAATTGCAGCAAACCAATGAAATTGGAGAACAGTAGCTCAGAGAAGGATGCTTTATGATATACAAAAACTATGACAAGCCATTCCAATTATATAGAAATGTCTAGAAACAGCATACAAACTAGTTGCATAGTTTACGTGACGTCAAGCAATTTCCCTTATTGTTAAGTGAAGAAAAACATTATACTATTTCTGGACTAGGATCATTTTTAGGACATATATAGTACAGAACAACTTCATATAGAAGAGTCTTAACTGGAGTTTGCATAGAAAATCAATTGGACTCTGAGATAAATGACTCCTTCAATTTTTTATCGTCTATGTTTCATTTCTGTTTCCACTGACTTTACAGCTATCTGCAAGACTAGGAACGTCTGTATAATTAATTATATCACATTTCCAATATTGCAGGGAAGATTATTGCACACTTCTTTAATTTGGATTCAATTACTCTGTTATAAAATTAACATTTAAAAACTGTACATGTATTTGCTTCTCTTTGTATGTGAACTTTGCAAATGATAATTACCCTCCCCACCATCAATCAGAATCTGCTCACTGACATTGTATTTTTGGAAGATTTACATATTTGCACAAGATACAGTAAACTTGTGCACGTTGTCAATATTTTTCTAACAATAGTCAGATGTAGAAAAGTTACTATTTCTGGACACAAAGCATTTAAGGAGTGTTATTATATGGGATGTACTTATATGCCCATGTTTTCTATGTGACACAAGCGAAAGGTGGGCTGCTGGGGTTTCGCAGGAGTTTAGGAGAACCTCTAGCTAAGATTCTGTGCAGTTTGGAGAATCCCCAAATCCCACTTGTCTGGCCCCACCTATCCCACCATGCCCCTCCCAGGAGTCTCCACACGGCCTGTTTTGGATGCAGGTTAAGTGCAGAGCATGCATGGTGGCTTGGGGAGGGCAAAAAACGGGCCAACTGGAAGTTCGGTAAGGCCAGAAACGGGTGCGTTTCCAGCCTCCAGGGAGCCTCTGGAGCCTGGGGAGGCCCTTTTCACCCTCACGGAGGCTTGAGGAAAGCCTCCGGAGCCTGGCAAGGACAAAAATGCCCTCGCTGCCATGGAGCAGGAGGCTGATTAGGCCACGCCCACCATGGTCATGCCCACCCAGCAGCTGGGCAGAGAACCCCTTGCTAAAAATTTTGAAGCCCACCCTTGGAAACAACTGTTTTTCACTGTCATATAGAAAATATATAAATTATATGTATATGAAGTATCTATCCTAAATTTTAGGATAGCTCTATGGAATATGATGCAGCATGTTCAAACTCACTAGGGGTCTATTTCAAATTAATTTCATGTGGGTAATAGAAGTAAAGTTATTTATAGGAAAGGTGATCATACTTCATAAGAAAAAAGACATGTTCCCTGAATAATCTGATACATACATAAATACATACATACATATATTCATTCATTCATTCATTTGATCATTCATTCATTCATTCTCAGAATATAGGTCTGCCACAATTTCCCCTCTTCACTCATGCTTCCAATAAAACTATCCTTAGTGAAAGAGAAAAAAATGATTGGCACTAATGGGAAAACAAAACTGCAACCAAGTAAAGGAAATTAGCTTGAAAAGAAATATTTTATTATATTGCCGAATACTAAATAATACAACGAGTAGTAACTGCTACAAACAATCAGGGCAAAGGCCACTGGCCAGATTCGGTCCGTGGGATGCTTAGATCTGACCTGAGGGGTCGCCCTAGAAACAGCAAAGGACCAACCTGCAGTCCTCTGCCAGTGCAAATAGAGCTTGGAAAGGCCGCAAGCGACCCTCCCAGGCTCCATTTTTATTGGCAGAGAGCTGCAGGAGGCTGTTGCGACCAAAAATGGGGCCCAGGAGCCCACACATGGCCTCCCCAAGCTCTCTTTTTGCTGGCAGAGGACCCCAGGCCATTGCAGCCAAAAACAGCTCAAGGGAGCTGCACGTGTGCTCCCCGAGCTCCATTTTCACTGGCAGAGGGCCGCAGGAGGCTGTCATGGCTGAAAACGGGACCTGGGGGAACCACGCATGGCCTCCCCAAGCTCCATTTTCACTGGCATAGGGAAGCAGGAGGCCCGGCTGTTTTTGCTGGCAGAGGGCTAGCAAAAAGCAAAACGAAAGGATAAATGTTTCCCCTTTTCCATTTGTGCATCGAAGAGGGACAGGAAAGGAGTAAGGGAAAGACAAAGAAGGGAAGACGCAAGGAAGAAAAAATAAGTAAAGAGGGGAATGAAGAAGAAAGGCGAATGAAGAGGGAAGGAAAAAGAAGAAAAATAATGAAGATTATGAGTGAGAGTTTGAGGGAAGTCCTGCCTTAGCACTTGGCTACTACAGGTGGCCCCAGCGCGAATGATGTCGAGGTGGCCATGCCCACCCTGGTCGCACCTACCCTGCTTCCCGGGTAAAACACAACCCTGATGCGGCCCTCAATGAAAGATTTTGACACCTCTGAATTAAGGGATAGATAAGTATTAGTGCTAGAAGCAAAGCAAATTCAATCTCAATCTTATAAATTGACTACATTAGTGGTCAAAAAATATAATTTGCAAAACTTCAGAAGACAAGAAGACAAATGGATTGCAGAACAATGCAGACTTCTTACTCAAATGAAAAGAATTTAAATGATCATAGTTTAAATAAAATGGGTGATGACCTAGTTGTCTGGAGAAGTCTATAATGCTGCCAAAGGTGGAAGAAAAGGACAAACGACAGCAAAGCAGATGGTCTCAATTACAGCAATGACGGACTAATGATATATACTACTGGAAGGACTAGGCTGGGGAGGGATCATTAGAGAAAATCTCTGTAGTTGCTGAGGACTGCCACCAACTTAATAGCACAAAATCACCAGAAGTTTAGAAAATAAAATTTAAGATTTTAAATAAATCTTAATAATAAAGCATTGGTAGTTTTTCAATCTGCTCAAGATATTTTATTCATTCATTTATTCACTATGATCAAAACTAAGAATCACAGTCAAGCATCTTACCACACATTCAGTAAATCAGTTATGCAATGCATAGGTTTGTAATTTATATTGGTTTTTAGACTGTTTTTGTATAATATTGGTTTTGATTCTCATAAATTTTAAGGCTTGGGGGAAAGCGATTGCCTTCGTGCCTCATACTGTACCATATGACTTATACTACCCCAAAAATCGATTTATGAACCAGAAAACTTTGCTATTTTTATGGTTGTTGCAGATTAAAGCAACACCCTCTTCAAAGTGATTGTGCACTAAAATAGGTATTGTCCATTTTTAAGACTCCTAGAGCAAACCTTTTATCATTTCTGATTTGTTTTTGAACAGAAAGGCTTTTGTGACAGTCACAAACGTAGCACAAATGCCAATATACTGAAACAGTTGGGCCTCCCAGTCTAAGGGTACAGAAAGTTCCACACGGGAGCTGTTCATAGGCTATATGGTGTATATCTTTCTTGTGCTTACTACATGGAACAGATTGTACAGTCAACTAGCAGAAAAATAAACAACTGCTGAATTCTAGTAACTGGGAAAGATGTAGATAAATACCATACATACAGTTTGGATTACTACGGTGGTCTCTTCCTGTTACCAATGATGGCAGCGCTGATGAGAATTTAAATTCAAAACTTTTAGAGTATACTAGGTTGCTTGATCCAAAGTCCATAGTGGAGTTTTCCTCTACTATGAATTCACTATGTATCTAAAGCACATTTGTCAGTGTAGTGTAGAGGCAATGCACTATTATACTATCTCCTTAACTTCTAACTTACAGATCCTGGTAGAGTACTGTATAAAAGCATATGAAGTGACCCGAGCATGCCAAAACATTTCACTAATGCTATTATCTCAAATATAACTTTCTAAATTAAAGTAAGATTTTTCAATGTTTTTGTATCATTATACATTAATACATTTCTTGGTAACATAAGATTCTTCTAAATACTCCAATTCCGAGATGGCGAACCTATGGCACATGTGGCAGAAGTGGCACACAGGGCCCTCTCTGTGGGTATGTGTACCGTCACCAGCTGCTCTTCTGGTTTCCATCACACATGGATGCCAGCCAGCTGATCTTTGCTGGCACGGCAGAAAACGGCCCCAAAAACGACCCCCCCCCCAAAGGCTGTTTTTTGGGCCGTTTTCTGGGCCAAAAAAGGGCCTGAAAAATGTCCCCAAACCAGCCCAAAAACAGGCATGTGTGCAGTGGCCAGCTGGTCTTTGGGTTTCCAGCGCATGCACACACTTGGACACGCATTCCGGTTTGGCCATTTGGTGCCGAAAAGGTTCCCCATTACTTATCATAAATTATCACCACTCTTATGTTTTGAAAATGAAAGCAGGAGAATTATGCCTTCGTGCAAAGTAGCTACTAGCAAGATTTTACATAGCTTACATAGTTCTACACAGGGAAATGTTTATATTCTAGAAAAGAATGAAAATCTGACTTTGGGTTTTACCAATTAGAGTGATAGATCTTTATAGAAATGGCTTGTTCATATTATTATTAAAAAACAAAAAGTAGTGATTTGATGTTAATGCCTTATTTTACTGTAAGAGTCGGAAGTTAATATTTCTTCTTCTTTCCTTCTTTCCTCATTTCTCTTTCAATTTATCCTTTCCACTGATTTTCTATTTATTTTGTATTTTATAATACTTTATAATTCAATAAAAGTAATTTATAAAACATATTCTAGATTAATATTTTCAGATATGTCCATATTGTTTGCTATAAGGATAGCAAGTCAAAGATTCATTGCATATGATTTTCATCAGTGCCATAGATTAGTTTCAAACTATCAAGAAAAAGTGAAGACTTTTGTTTCCTGAATATTCCTGTTTGTTTCCAGCTATTCCTGCAGGTAATCCACTATCCAAACTGAAAGTAATTCTAAAACCTTTTTTATTATCTGCATGTGTATACCTATATGGTCCAAAGGGTGGAAATAAAAATAAACGTACCTAATTGAACACAAATGCTTGGTCTTATTTAAAACAACTTTTTTTGTGCCAAGTTAGTTTCTAAAACAGTGTACACTTTAATAATGATTCAGAAACAGTGCTTTGAACCTCACACCTGCATCGCACCTCTTATTAGTTTTTCAGCTTTCTTCATGAGACAAAATAGTTCATTGTTTCAAATTAATGTGACTCTTAAAACATATGATTGTTTTCAGTTTCACATTCTGAAAAAAGATGGGCCCCTTTAATGACCCGAGAATCAGTTCTGAAGACTTTTCAAAGCTACTACATTGTTTGAAAATAACTGTTTAAAAATAATCAGAATCAAAATATCCAGAATGCAATGAAATCTACTCTCAGATAAATATTTAAAAGTGCAAGATAGATTACTCCACTGTAGGAATAAGGAATTCAGCTTATGAAAGATAAATATAAAATTTATTGGAGTGACAAAATTGCATGATCCTTCCCCTAATTTCATTAAAATGTTTTAAATACTATTCCAAGATCATAATGTAAATATATTTGTGAATATTGTTGTAGTGTAAAAAAAAAAGTGTGACACCTTACACGCATTTAGATTTTAAATGTTCCCCTCTCATAATGATTCAAATTCTGACTACAAATCTACTGATGTGGCATGTTTTCAGTTTAATGACTGATGACTTAATAATTCTTCATCTTCCAAGGCCAGTTTATTGCCACAGATCACCTGTCAAGATAGGGCACAGTTCATTGGAATAAGCAATATTTTGCATGCATCCATCCATTATACTGGTATCTCCAGTTAAAATGATTTGGCTCTAAAGACTAGGAAATACTTTGGGAAAGTACTATATGAATCATTGGATTAGATGAACCAATAAGCAACTTTATATGAAAAAGCTCGTCTTACTCAAAAAGCTCAAAATTGTATCATGTTCGTCTGCATGGCTTATGTGCATTTGCTGAGTTTTAAAGTTCCACTCACTGTTAATATCTCCTTTGAAATGCTAAGTTTAGGAGGACTCTTAAGAAAGAAATCTCTCACATCCCTAGGAAATTCCTAGCCTGTTTTCTCTGCTTGGGAAGTCAGCTTTTTTCTGTAGTATACTGTTTTTCATCAGAGGTAAAAAAAAATGAGCAATTTCTAGACCCACAAAGGAATCCAGTGCATAATGGTTACTAAGGTCTCATCAAAAAATCTACTTACTTTGTTAATTGTACTGTCAAGACTCCTTCATATAACCTTTATTCAATTCCATTCTACCCGATAGTGATGAAAGCTTATTTTCAGATTATGACTCCTTTATTATATTTTATTGTGGTTTGGATGCAAATCATTTTGAGTGTTCCTTATAATATGGAATGTTTATTTCCTTTATGCAATTCCAATACATTCTAGGCTGCCATTGATCAGCTTACAATATTTAAGACTAAGGGTTGTGCCTTAGGATACTGTGAATGTACTTGGGCAAAAATCATTAAACACTTTTCTTCAAAGGAAGGGTAACAAGCAGCCCATTGGAGATGAAAGGCAATAAAACAGCAAATGGGAAGTAGCAATCCTTCTTTCCTCCTGTCAAGAAAGAAAGAAAAAGGACAGGAAGCATAAAAAAGGACTATAGCTTCTACTGCTTTTTTCCCTGACTTTTCAAAGCTGTCAGTGCAGAGAAGATGAGGCTGCTCTCCTAGGCAATGAAACATAAATTACTGGCTGCTCTCCTAGGCAATAAAACATATATCACTGGCTGCTCTCCTAGGCAATGAACATAAAGGAAGGATGGAGAACCTCCAGATGTTACTGGGCTACAACTTCCAACAGAACATGAAGTACAGCAACATCTGATGTGTCAAATTTCCTATTACCACTGAGGAGTGGGCAGAGTACATACCTGCCAACAGTCTCACTCACGAGTGCTTCTCCTCTGAATGGCATTGTGGCAAATGGAGTTACCTTCCTCTGGTAGTCTTTTTTTCATGAATGACGTAGGGCAGGGGTGTCAAACTGGCGGCCTGCGGGCAGAATGTGTCACACACAGGCCAAGCCCACCCCAGCTCCGCGAATGGGAAAAACGTCGTGAAACATCATGTGACGGCAACATGACGTGGCGAGTTTGACACCCGTGATGTAGGGTATTAGACTAGGTTAACAAATAACATTTAATAACCTGCCATTCAAAGTAGGAGAAATGGGTGATTTGCTGCTCTTTTTCTAATCAACCTTTTGTAACACATCAACTAACAAAAGGGCAAATAAACAGAAAAGAGGTCTAGCTCAATCTCTAGATCCAATTTTCTCCATCAATAAATGTGTATATAGCAGGGAATTGTAGCAGCAAAAAAGTGGATGCAAAAAAGATGGAAGAGAAACCAGGATCCTTATCTTTTGCTACTTCCAACTTCTGTTGCAGGGAGAAGAAAAATAAGGCTGGCTTGTTATTGGATTAGCTTTCCTCAAAACAGGCTGCTTTTCATTCCAAATAGGAATGGCGGCCTTTTCACTCCCGGAGCCCAGGCCTCTGCAGGCTCCCAGAAGCGCCTGCATTTGACTGGACAGGATGGGAGAGGAGCGGAGCATCGGAGCAGCTGCTGCCTCCCAACGGACCTGCCCTTTCACACAGGCTCCCTTACGGTCCGCGCCCCCCCCCCCGCGCCAATTGCTTTCACTGCCCGGAAGGCACGTGGCTGCCTTGCACCCGCTTTTGCTCCTCCGGGAACGAGGTAGTTCCATCATCCTCTTCCCTCGCCCCTGCGGGGTTCCCCCCCAGTCCCGTCGCCCCCATTCCAGCTGAGGCCGTCGCCCGTTTCCTAGGCGTGACTTCCTCTTGTGTTCTCCTTCCCCCCCCGCCCCCCAGCTCCAGGACTTGCCCGCTCCCCTGCGGCCGGCCGGCCAGCCGCCTTGCTTGCCACTCACTCACCTGCTCTCTGGCCGCGGGGGGGTGGCGGCAGCGGGGGGGAGGGGACGTCCCCTCCCCCCTCTGCCTTCTCCCTCCCCGCATTAACAACAACAACAGCAGCAGCAGCAGCAGCAGCAGGAGGTGCCGCCACCGCCACCGCCGCCGCCGCCATAACTGGGGAAGTGGAGCAGAGCAAGCTCCGACCACTCCCCGCGGGGAAATCCTCGCGGGAATGTGGGGGCGGAGCAACGGCGTCCCGGAAGCATAATGTAAAGCTGCGGAAGTCACGCTTCCTCCGAGGTCGCTCTTCGAAAAGGCGCCGTTGGGGGTGGGTTGCTTCCGCTTCCTCCCCTCCCCTCCCCTTTCGGTGCAGTGTTAGTGATTGCATGAGAGTCGACCTCACCCTATTCCTAAGAAGTCTAAGAGGTTTGCATAAGCGCACCAGCGTGCCTGCCGTCTCTGTCCTAATGTTCCCTTTTATTCGTATCCATTTTATGTATTCAAATCATGTTCGTACTTATATATGTTATCTAATATATGCTTGACAAAATAAATAAATAAATAATAAACAAATAAATAAATAGAGTCCATTGGCTGCTCCACATAAGCAAATGATCTGGTAGTAAACAACAACACAATCCAGGGACTATGAAGGAGAAAATAACGTTCCCACCAGCACCGACAGGGCAAATCACTGAATATAAACATTCCCTTCTAGCACTGGAGAAGTTACCTAATCGGGTATCGAAACATCTGCAAGCACAGGACCAAACTCAAAGAGCTCCAGGGACTCCGCAATAAAATACATTTTAAAACTGATTTTTATGAGAGGTGATGCCTTGGAATAGTATTACTTGTATATGAAGATTCTCAGTCATCCAGATCCTGGTTATGCCAAAGGTGCTTTTTTTCCCCAAAAGGCAACTGGACTTTTGTTTTTCCTTGAAGATAATTACAATACAATACAATAGCAGTTGGAAGGGACTTTGGAGGTCTTCTAGTTCAACCCCCTGCCTAGGTAGGAAACCCTATACCTTTCCAGATAAATGGCTATCCAACAATTTCTTAAATACTTCCAGTGTTGGGGGATTCACATCTTCTGGAGACAAGCTGTTCCACTGATTAATTGTTCTAACTGTCAGGAAGTTTCTCCTCAGTTCTAAGTTGCTTCTCTCCTTGATTAGTTTCCACCCATTGCTTCTTGTTCTGCCCTCAGGTGCCTTGGAAAATAGTTTGACTCCCTCTTCTTTGTAGCAACCCCTGAGATATTGGAACATTGCTATCATGTCTCCCCTAGTCCTTCTTTCTATTAAACTAGACATACCCAGTTCCTGCAACTGTTCTTCATATGTTTTAGTCTCCAGTCCCCTAATCATCTTTATTGTTCTTTTCTGCACTCTTTCTAGAGTCTCCACATCTTTTCTACATTGTGGCGACCAAAACTGAATGCAGTATTCCAAGTGTGGCCTTACCAAGGCATTATAAATTGGTATTAACCCTTCACATGATCTTGATTCTATCCCTCTGTTTATGTAGCCTAGAACTGTGTTGGCTTTTTGGCAGATGCTACACACTGCTGGCTCATATTTAAATGGTTGTCCACTAGGAATCCAAGATCCCTCTCACAGTTACTACTATTGAGCTATGAGAAGTGTTAGATATTCAAACTATCTACCATGGTTTCCATCAAGGTCCTCTGTTCTACTTGCCGTTTCCAAGATGCAACCTGTCAGCGTTGCAAATGAAAGGGGCACATTGCCAAAGTGTGCCGGAGCGAATTCCCTGCCACCACATGGCAGCCTAAACCTACTCCGAGCCACCTACGGAGGCCCAGCCCAGGGACCTGGCGGAAAACACAAGGGCATTCAGAGAGAGAAACCAAGGTTACCTATCTGGCAGAAAACACAAGGGCATTCAGAGAGAAAAACCAAGGTTACCTATCATACTGCGATAGACAAGTCCGCACCAGGTGGCCAAAAAAGCTGAAGGTCACTGTCCTCATAGAGGACACTCCCTGTGAATTGGAGATAGACACTGGATTGTCATTTGAGTTTGAGTTTTGAGTTTTATTAAATTTATATACCGCCCCCCTCTCCCCGCAGGGACTCGGGGCGGTCATTAACAATCATGTCATGGTTGAACCTGAAGCAAGCCATTCCAAACTTGAAAAAGCAGCACCTTCGCACCCCGGACATCTGCCTGTGAGACTACTAGGGGAACCAAGTCCCTATCGTGGGCCAGGGCACTTTCCGGGTGAAATTCAAGGAATTCTGTGCAAAGCTCCCTGTGACCGTGGTCAGCGCAAACCTGCAGGGTCTCCTGGGGCTTGACTGGTTCCAAGCCCTGGGGTTGGAAGTGACCAGGATAAACTCCGTGAAGGAAGACGGCACCGAGGCCATCTTTAAGGAGTTCAAGGATGTCTTCGGCACCGGTCTCGGTAAGTATGTGGGTACGCCAATCTCCTTTAACTTGGACCCCAATGTAGCGCCAATTAGGCTAAAACCCAGGAAACCTTTCGCTCTCCGCCCTAAAATTGACAGGGAAATTGACAAACTCGTGAGCCAGGGAATCCTAGAACCAGTCAACCATGCATGCTGGGAGACCCCTATTGTGACCCCGGTCAAGCCTGACAGGTCAGTCCGCATCTGCGCAGACTATAAATATACAGTTAACAACGCGCTACAACAAAGCGCATACCCTGTACCCATTGTACAGCACCTACTACATTCTCTAGGCCCAGGAATTTTTTTTGCTAAATTAGACATGGTGCAGGCATACCAACAATTGCCTGTAGATGGCGCTACAGCGGAGGCTCAAACCATTGTGATGCACAGGGGTGCATTCAAATGCCACTGCCTGAAATTTGGTGTTAGTATCGCCCCTGGACTGTTCCAAAGCGTCATGGAACGGCATTTGCAGGGGATACCAGGAGTCGTCCCCTATTTCGACGACATCTTTGTATTGGCTGCAAACGAGGCGCAACTTTTAAAATGAGTAAGAATGGTTTTGACCCGAATTAGAGAAAAAGACCTCCAGCTCAAAAAAGAAAAATGCAAAATTAATGTACCAAGGGTTGAATTCTTTGGGTACATGATCGATGGCTCTGGGATTCAACTGACATCACAAAAAGTAAAAGCAATTCAGGAAGCCCCTACACCCCGCACTCAAGCCGAGCTGCAGGCGTTCATCGGGCTCCTTAATTTCTATAGCGTCTTTCTTAAACAGAAAGCCACCGTTGCTGAGCCATTACACCATCTCCTGGCCAAAAACACCAAGTGGTCCTGGGGCAGAGCTGAGGCTGCCGCATTTGCCGCAGTCAAACGACTGCTGACAGCTGACTCCCTTCTAGTCCAGTATAGCCAGACCCTGCCATTGGTGTTAACCTGCGACACATCTCCATTCGGCGTTGGTACTGTCCTCAGCCACCGCATGCCCAACGGCACAGAAGCCCCTATTGGCTTTTACTCAAGAACCTTGTCTTCGGCGGAAAGAAACTACAGCCAGATGGACTGCGAGGCTCTGGCTGCGGTAGCGGGGATTAAAAGGTTCCACGAGTACCTTTACAGCCGGGATTTCGAGCTTGTGACTGACCACAAGCCATTGTTGGGGTTACTGGCTGTGGAGCGACCTACTCCGATGTCATTATCGCTGCGCATGACCAGGTGGACTGTTTTCCTGGCTGCCTACATATGCAAACTGATCCACTGCCCCGGTTCCAGGTTGGGACACGCAGACACATTGAGCCGCTGTCCCCTACCAGAACTTCTTGCTGACCCCACTCCCAAGATACCGGTCCTACTCATTGACTGCCTGGACACTGGACCTGTCTCATCCAATGATGTTGCCCATCATTCTGCAAAGGACTCCACCATCAAGCAAATTTTGAACTGGGTATGGAGGGGGTGGCCCAAGGGACCTGTTGGGGCCGATTTTAAATCGTATTTTACAAAACGCGATTAGTTGTTGGTAATTAACGGCTGTCTACTGTGGGGAGACCGGGTGGTTGTTCCAAACAAACTGTGCAAGGCAGTATTGGAGGCTCTACATGTGGGGCATCCTGGAATTGTCAGGATGAAGTTTTTGGCTAGGAGTTATGTGTGGTGGCCTAACATGGACAGGGAGATAGAAGAATGGGTGGCTACCTGCACGCCTTGCCAGGAGTCTAGACTAGCTCCCCCAGAGGCGCCCGCTAAGGAGTGGGAGCATCCTCAAGCACCCTGGTCTAGGGTGCACATTGACTTTGCTGGCCCAGTTCATGGCCAAACCTTCCTCGTAGTTGTGGACGCTTACTCAAAGTGGTTAGAGGTAGTCCTGATGACCTCCACCACAGCAGAAGCAGTCATCAAGGTGCTACGGAGACTTTTCTCCACACATGGCCTGCCCAACGTCTTGGTCTCTGACAACGGGCCCCAATTCACGGCCATACAATTCGAGACCTACTTAGCAAGTCAGGGAATCAGGCATGCCCTGGTCGCACCATTCCATTCAGCTTCCAATCGTCAGGCAGAGAAAATGGTGCGATCTGCAAAAGAGGCCCTCGCTAGGATGGGCCCGGGGGATTGGAAAACATGGGTTGATCACTATTTGTTAATCCAACACATCACGCCAAGTGCCACTATGGGGAGAAGCCCCTCCGAGCTTTTTATGGGTCGCTGGCTAAGGTCCCACTTAGACTGGCTACACCCAAACTATTCTGCCACTTCGCACCCTGACTCCATAAGCAAGATTCGAAACTTTAGCATAGGGGACTTGGTATGCGCCCACAACTATGCCAGGGGAACTCTGTGGGTCCCTGCCATGGTGATAGGCATCACCAGGCCTCGCTCTTATCTGTTAGAGCTCAAGGACGGTAGAAACTGGAGGAGGCATATTGACCAACTCCGTGGCCGCCTCTCCCACTCCACACTTAGAACACCAGATGCAACTCCTGAACAAATTAGCCAAAGCCCTACCCAAACAGAGCAAACGCTCACTCCTTCTACAGCCAGCTCAAGCCCAAGGGTACCGGGGAACTTATCTGAGTTTGTTGCAGGCCCACAGCGAGCTCCAAACGAGCAAATCCCAGAAGCTCCAGCCGCGGCCTGGGAAAAGTTCCAGGAGGTTCCACAAAGCAGAGCTGGAGAGCAGACAGGTCCGTCTGACCTGCCCAAGGAACCAGTTCCAAATGAACTGCTCAGGTCTAGTAGGACTAAACAAAAACCCGCTTACCTGCGTGATTACGTGACCAATAGAAACATCCCAACTAAGAGGAGAGGGGTGTTAGATATTCAAACTATCTACCATGGTTTCCATCAAGGTCCTCTGTTCCGGTGGGAACAGAGGTTCAATCCTATTGGTTGAGAGGTCTGACAGCTCCCTATAAAAGGGCTGCTATCAGATCAAGCAGTTGCTGGATTGTATATAGTTGTTCTGTTACAATAAAGAGCTGTTGTTGTCATAAGCCTGTGTCTGCCTTCTCAATACTCAATCTAACAAGAAGGATCTTGGAGTCCTAGTGGACAACCATTTAAATATGAGCCAGCAGTGTGCAGCAGCTGCCAAAAAAGCCAACACAGTCCTAGGCTACATAAACAAGAGGGATAGAGGTTTTGCTTCTCATCCAAAAAGCTGCTTCATTTCTGAACTGGATGAAAAGCGAAACGTTTTCAAGGAAAAACAAAACCCAGTTGCCTTTTTTTGGGGGGGGGGGGAACACTTTTTGGAAGTATAATTTGTAATTAAATTGTAATCATGGTATTTCTCTAGTTTTTTTGAATGAAGTTTTTAAAAGCTAGTTTAAAGATTCACTACAGTTGTCATATCCTGTGTATCCAATTTTTAGGTTAAAAACCTTTGAAGGCTGATCCCCAAATCCCTAAACACTACTTTAGAACATTTTCTTTGAATTTTGTTTGAATCTAATGTTTTACCACAAGATGGCACTGTGATTTCACAGACTTTTGGCCTTTCCTCACGATTATCTGACATGGCACAAATATACCCCACAACATATTTTTTTTGCCAGTCCCCATAATGTTGCCTTCATCTTGTCCCCAGTGGAGAATTAAAAGAGTACTTTCTGTTGGCTATATCCATTGGCTGCCAGCACTGACATTCCCTTGAGTATTATCAGTTCGGTATATTTTGGAACTTGGTGAACTGGTGAGAATTCTGTATGTGATTAGAACTCCTTGAAAACTCCATTTGCAAGGTCGATCAATCTCACCAGGCTTGCACAGATAAAAGGTGTTGGAAGAAATATTCATCTAGTTCAATTCCAAGCCAGGATAAAGGCACTGGAAACATGGAGGCTGATTCGATAAAGGGTTTAATGGTGAACAGAGCCACAAAGCACATGATCCTGTTTGTAGCTGATCACATGGAGTTGCGAGAGGGTGGCTTTTATAACTTCTCTTGGGCTTTGCACTTGAACTTCCTGTTCCTGTGCAAAAACATGTATTCTAATGGCTGTTGTAGGGGTTATAGCTATCTTTGTAGGTTGTCTGAGCTCCCAGGTTTGCTTACATTGCACCATGTGGTGCAGGGACGTGCAGTCAGGGGAGGCAGGGGAGGCAGAGCCTCACTTCTCTTCATGAAATAATAGTATATAATATTATATACTATATATATATATATATATAATATTATAATATTATATACATCCGTCCGGCCGCGCCTGGGAGCTGCGGAGGCAGAAATGTTGTCGGCGCTCCTGGATGACGAAGCCACGAAAGCGACTGGAGAACAACGAGAACCTTCCCCCAGTCGCTTTCGTGGCTTCGTCATCCGGGAGCGCTGACAACATTTCTGCCTCCGCAGCTCGCGGGCGCGGACGGATGGAGGTAGCCAGAGTGGCACCGAGGCAGTCCAGCGGGCGAGCGACCGAGGATCAGGCTACCTGATCCTCCATCGCTCGCTCGTTTGCTCTTTCGTCCGCCCGGACTGCCTCGGCGTCGCTCTGGCTACATCCGTCCGGCCGCGCCCGGGAGCTGCAGAGGCAGAAATGTTGTCGGCGCTCCCAGATGATGAAGCCACAAAAGCGACTGGGGGAAGGTTCTTGTCGTTCTCCAGTCGCTTTCGAGGACTGCGGAGCGCGAGCCGGCAGAGCACGCTCAGGAAGGCGGGGAATGGGATCACGTGTGCTGGAGGCTGAGGCAGCCTCAGCCACCAGCATACGTGGTCCCAATCCCCACCTTCCTGATGATGTCACCAGCCTCACCAGCCATGAACCTCACCGCACGTCACTGATGTGGTGAGCTCTGCTTCTAGATGGGTTGATCCTATTATGTCCTGGAGGGTCATGTCTTAATCCTACCATCCTGGGGCTGTAGGGCTTTTGTCTTGTAGATAGGCTGGCCTAGTCCTGCTGGGGCTATTAAGAAAGGTGGGGGCTGCTTTCCAAGAGCATGTTTATCCTTTTAAGGAAATGTAATATTCTGCCTTTTTAAATATTTCTCAAAATATTTCATTCTTCTAGGAGGATGGGTGAGTGCTAACTTGGTGCAAACGGGAGCACTATTTAAATGTCTGTCAAAATTCACCCCCACATTGCGAACAAGCCCAACACAAATTTGTGTATATAAACTCGGAAATCAGTTTTAACAAATTGCTTAACTATAGGTCCAGCCATCTGCCAAAACCATTTGCTAATCATATCAGTCTTTTCTTGTAAGAGGCTTTATAGGAGTCTGGGGAGGGTAAAAACAGCCCCCCCGCCCTCCCGGACGACCTCCGGAGGCTTCAGGGAAGCCTCCGGACAGTCCCTGAAGCCTTCGGAGTGCTCAAAACGATCCTCCGAGCAAACCGGAAGTGACTTCCCGAACTTCCGGTTTGCCCAAAGGGCCGGTTTTTTGCACTCCGGAGGCTTCAGGGAAGCTCATGAAGCCTCCGGAGGGCCTCCGGGGGGCGGGGGCGGGGAGACTGTTTTCGTCCTCCCCAGGCTCCTATAAGGCCTCTGAAGCCTGGGGAGGGCGAAAAATGGCTTTAAAAAAGGGTGAACTGACAGGGCAGCGCCTTGCGTGCCCTGACAAATGGTTCTGCGTGCCATCACTGCCCTATATACGTAAAATTAGGACATCAGCTTTCAAGTTTGCTTCCAAGAAGGGGATTTCCAATGTAGGTATGCCAAATTTTATGCTCATACAGTTTTCTGCTAGCTAAAGGATGACATACAACATATTAATTGAACTGTAAAGAAAAACTTTACTTCAAGAAGGGACACGGTGGCTCAGTGGCTAAGATGCTGAGCTTGTCAATCAGAAAGGTCGGCAGTTCAGTGGTTCAAATCCCCAGTGCCGCATAATGGAGTGAGCTTCCATTGCTTGTCCCAGCTTCTGCCAACCTAGCAGTTCGAAAACATGTTAAAATGCAAGTAGAAAATAGGAACCACCTTTGGTGGGAAGGTAACAGCGTTTTGTGTGCCTTTGGCGTTTAGTCATGCAGCCACATGACCACTGAGACATCTTTGGACAGTGCTGGCTCATTGGCTTTGAAACGGAGAAAAGCACCCGCCCCCTAGAGTCAGGAACGACTAGCACATATTACCTTTACCCTTTTAAAGAAAAACTCAAAAACTAAGTAGTAAAATAGAATAAATTGCAGAAGAAAAGGAAATGTGACAGAATCTGATTGCCAAAATCTCCCACACATAAACACTTTAGAGTAATAAAGATCAGATTGAGAGCTGAAAATATAAATATAATTGTAGAACATAACATTTAAATAAACCTTTGGATACTTTGAAACCATTTGAAAATATTCTTTAATTGTTTCTGCCAATATATTTTGTTCTACAAGGATTCTAATATGTTCAAGGCATATGACTAGGCACATTGTTGTAGAAAGAAAATGGCCACTGTGCCTAGTTTTTACTATTTGCCTGCATTGGCTTGAATTTCAGATATCTTAAAGCAAGTCTGTATATGAAAATGACAAAGGAATGACGTGTCACATGCCCTAAAGCAAAGGAAGTTCAACCCTTGGCCTTTTTAATCACCAAAGTGCACAGGGGGTTAGAAGAGTTCTGATATAATCAGTCTGGAAAATAAAAAGGGGATAGACTTCCTGTGGCAAATTGAAATGCTACTTTACTCCTGTGTCTTCTTTTAGGACAAATCAAAATGGCACAAAATGGCTTTTTACAATATGCAAGAGAGCCACTATTTATCTCATTGATGCATTTAGCACCACCTTGAAGCTCACATGGCAGTCCCATTAGTTGAAAAAGGATTCTCTTCTGTGCAGAGGCATTTTCCAGTACTTATACTGAGTTACTGGAAATGTTGAGAAAAGTGTATGTACAGAAATCTCCTCTAGCTATTGGTGCTGCTTGAGGACGCTGCCAAAATGAGGCACAGCTGTTTTGCCTTTAGAGGTGAGGGATGCCTATCAAAGTGGCTCTAAAGGGATAATTCACAGTGCATCGAAGGGATCAAGAAAGTTAAGATGGTGGCTGTAGCCATTTGATTAAAACCCTGTCCCTTTTTTATTTCTGTCATGCATGCAATGCATTTTTTAAAAGGGGTGGGCTTTCAATCAACTGCTACGGTCCCTTTACCTTTTTTTTTTTTAAACTTTCCCCCAGAGACATGCAACTTTGTTTATGCTGTTTTAATCTAGTGGCCTTCAAGTGAGGTACAGTTCATAGATATAGATAATAACAAGAAACAAACAGAATAGTACACTAAGCAGTAAACAACAATCAACTATATCCTGCATTCCAGTAAGCCTCACTCTGAGTAACCTAGAAAAAACAAGCCTTGACATAACTAAAAGATTAGACTAGGAGTCTCTCTTGCCTGGTGTGTGTGTGTGTGTGTGTGTGTGTGTATGTGCGCGCATGCGCTGTTCTAGACAGGAGATCTCCTGGAGAGAAACCTTACCTTTATGTTATCACCCATCAAGAAGTAAGAATAGCTTTAGTACTCTTCTGTTCCAATAGTATTGACCTGGAATTGGCATCTCAAAGATATGCAGGTCTAAGCACATAGGACACAAATGATACCCAGCACCTTGAATAATCTTTGGAAAGAGACCAGTTGTAAATGCAGCTCTTATAAGAGCAATATTGGTATTGACCAGGATGTACATAGATATATAAGAATAAAAACAATGCCCTGCCTTTAGTTATAAAGCAAAACAGAAAAAAAAAGAATTGGAGACAATCACAAAATACAAAGACCCGCAAATAGAAATAAAGCGATTGTAACAAAAGAAAGAAAGCTAGTACCAACAGTTACAGGCACTGTGGGTGCAATTCCAAAACATTTGCAGCATCACTTGAACACCCTTGGCATTGACAAAATCACTACCAGTCAATTGCAAAAGGTAGCTTTATTTGGAACAGTTTACATCTTGCAATGTAAACACCATGAACAACATATGCTTGCCTCAGGTCTTAGGAGGAACTTGAAAGGTGAATAAAAAAGCGAAATCCAGTCTAAACATCTAGCTGACTGTGCAACCAACCATAATATGATAACATATAATCAGCACATTGATGACAGCTAGCACCAGGCCTGCAAATGATCCTTCATAGTAGTTTCATAAAGCATTAAGTAACAGAGGAGACAAAATGTACCTTATAAGATTCTCCACAGGACAGTTCTTAAGTGTGTATCTTAAACTTGTAAAAAATGATGGAAAACCCCCAAAGAACTTTGTATGAATTAAATTTATTTACATTTACTTTATTAAAAATTAAAAATGATATATTTACTGCTGCTACATTTCCCATGATTGTTTGATGGAATTTTAATATTGAATTATTTTTCAATGTTATTTTTCAGACTTCTAAAAGGCTTTTGGGAGAATCGATGGGTCCTAGGAGCACACTTAAAAAAAACCTGTTCTATCTCATCTTCTAATTGTGGCCAGAGGGATAGCAATAGAATCATCACCCAATAGATTTTTCCAACCCCCAGATTTGTGAAACTGTGATCAATGAGGTCACATTTCCCTTTTCTCTTTCCTGATGGACAACAGAGTAAGTTATCATCCATAACTGGTCTAGCTACCTCTTTCCTCCATTCCATCAGATTCATTTTGGGAATAAATTAATGCAACTCTAACATCCAGTTAGAGTTTAATATCCAACTAAAGTCTATTCAATCAGATCCCAAATGAAAGAAGGAAAGCCACTGTCATTCTGTCAAATAGTACTTCTTTGATGTTTTCTTTTAGGGACAATGGTGAAATATTATTCCTGACCTATTCCATATATTCTCCAATCCTGGAATCAACCACACCTGGAACAGAGTTGGTTTCTTTTTAAAGGGTGGGGCATGGCTAATTTGCAAGAATCCTCCACAGTGAAACCCAGCAAAAAGCCAGGGAATGTATGGATAATGAATGCTTTCAGCATTTCTGGAAGTGGATAACAGGTACACATGATAACAGGCCAAGAATGATATTGGCATCATCAACTTGTTCTGTGTTTTAAAGGGACATTTACCATAGCTATAAAAGCTAGGAATAAGATATTTAGTAGTGAAATGATATTTTCCTTTTCTTTCTGATGGCATAAAATAAGTGTCATAAGTTATATTGAAATTATTGTTAAATAATTAACAATACATCAGTGAGAGTGAGTCCTAAAACCAATGCAAACCTAGCAAGTACAGGAAGGAAATAGATTTCTGTATTGTAATTTGGAAAGCATGGAGAGCTGATTCATTTTTACCATATTTGCCTAATGAATTTATTCTTAATACTATCTGTTTTCTAGTTCTCATAAAAAGTTTAAATTCTTCATTAGAACACAGTGAAAATTAAATAATTTGGTGAGTTATGTAACTCACTGATTGAAGATTGTCTACAATTTGTAAGATGGTGTTCCGTCTTCAACTATAAGGCCAGAACAAGATGAGAGGGCCATAGTAAGGTGTTAAGCTATGGTAGAAAGAGTCTACCTTAGCGACTATTAGATTAACCAATGCTATTAAAAGCTACTACAATCTATCAAATGGATGGAGTGATTAAAAAGATATAGGATTTAAACTGAGCCAAAGGAGAGCAAAGGAGTGAAGACAGACTGGTTATGCAGATGTAGATATACGTAATTACCATATTAATTATAATATGCTAATAGTCCATTGCCTTTATGGCCACCTTTGAGATAGGTTGAAATCTTTTTATGTGAATTCAGTAATCTCTTGTTTAATTGTGCTTTAAATTCTAATTTTTATAAAATGACTGTTTTGAAACATACCATATAAAGGACCTGAGAAGTTTAAAATGATGTGATATTACTTTCTCTCTCTCTCTCTCTCCCTCCCTCCCTCCCTCCCTCCCTCCCTCTCTCTCTCTCTCTCTCTCTCTCTCTCTCTCTCTCTCTAATTCTTGATGGCAAACCTGGATCTATTAATTCTTTTGTATAAAGTTTGGTCTTGTTCTATGTAGAATTCACAGAGGAATTGCAGACAAACGACAGTACATATCACATTAGATACAGTGACTATATGTCCTTTATTATAAAGGACAATTCTTTATTTCAGAAAACTGTCCTTAGATTTATTTATTTTTCAAAAAGAGGGGAAGGGGCAAGATAGCAAAATGTGCACTTACGTTGCTTGTGTGCGCCTAATTTTTTAATTTATTTTGCTTTTGTTATATATTTTACATATTTTAATGTAAATTGGGAATGCACAACTCCTTCAAACTAAACATATATCTTAAAAGACAGGGGACATTAGGATACAAAAAGAGCTATTGTTTTATCTTAAATTAACTCCTCCAAAGGCCAACCTTATCTGGTAGACAAGGAGGCAGTGGAATGATTATCCTCTAAAACAGGGGTGTCAAACTCGATTTCATTGAGGGCCACATCTGGGTTGTGTTTGACCTTGGTGGGGGCACAGAGGGAGTTGTCAGGGTGGGCATGGCCAATTCAACATCACACGTATTGGGGGTGTCTGCGACGGTGTCTTGCAATCCTCTGCCAGTGAAAATGGAACTTGGGAGGACCTCCTGCAGCCCTCGCGAACTCCATTTTCTCTGGCAGAGGCACTGTCGGCCGGTCCTTCACTGTTTCCAGGATGGCGTCGTGGGCCAGATCTAAACACCCTGCAGGCCAGATCCCCAAGATTTGAGTTTGACACCCCTGCTCTAAAGGAAAGGAGAGTTTTACTGATATTCAAATGCTTTACAATACCTAGCATGTTACTTAAAATGAAACACTTTCTTGTCCATTCCAAATATTCCTAATATGTTTGTTTCAGGATAATTAAATTTTCTCACTTTTTTTGTTGTCTAAGCAAATTGAAGATCACCTTCTAGTTCCAGGAATGATAATCTGCCCACTGCAGTTAACCTAGAGCAGTGGTCGGCAAGCCGCGGCTCGCGAGCCAAATGCGGCTCTTTAAACATTTTAATCTGGCTCTTCTGTGTGCCGGGCGCCCGCTTCCCTCCCTCCTCTCGGGCTTCGGAGGGAAGCTTCTGCAAAACCCCGGCGAGACAAGTCTCCCAGTCTGTAATTTGCCGAGCTGTACGCGTGCGCCTGTTTTCCACGGTGTGGAGCAGCGGCGAGATTCTGGGCGGCAAGTGATGATTCCGGGGGCCATCAGTGGGGGGGCAGGGTCCCCCCTCGTGTTCCTCATCTTCCCGGATGGCCCCCGGAATCATCGCTCGCCGCGCAGAATCTCGCCGCTGCTCCACGGCGTGGAAAACAGGCGCGTGCGCACAGCTCGGCAAATTAAAGCCTGGGAGACTTCTTGTCACTCGCCAGGGCTTTTGAAGAAGCTTCCCTCCGAAGCGTTCCGAGGGAGGGCTGTAAACTTCCCTCCGAAGTCTTGGGAAGTTCTGAGGAGCCCCCCAAGCCAAAACGCCGCTGCCAGGTAGTTAAAAGTACCTCTCTGATTCGTCTCTGTCAGTCTCTCTCTGATTCCCTCTCTCACTCCCTCTCTCTGTTCCTCTCTCTGTCTGTCTGTCTCACTCACACACACACTGTGGTCACCTTGTTGAGTGTTCCAATCACATTTCAAATGTGATTGGAACACTCAACAAAGTTACCACAGTGTGTGTGTGTGTGTGTGTGTGAATGAGACAGACAGACAGAGAGAGGAACAGAGAGGGAGTGAGGGAGGGAATCAGAGAGAGACTGACAGACACACACACACACACACAGAGGGGGAGGGAGGGAGAGAAAGATAGACAGACAGAGAGAGAGACACACACAGAGTGAGTGATTAAGTGAATGAGTGAGAGACAGACACACCCACATACACAGAGTGACAGAGAGAGAGGGAGGGGAGAGAGACAGAGGGAGAGACAGAGACAGACAGACACACACACACAGAGAGAGTGACAGAGATGGGGGAAGGAGGAGAGAGAGACAGAGATACAGAGAGAGAGAGACAGACAGATAGACACCCAGAGAAAATGACAGAGGGAGACAGAGAGGGAGGGAGGGAGAGAGAGACAAAGAGCCAGAGAGAGAGAGAGAAAGAAAAAGAAAAAAAGAAAGAAAGTGGGAGAGGGAGATGAAATTAAAAGCAACAACATACAAACCTGACTTACTCAAACTATCCAAGGAAATGCAAGGCCAATGTTCACATTAGTGGTTGTGACTTTGTCAGTCATTGTCAGGATGTAATTTTCTCTACATTGTAAGGCAAATTTTACGGAATTTAACGTTATCGATAAATAATATCGTTCTAAAGTTTTTATTTTATTAGTTGTGTTATTTGTATCCTCCCCACCTATGTGGATACTTGCATGCGGAATATTCTCAATAAAAACTTATTGAAACTAAAAACAGTGTACCATCCTATGTATTTTCGGTTTTAAAAATGCGGCTCTCCAAATAAATTTCAATCGTGGTTTTGGCGAGATTTGGCTCAGTTGAAAAAAAAGGTTGCCCACCACTGACCTAGAGAATTTGGCCTTGACAACAAATAACTGAGATAATCACAAAAAGTCATGTGTTGAGAGAAAGGTTTCTCACAAAGTTTAGCTGATGCAATCTTTTGGATCACTGCCTAATGGTGAACAAAAAGAAATACTGAGAAAATTAAGAAATTTATAAAAGACCTTGTTAACAACACCTATACTAGCAAAACCTTTTATTAGTGTCACCATCCGCAAAAGCAATTATGCAATCTACAAGCATCTCTAATAAACTTTGATTTAACTGAGGATTCTCAACAGAAAAGCAACCAGATGAAAGACAATTGGCAATTTTAACAGGTGAAAGGGGGCTGATCTTGCATCACCCAAACAACATCTGCACTTCCCTTGATGTCATAGTTCTACCACATGGACTGCAGACTAAAGAAGAAAAGTTTCAAACTCTAGATGAATCCACAGCCATAACAGTCTAGCAACATTTAAGGCCAAGCAAACTCAACCAAATATTGGTGATCTTCAGACCTCTTGTAGCACTGAACTAAGATGGGTAGCCTTTACACCAGTGTATTGGAGTGCCAGGTGAAGACCTACATGGTCATCAGACAAAAAATTACAACAAAAGGAAATCAGTATGGTAAAGAATTTACCAAGCAATGTGCTTTGCTGAGTCTTCTAGGAAAATCCAAGGTGTCAAACACTGCATACACCTGAATACATCAGGTTTCCTTGATCTCATTTCTATAGGCAGCTCACCAAATGCGACACATAACAACCCACCCCCAATTAGCTTTTCTCCTTCTTCCCCTATAGGTATGACTAATGATACAATTCCTATAAACATGGAATCTAGCAGGGTAGAAGAACAAACTGCAATTTATCTAAATTTCTGTCCAATTTGGACTTGATCATAGTACAAGAAACCGGCTCACAGCTGCAGATGATCAGTTTTTGAGAAAGCTTTAAGTCCTGGGTCACTTACAGCCTATGAAAACATAGATGCAGGACTAAAAAAAATCTTAACTGAAAAAGTCCTTCCCAAGTCCCTGATGATTGATTTGATTCAGGGTCTGAGTAAAAGATTAAGGGTAGCTATGTATTTAGCATTGCATAATAATCATGTTACCATGCTAGCAGACAAAAATACAAGAAAACTATCAAGTGCAAGAAGTCTCACCACTTGAGCTCTCTCTTGTTAAATTTAGAGTTAGCAGCAAAAACCCCAAATCCAGCCTTTTTCTGGCAGTATTAAAGGAATATAGGTTATCCCTGGATACTTTTACATCTGCCTGTCATATGGGAGGAATATTATTCACTGCTTCAAGCTTTAGAGGACTAGAGGATCCACCAAATGATTAACAGGAGAGTGTTGCTCTACTTCACCATGATGTCTAGTGATAGGAGACTAGAGACTCAAAGCCCAGCACAGATCTTCACCCCCTGCTCCAAATTATTTAAGTTGATTGATGGACTCCTTCACTTGCCAATTTATTTATCAATGTAATAATTCCTTCCAAATCCCAGCAAGTTTGGAGTTCTCTATTGTGGTTCTCATTTACATAAAACAAGGGATAATAAGGTGATAAGACTGATTCTTCAAATTATAGACTGATTAGCATAACTGACAACGCAGCAAAATTGAATGCTAAATATCTTTTATATAAGATGAGGACTGGGTAAATTTATTACCATACTAAGAACTCCCCCCCTCTCTTTAATTGATTGCCTTTGAAATATTCAAATGTACTTTTGGATATAAACATTGAATATGAATAATTTATTTGGATGTATGTGTGTGTGTATATATATATTTGTTTTCGTAGATTTTCAAGGGTGTAGGTATGCTGGACTTGTTGTATTTGGGTCTTTTCCCATGTAAGATTGAGATTGTCTTGGCAACGTTTCAGCGAAGTCTCACTCGCCACCTTCAAGCTGGGTTTTGGGCTTAAAGTGTGATCGGAGCTGCTGTCTTTCTATAAATCTTGGTGTATGTGTGTGGAGTGCTGGCTTTGTTTCAGTAAGTGGAATGATTGGTTGTGTGGTTGTATCATGATTGGTAGATTGGTGCTGATTGGTGGTGGCTGTGTGTCTATTGTTGTTTCATGTTGTAATGGCCTGGGTGGTGGGTGGGGCTCGTTGGTTGACTAGGGCTGGTTTTCAGATGTCTGATAGGTGGGAGGTATCGTCACGTTTATTCATGTTGTGGGGGTGTTTCTCTATTTCAATAGCTTCCATAATTATTCTCTTGTTGAAGTGTTCTGTTTTGGAGATTAATACAAGACGGCAGCTCCAATCACACTTTAAGCCCAAAACCCAGCCTGAAGATGGCGAGTGAGACCTCGCTGAAACATTGCCAAGACAATCTCAATCTTACACGGGAAAACCAGCATACCTACACCTGTGAAAATCTACAAATACATACATACATACATACATACATACATACATACATACATACACACACATACCAGTGGTGGGTTCCTGCCGGATCGCACCGGATCGCGCGCGCTCCCTTTCAGCGCTCCACCTGGCTCGCGTGCTCCCTTTCAGCGCTCCACCTGGCTCGCGCGCTCCCTTTCAGCGCTCCACCTGGCTCGCTCGCTCCCTTTCAGCGCTCCACCTGGCTCGCGCGCTCCCTTCCGGCGCTAAAGCTGGAAGTACAGTTTTGCCCGGCCCTGGCGAAGCAACGACGCCTGCCTGCGCTCCACCAGCTCGGCTGGGAACGGAGATGTTTCCTCAGCGGAGCGGAGTGCCTGAAAAGTCAGGCGCTCCGCTCCGCTGAGGAAACATCTCTGTTCCCAGCCGAGCTGGTGGGGCGCAGGCAGGCGTCGTTGCTTCGCCAGGGCCGGGCAAAACTGTACTTCCAGCTTTAGCGCCGGAAGGGAGCGCGCGAGCCAGGTGGAGCGCTGAAAGGGAGCGCGCGAGCCAGGTGGAGCGCTGAAAGGGAGCGCGCGAGCCAGGTGGAGCGCCGGAAGGGAGCACGCGAGCCAGGTGGAGCGCTGAAAGGGAGCGCGCGAGCCAGGTGGAGCGCTGAAAGGGAGCGCGCGAGCCAGGTGGAGCGCTGAAAGGGAGCGCGCGCGATCCGGTGCGATCCAGCAGGAACCCACCACTGACACATACATACATACATGTTGTATTTGTGCTGATAAATAAATAAAGGTAGACTAGTATAGATCTATTTCAAGCTATTTAGCTCTCATCACCTAGCCATTCCCTTACTGGGATTTGAATACAACACAAATATAAAAAGGCAACATTAAAAATAAAAATATGGTTTTCTGCCTGCATGGTATGAGCCGAAGGACAGAAAGGGGGAGTTGTGAGCTCCCTCCCATATTTGGGCAAACCAGGGGTTGTAACACAAATACATGCCTATTTCCCTGGCTCAGCTGATAAGGAGGAGAGCCTGTGGCTTAGTGGCTAATACAACTGCCTAATATGTAATACAGCCCTGGTTCGAATCCCAGTAAGGGTATGATGAGAGCTAAATAGCTCGAAATAGATCTATACTAGTCTCCCTTTATTTATTTATCAGCACAAATACCACAAAAATATAAAAAGGCAACATTAAAAATAAAAATATGGTTTTCTGCCTGCATGGTCTTCTGTAATGAGCCGAAGGACAGAAAGGGGGAGTAGTGAGCTCCCTCCCATATTTGGGCATACCAGGGGTTGTAACACAAATACATACATACACACACACACACACACACACACACACACACACACACTAACACTGATGATGTTATATAGTTAGAGTAATGAAAAGCAAGTTCAGAGAGCACCAAGGACCTCTCATTTCAACCCTGAGCTACAAATGTTCTCCTTTATTGGAATAATTACAATATTTATATTTCTTTATAATATCTTTTTTGCATTCATTTCTGTTCTTTTTATTTTTTTTATTTTTGTTATTATTCATAGTTTAGATTTTGTTTTTAACTATTTTTAATTGTTTAATAATTTTTGGTTTGATATTTTGTTTCTTCAATTACACACATTCAAAATAACAAATTATAATAGAAGTACGCTTAAGCTAGTTCTAAATGAAGCCAGTAACTACAAAGTATAATCTTAAATATCAAATATGGACAAATATTATACATCTTTCCTCCAGAAAACACACAGTGATTTTTTTTAAATGCCCTCTTACTGGCAAGATTTAGTAGGTGGTCAGGATCTACAGACCCAGGGCCTGAGGCTGTTGTTATGCAATGCGAGGTCCGTTGTCAACAAGGCCCCTCTCATCAATGATTTGATCTTGGAGGGGGAGCCGGACCTCGCAGGAATAACAGAGACCTGGTTGGGCCACGAGGGAGGTCTACCCCTCGTGGAAATGTGCCCACCAGGTTATCGAGCATTCCACCAGCCACGGGCCCAGGGAAGGGGCGGCGGGGTAGCGGTGATTATCCGGGAAGACTTAGAGCTGAGAGAGTTCACTGTGCCGCAGACATCCGGGTGTGAGTCCCTTGTCGTGAGATGGGGCCCAGGGAGACAGTTGGGCCTGCTGATAGTATACCTGGCTCCTCACTATACATCAGCAGCCCTGCCTGAACTCCTCGAGCTGATCGCATCGGTGGCGGTTGAGACCCCCAAACTTTTAGTGATGGGGGACTTCAACTTGCCATCGATGGGAGAAGCGTCCGAGGTGGTTCGGGAGTTCATGGCTTCCATTACAGCCATGGACCTGACTCAATTAATTCAGGGCCCCACGCACGAGGGAGGCCACACGCTGGATCTTGTTTTTGTCTCTGGCCAGTGGATGAGTGATCTGGGAATAGGGGATTTAGCTATCACTCCCCTGTCATGGTCAGATCACTCACTTCTCCGACTTGACTTCCCTGGCGCTACCCCCCGCTGCGGGGAGGCGGAACCGGAAGGCCTTAGATGGTTCCGCCCCAGGCGCCTGATGGAACTGGATAAGTTCCAGATGGAGCTTGGGCCACCTCCTGTAGACCTGACCCGCCCCCGGATAGAGGACCTGGTAGCCGCATGGAATAGTGCGGCTGCCGGGGCCCTAGACCGGGTGGCGCCTTTGCAGCCTCTCCTGCGGCAACGAACCACCCTGGCCCCTTGGTTTACCGAGGAGCTGAGGGTGATGAAACGCCACAAGAGACGCCTAGAGAGTCGTTGGAGATTCTCCCGCTCCGAACTTGACCGAGCACAGGTACGAACCTACTTAAGGACATACCTTGTGGCATTAAGAGCGGCCAAACGTCGACATTGTGCTGCTCTTATTGCATCCGCAGATAACCGCCCTGCCGCCCTGTTTCGGGTGACCCGCTCCCTTCTGTCACAGAGGCCGCGGGAAGCCCCTTTACAGGGCAGGGCAGAGGAATTTGGGAAATATCTGCAGGATAAAATCGCTCAAATCCGGAAGGAATGGGTCCCATTCAGTGGGCTAGGGGAGACGCCCGAGGCGAGTCTTGAGAGACCACTCTGGGAGGAGTTTGACTCGGTTGCCATCGAGGATTTGGATGGGTTACGTGGGCGACTGCGACCTACCACATGTTTATTGGACCCGTGTCCCTCCTGGCTTGTACTGGCATCCTGGGAGGTTACACGCGACTGGCTCCTGGGACTAGTGAATGCTTCGTTGGGTGAGGGGTCTCTTCAGGCCGCCTTGAAAGAGGCGGTTGTGAGACCCTTACTCAAGAAGCCTTCCCTGGACCCAACGGAGCTAGCCAATTATCGTCCTGTCTCCAACCTTCCCTTTTTGGCGAAGGTTGTAGAGAGTGTGGTGGCCCAACAGTTCCCACGTCACCTGGAGGAAAATGATTATCTAGACCCACGCCAGTCCGGCTTCCGACCCGGGCACAGCATGGAGACGGCCTTGGTCGCGTTGGTTGATGATCTCTGGAGGGCCAGAGACAGGGGTTGTTCCTCTATCCTGGTCTTATTAGATCTCTCAGCGGCTTTAGATACCATCGACCATGGTATCCTTTTGCACCGGCTAGAGGGGTTGGGGGTTAGGGGCACCGTTCTACGGTGGTTTGGCTCCTACCTCTCCGGCCGGACGCAACGTGTGTTGGCAGGGGAGCAGAGGTCGACCCTGAGCCCCCTCACCTGTGGGGTGCCACAGGGGTCGGTCCTCTCGCCCCTCCTGTTCAACACATTTATGAAGCCACTGGGCGAGATCATCCGTGGTTTTGGGGTGGGATATCATCTGTACGCTGATGATACACAGCTGTACATTTCCACCCCGAACCACCCCAACGAGGCCGTCGAACTGATGTCCTGGTGTTTGGAAGCCGTACGGGTCTGGATGGGTGACAACAGACTCAAACTCAACCCCTCTAAGACGGAGTGGCTGTTGCTTCCGGCCCCCTGGTTCAACCAGTTGCTTCCATCTCTGGCCATTGGGGGCGAGCAACTGGCCCCCATGGAGCGGGCGCGCAATTTGGGCGTCCTCCTGGATGCCCGGCTGTCCATGGATGACCATGTAACAGCCATGGCAAGGGGGGCGTTCCACCAGGTTCGCCTGGTGCGCCAATTGCGCCCCCTATTGGACCGGGATGCCTTACGCACAGTCACCCATGCGCTGGTGACGTCCCGCCTAGACTACTGCAATGCTCTCTACATGGGGCTTCCCTTGAGATGCACTCGAAGACTACAGTTGGTCCAGAATGCGGCCGCGCGGGTGATTATGGGGAGTACTAGATACTCCCATGTAACACCTCTCCTGCGCGAGCTGCATTGGCTTCCTGTGGTCTATCGGGTGTGTTTCAAGGTTTTGATTACCATCTTCAAAGCGCTCCATGGCACAGGACCTAGCTACCTGCGGGATCGCATCCTGCCCCATACATCCCTACGACCAATCCGCTCTCACAGAGAGGGACTTCTCCGGGTGCCGTCCACTAAACAATGCCAGAGGGCGACACCCAGGAGTAGGGCCTTCTCTGTGATCGGCCCAGCCCTTTGGAATGACCTCCCCCTTGACATTAGGATTACCTCCGATCTCCGCTCCTTCCGTTCAAAACTCAAGACCCAACTTTTTCAATTATCTGGCCTGGCTCAAGCATAGTTCCATCTTATTCCTCCTGACAGTCTTTTTAAATCAGTAATCTTAAACTGGGGTATTTTAATTAATAATTTTATTATTATTATTTTATGTATTGTAATGGTTGTTACCTCCTCTGTGTAATGTAATATATATATGTGCTTTTAATTATTGTACGCCGCCCCGAGTCCCTTGTGGAGAGGGAGCGGCTAACAAATCAAATAAATTGAAATTGAATTGAATTAATAATAAGGCAACCATAGGTATCATTATGGAGTTATATCATATAGAAGACACTATCTTGAATGTGCTTCCTCTAGTTTTTTGATGGGGATTAGTAAATAGGACCACTGAAACTTATTTTTAAAAAGGGCAGGGGTTTACTGTATATCATTATAGTTGGTAACCTAAAGCCATATTGTTTAGGCTTTTAAAGATCAAAATCAACACTTTGAATTTAAACCAAAAAATGCACTGACACAGCAGTATAATGGATATAGAACTGATGCAATGTGATTGTTATGTTTAACCCCAGTAGCAAAAATTTAAATAGCTGCATTCTCTACCAACTGAAACTTCTGAGTCATCTTTAAAGACAGCCTTGGTACAAGGGAATACTTCTTACTTTTTCTCACAGACAGAGCCTTTTTTAAATAGTTCTTTCCCAGGTCCCTTAAGATATCCTTATTTTAGGACTCCAGATAGATAGTTGATAAAAAATACCCAAACATCAATTGGTGATGAAAGGACGAAACGACTCATCCAGGTGCAAAAGGGTGGAATTCTATGTCTCATATGCAAAGGATGCAAATATTCATGTTTTGGCTGTTCCTGAATATAATTATTCTCCTCTCTATAGAGAAAAGCACCAGGTTCCACACAGGGAAACAGGTTAATTAAGTGTTGTGCAGGAGGTGGGAGTTGTTGCTCATGGCACCTGAAAGGCAAGTAAATTTCCACCATGGACTGAAAAGGTAACACATTCTATTGTTGAAGATCAGGCTTTGAATAGCAACTACTAATATTTCTGATAGAACCTTCTTACTCTAAAGAATTAGAGCTCTACCAAATGAAATAATTGAATATACCCAGAGTTCCATTAAGTCTTCCTTCTATGGAAAATTAAATAATATCTATCCTAACATATATTTACAAATAAGTATTGTACTAGTAAAGAAAGACAAGCAACAAATGGAGGCCAGATAGCAATAACTCTCTAGTGCTGGCTGAAGATTTGTTCACTATTACTCAGCAATGTACCTACATCTGGCTCTTTACAGAATATCTTCTGACAGATACAAAGACAAAAATGACCCCTTATAAGTAGCCCAGTGCAAAACAGCCAGTTGTAGAAATAGCCAATGTGAACCTAACAATCTTTCTCTAGGACTGAATTACTAATAATTAAGGAGAGAGACAGCTGCACATATGGAGAAATCTGGACAAATGCATTTTAATGAAATTGTTCAATGAAATCACAGATTTGCTCTTACACTTTATTTATTACTGAATTCAAATATGTGGCTGGTTGTAGCACTTCCCTTGGGCATTTGGGGACATTTGAATAGCAGTCTCATAATAGCTCTATGCAAAGCTATTGCAGAACCTCAGTGGAAAAGTTTTACTAGTGGATTGAACACTCGGTAAATCAGCCAGGACATGTTCTGTGATCTCTGTAGCTTCCTAAATTCTAATGAGAAGCCTGATGTAGAGGTTAAGGAGGGAAGCCAGGTTCTATTCCTTCCTTAGCCACAGAAGCTCATTAAGTGAGTCAAGCCAATCATTGTCTCTCAGCCCAACCTACCTTGCGGTGAGAGGAAATGGAAAAAGTGATTACTGTGTATGCTATCTTTTGCTGATGAAAGAAGGATACAATTCTAATAAATAAATATGCTCTGTTTAAATATTAGTATGGATAAGAGGTGATGTGGCTTTGCTAACAGTAAAGCTTCCTGTAACAATTGGGGACCTGTCATCTTTATCACACAATGTTCAGTTTATTCGGTTTATTTACACAAGATTTATAGTTCTTTCTGGTTATTATTTTATAGTTTATTGGTTTATCAATAGTGAGTCTTGTGAGTCCACTCTGGGAGGAGTTTGACTGTTGCCCCCAGAAGGATGGTATCCTTCTGCGCCGGCTGGAGGGGATGGGAGTCGGAGGCACCGTGTTACGGTGGTTCGACTCTTACCTCTCCGGCCGGATGCAATATGTGTTGACAGGGGGGCAGAGATCGACCCCGAGGCCACTCTCTTGTGGGGTGCCGCAGGGGTCGGTTCTCTCGCCCCTTCTGTTCAATGCATACGTGAAGCCGCTGGGCGAGATCATCCGTGGTTTTGGGGTTGAATACCATCTGTACGCTGATGATACGCAGCTGTACATTTCAACCCCAAACCACCCCAAGGAGGCTGTCGCAGTGATGTCCCGGTGTCTGGAAGCCGTCGGGGTCTGGATGGGGGACAACAGACTCAAACTCAACCCCTCCAAGACTGAGTGGCTGTGGCTTCCGGCACCTCGGTTCAGCCAGCTGACTCCATCGCTGGCCATAGGGGACGAGCTACTGCCCCCTGTGGAACGGGCGTGCAATTTGGGCATCCTCCTAGATGCCCGGCTGTCAATGGATGACCATGTGGCAGCCGTGGCAAGGGGGGCGTTCCACCAGGTTTGCCTGGTGTGCCAATTGCGCCCCCTACTGGACCGGGATGCCCTACGCACAGTCACTCATGCGCTGGTGACGTCTCGCCTAGATTACTGTAATGCTCTCTACATGGGGCTTCCCTTGGGACGCGCCCGGAGACTGCAGCTAGTCCAGAACGCGGCCGCGCGGGTTATCATGGGGAGGTCTAGATACTCCCATGTAACACCGCTCCTGCGCGAGCTGCACTGGCTACCTGTGGTTTTTCGGGTGCGTTTCAAGGTCCTGATTACTATCTTTAAAGCACTCCATGGCTCAGGACCTAGTTACTTGCGGGATCGCATCCTCCCACATACATCCCTGCGGCCAATCCGCTCTCACAGAGAGGGCCTTCTCCAGGTGCCGTCCACTAGGCAATGCCAGCGGGCGGCGCCGAGGAGTAGAGCCTTCTCTGTGATGGGCCCAACCCTCTGGAATGACCTCCCCCCGACATTAGAACCACCTCGGACTTCCGCTTCTTCCGTCAAAAATTGAAGACTCACCTGTTCCGACTAGCTGGCCTGGCATGAATATAAATGTTACATCTATGAACTCCTGGTAGTATATTCTCATCTGGTTATTTTAAGGGTAATGTTTTAGTTTTAATTGTTTTTAGGGCTTTTAGCCTCATATTTATTTATTCTTCTGTACAGGACTCTTAATTTTAACCTCCTCCACATACATACATATATTTATAGTCCTATTTATATTTGTATTTTATCTGTGATTTATTGTGGACTGTACACCGCCCCGAGTCCCTTTTTGGGAGAGGGGGCGGTTTAGAAATGTGAATAAATAATAATAATAATAATAATAATAATAATAATAATAATAATAATAATAATAATAATAATAATAATAATAATGGTTTATATTTCTTATTGGTTCTTAGTCTTATTTATAGTTCTTATTGGTTTTGGCATAGAACAAGTTACTAGTATAATAACTGCACCATAAAATATATGTGTAAAAATATAACAGTAGACTTTATGTCCCCCAAAGGTAGACTATAAATGAAGTACTCAGAAGGGGCATACTGTTGTTTCGTTCAGAATGTTTCTCATTGCTATAATTGGCATCAGGAAGAAATACGGAAAACTCTAAGTTGGTTTTTTTTTCTTCTGAAAACTAAAGATTGTACAGATTTGTCAGGTATTTGTTTATGGTCTTTAATTGGGTGAATATAAAATATTTGGAAACTACTCTAGATTTTTGGATGATTTGAGGAAGTCTGGCAAAGGTCTCCTAATTCTGATTGTTCATCAGTAGTAATCCCAGAATGATATTACCTGCTAAATGATATAACTGAAATGAAAAACACTTATTTATGAAGGGATTGGGAATACAATTCTGGCCTGGTGTCCTCTTGTTTAATTTAAAATGTGTGTCTTTTCTAGCTGACTGATTGTAGCAAATGACAGGATAGAAGCCTGAAGTCTACTTACCCCTACTGTACTAGGACATGTGATAGTTTGCTCAGAATATCATGAACTTCGCTTACTAAAGATAGCTAGTGAATACAAAGAGGACTATAGCCCCAAAAAGCAACAACTCCAAACATGCCTCCTGTGTAACAGTGGCAACTAGTACGGGAAACAGATGTGTTTCTGCGAACCAAGCCTTCCTATCTTGCATCATCATGATCACTCAGTTTAGTATTAGAGTCATGTTTAGAAGTAAATCTGCCACACTCTTCCCCAGAGCATTTTTCCAGAATGGGGAGAGGACTCTGGAAGTTCCACCCATGTAATAAACTTGGAGTTTATACCAACTCTGTGAAAACTAAGCAGTGGGGAATGTGATCATAAAGCAGCAGTATTAACAAATTACAGGTCATATCCTTATGGAAACTATATTTTTCATATCATTTTATTGCCATCAAAAGGCCAGTATTATATATAAGCTGTGCTTGCTAAGCTCTCACCTTTGAATGGTTTACTGAAGGCTTAATGACAGTATTAAGTTTGAATATTGCTAGAAATCCATATAGTTTATATTTGTAAACTCAAATGTGCACTGAACTTAACAAAATGACATGGACTGGGTTTATTTACAGAAGTCATTAAACTAACATGTAGCTCAGGGTTGAACTGAGTCCTTGGTATTCTTTGAGTTTGGACGTTTGCTTACGAACATTTCATTACCCAACTAATTAATATCATCAGTGCTAGTAACAGTGGGATTTGCTCCCTGTTTATGTACAATAGCTTGCCCTGCTAGTGTTGGTGAGAGTGTGGTTTTGCTCCTTGGTAATTCCTTGATAATATACAATAATACAATAATACAATAGTAGAGTTGGAAGGGACCTTGGAGGTCTTCTAGTCCAACCCCCTGCCTAGGCAGGAAACCCTATACCGTTTCAGACAAATAGCTATCCAACATCTTTTTAAAGACTTCCAGTGTTGGGGCATTCACAACTTCTGGAGGCAAGCTGTTCCACTGATTAATTGTTCTAACTGTCAGGAAATTTCTCCTCAGTTCTAAGTTGCCTCTCTTCTTGATTAGTTTCCACCCATTGCTTCTTGTTCTACACTCAGGTGCCTTGGAGAATAGTTTGACTCCCTCTTCTTTGTGGCAACCCCTGATGAGGGTATTGTTTTCTGCTTGAGTGTTTGTTTGTTGTTAATCTATGCTTATCTTGCCCCATCCCCCATAACTGCCACAAATACACACAAATACACACACACACACACTTGTTAACTACTGGCAAGAGCAGGTAAGATGGCTCTAAACCTGAAACTAGAAGAGGGATTTTGGTAACTGCAGGCAGGAAACACAAGCGCAAATGGACAGTGAGTGATCTGAGGACCCCTGGGGTTCCTCAAACCTTCTCAGGGACTGCAGAATCAAAATTAATTACCATCCTGTGTTGAAAAGTTATCTATCTATATACTATTTATATACTATTAAAACCCTTGTGCCTGTAACCTTTAACTGGGAAAAACAGGGCATCATTGAGCTATCATTTGTGAACCATGAAGAGTTAATTTTCAGAATGTGTGCAAAATCTGGTACTTATGACTCTCGTGTGACTGATAAAATAGCAGTGGGAGCAAGAATGACTTCCCATTTCGTGCCAGTTTCCTCTTTGACTTACCTTGGGGAAAACTGGCAGGGAACATTGGAAATGCTGATCATGTGGCTATGGCTGACTGCAGCAACATGATGGCGTAACATTGCTAAAGTGGCCACAACGTTGCCAAACTTAAAACTGTAGGAGTAATGACTCCCAGATTTTGAATGCATTCTTTAAGTTAACTCATTTGAGATATGGTGATTCAAAAAGTGTTGCCCTATGTTGCATGATAGTACCATACGCAGTGGTAGGATTCAGCCGGTTTGCATTGGTTCACACGAACTGGTATCTAACTTTCTGCATTTCGGTGAACTGGCTGATCCCACCACTGATCGCCACATCAGGCCTCTCTCCCACTCCCAACCACTCCTCATCTCACCCCAAAGAGAAGAGGTGCCTGCTTATATGCATCTCCAACCTTTGCTTGGGTAAAGGCAAAGAAAGGTGCATTCAAAGGACCAAAGGCCATTACACCCAGGAGAGGGAAGGGAGAGAAGCCAGGGGAGACAGAGGATCACTAGGTTTCCCAAAGAAGAAGCAACCCAACACACACACACCCTTTTCCAGAAGACTACTATCTGCTCAGCTCCTCTCCTGCTTCTCCACCTCTCCTCTCACCCCATTAGTCAGCCTGCCAGCTGGAGATGAGTATGTGGGCTTTATTGCATTCGAGGCATTTCCTACCCAAACAGCACACCACGTTTGTAAGTGGGGAGGTGTTTGGGGAAGTCAGTGGGGGAATGGAGGAGGGTGGCAGAGGAGCCACTTTCGAGCCATTGTTTTTTGTTTGGCAGAGAGTCTCCCCTTAGTTACACAGGCAGAGGCATGCTTCCCATTTTGGTAGCCACCCTTCGGGGGGAAAAACATGGCTTGAGCCAGGCTGCTAGGCTAGCGGCAGAACTTCCGTATCCAGGATGGACCTACCACCATATATGCATATATATTGGCAGAAGATGGTGTATACAAAATGAGAGGCTTTTCTTCCCCTGGGCAGTAGTGCCAGAGAGGTTGAGAAAGCATTGCCTGCATGCCAAAAAATCTTTCTGGCAGCCTCACCTGTAGCAGAAATGAGAATATCAACTGTCTCTAGTCTCTAATTCTCCTTAAGCATTGCCAAGCGAGGAACAGCACTGGCAGACCTTTTAAGCCTGCCTAAAGCAGGTGAAGCTTTACCCTCGGGACAAAGAAAATATATTAATAGGTTTAGATATTAACAGCTTTTGTCTGAAGGAGGAGGAGAAGTGAAAAAGGAGGGAAAGAGAGAAAAAAGAAGGAAAGGGGTGGAGTGAGCCCCCAAAATTGCCCTGCAACAGGCAGGAGCAGATGGATGGAGGAAGAAGGGGCAATCTCCTCCTCCCTCCCCCATCCCAATTCAGGGCCACCACGGAGCTCTTGCCCATCGAAGTTGAGAGCAGTGGAGCCAGGAGGGTGAAGAGCCCTCACAAGGCCAGCAGCAGCAGGTGCATCCGGACAGAGGCGGGGGCGAGCAGGTGAGCTCCAGGCCTGATGGACCTGAGCTCCAGGCCTGACGGAATGCAAATTGTGGTCTTCGTCTGCTCCAGAGCCACAAGGTGAGCTGCAGAACAAAGGGGCCCTCAGCTGTGAGGTTGCCTGGTGCTGCAGATAGGACCAGGGCTGGAAATAGTGTGCCGGAAACATCTCCAGGCACCCGGAGAGACAGAATGAGAGGCAGCTCCCGGCCCTCGCTGACTCAGCTGATCCACAGGGTGCAATTAAGGGGTCGACCCTCCGTGGGGCAACTGGGAAAGGGAAGGAGCTGCCACCTCTTGGGGATTGTTGCAGGTGTTTGTAAGGGGACATACAGTTGGGCTACCTCCTGTGCTGGCCACGCTCACCTCCTTCACTATGGCTTATTTTTGAGATAGGGCTTATATTAGATCCACCCCCCAAAAAAGTCAGGCTAGAGCTTATTTTCAGGGTATGTCGTACTTTCAGGAAAACATGGTATATGTCTCTTTTTGCATGCTATATTGCACAACATGTGCACTTTTAAAAGCATTTTTGGGGAACTTCATGCAATTCAGATAAAAGCAAAAATTGTAGGATAAGAGAGTTCTTGTTCATGATAAGTTTAGCAAATCCAAAATCAGCCTGTATTAAAATTTGGACTGGATAATTCTCTCTATCAGTTATTAGAACAGAAATGTTACTGACGTCTTTCTTCTAGAATTAGATCATAAAGATCACTCAAAGTGAATTAAGCAAGTTAATTTAAAAAAAACAAAAATTTTAAAATGGAAAGAAAAAATATTACACATTATTGGATAACAATACTGTAGTATCAACTGTATGTTTGAAACTCAGCAGTAAAATAATTTTCATAACCATTTAATTTAACAAGGATGGAGAAAGAACCAGGATGGAAGGAAGGAAGGAGGGAAGACATCTCTTTTGCTATGCTAGTTTTCCTGCCCAGCTGTCTTTTCCTGTTTTTAAAACCTTTTTTTTTAAAATTTCAAAAAATGAGAAGCTGGCATGCTGTAAAGCAAATCTCCAATCCCAGGTATCCACTTAAGTTCCATGATTGGTGCCATCAGCTTTCTTAGAATATAGCAACAATGTCTTGCTAGAGCTCAGGCCTTTGAAATTAGCTCACTTGGCCAAAAAATGAACAAAAGTAGTCAAGGGTAGGAGGGAAAAAAGAGAGCGGGAGTTAAAAGGAACATTTGGTAAAGTAGTGCTTTATCTTTGTTCATTGCACCGCAGCTGCCTTTTTGTAATTTGGGACAGTCCCCATTCCAATCTTCAGCAGGACTTTCCTGGCAGAATCCACAACATGTTCCTAAGGAGGGGAGACAAGATGGCGAAGAGGCAGCAACCACTATAAAGAAGTCCTCTGAGAGAGTATTACTTTATCATACCACCCCCCCCCCCCTGCTGTTTTATTGGAGGCCTCAATACTTGAAAAAAGATGGAAAGTGTTGGGAAAGTTCCAGGACAGAACTGATCATCATGGAAGAAGACATAAAAGACGTCTGGCATATTCTGCAACACAAGCTAGTTTTGTAGCAGTTCCACAAAACAGTCAAATGCTATCTAATGAGCACATAGCCCACCCTACTCACTGAAATTCCTAAATTTGATACAATGCTTTAGAGTGGGATTTACAAGCAGAAGTCTAAAGTCAGGGGTGGGCTGCTGAGGGTTTGCAGGGGTTCAGGAGAACTTCTAATTAAGATTCTGTGCAATTCAGAGAACCCCCCCCCCAAATCCCACTCCTGCCTGGCCCTGCCCCGTCCACCCTTCCCCTCCCCTCCCAGGAGTCCCCCTTGGTCTGTTTTTTATGCAGGTAAATGCAGGGTGTGCACAGATGCTCGGAGAGGGCGGAAAATGGGCCTACTGGAAGTTCGGGAAGGTTGGAAACCGGCCCATTTCCAGCCTCCGGAGCCTGGGGAGGCCGTTTTTGCCCTCCTGGAGGCTCGAGGAAAGCCTCTGGAGCCCGGGGATGGCAAAAACTTCCCACCACCATGGTGCAGGAGGCCGATTAGGCCACGCCCACCATGGTCATGCTCTCCCAGCAACTGGGCAGAGAACCCCTTGCTAAAATTTTTGAAGCCCACCCCTGTCTAAAGTGAATAGTATAAACATCTCTTCAACAGAACTCTTCCTCTCTACCAACTTCCCCTCTGGACCCATTCTGAACACCCTGCTGCATTCTGCTCTGAAATTGCACAATTAACAGAGAACGAAAGTGTGAATACCAACCTGATAAACTTAAAGAATGAAAACACAACTGACTTTCTAACCAGGCAAAGCTTGCTGATCACACTAACAGTCCTCTCTATTTTATTGTCTATAATTTAAGTCAAAGCGGACTCTTTAAAAGACTTAAAACATATAAACAACCAGCCAAACGACAACCCTGCCGAATGCTCAGGCTTCCTGTACCAAGCATCCCACAAAAGCAAGCAGAAGGGAAGCCAAGGCAAACCTTACCCCTAACCAAGGAAAAGAGAAAGCAATTATTAGAGAGAGAGAGTTGATCACTTCCATGGGAAAGGATGAGAAACGAAGCTTCCAATGGACAGATATCCAAGAGAGGAAGAGACTTTTAAATCGTAAATATTATTTAAAAATGAATCACCTTACAAATATAAAATAACACAGTAAACAGAAGTTGATGGGGAACAAAAAGAGCAATTATTTTTTTATCATAAAGCCAGTTGCAACACTGAGAGGAGCAGCTGATTGATTTACCACAGGCTGGGTGGCTTCCATCTAGCAGAGATCGAGAGCCAATTCTACTTACATTTAGGCAATCTCCAATTCCTTATATGTCGTTTAAAACGAGGCATTTTCTGCAAACTTGTTCAATGTTTCTAAAGCGTGTGTTCTGCTCAGAAGAATCCAGCCAACTCCTTTGCAAATCTGGCCCCAAGACTATTGCTTCTTGAAAGACTAAACATGACCACCCAATCTCAGATAATCTCAAGGGCACTTTATTAATTCAGTCCCTGAGAGATGGCTGCTGGGGCAAAAAATCTCCTCTCTTACAGAAAGAGACTGCACATATGACCTTCTAGAAAAATAATAATAATTCTTTCAGTGCTCTGCCTGATTCAGAACATCTCATATTATACAAAGACTTGATGACTTGAGAAAAACTCTAGTGGCAATAAAGCAGCTAGACCTTTAATTGATCTCTTTTTATCAACCATCCAAGAAAGCCAATAGCCCTGTGAGTAAAGACCTGTAGGCATACGGCCCCCTCCTCTGACCCAGGTAACCTAGATTTGCAGTTCATCAATAAAGGGTCCCCTGGAGCAGATCCAAATGTCTCAACCCTGGGAGGAAGGGAAGGGCCGCCATCTTGTTGTCGCATCGCCACCGCCACCGCTGCCATAGTCCGACTGGAGCCACAGCCAAAGGGCTGCAAGACGGGCTGACCCGGAGTGGGAAGTGAGCACGGCCGCAAGGCAGATTGAAGTGAGTAGATTGGACGGAACTCAAGCGTGTTAGAAGACTTTTTAAAAAGGTGTTCCACAGTGCATCAGCGCACATGACTGGTTTATCTTGAGTGACTTTATAGGTGCTTGCCTGTGTTGCAATAAGAGACTCATATATTGAGCAGGACCTAATTTATCTCTTCATCTTGGAGACTCTAATAAACTATTACACTTTCCATACTCGCAACTGTTTGGAAGTTGAAAGACATTTAAAAGGCAAACATGAGTACGGCCAAAACAGAGAACCCTGTTATAATGGGTCTCACCAGTCAAAATGGACAGCTGAGGGGCCGAGTAAAACCTGGTGGTGGTCCAGGAAGCGGGGGGACACAGACTCAGCAACAGATAAACGAGCTGAACCATCCCAACATAATCAACAATAGCACTCAGCAGCAAGCACAGAGCATGACCTCCACTATCAAACCTGGTGATGACTTGAAGAAGACTTTAAAGCTCCCTCCGAAAGACCCGAGAATCAAAATGTCGGATGTAACGTCAACAAAAGGAAATGAGTTTGAAGATTATTGTCTGAAGTGGGAGTTGCTGATGGGAATTTTTGAAATGGGCTGGGAGAAGCCATCTCCTATTCAGGAGGAGAGCATTCCTATTGCTTTGTCTGGAATGGACATCTTAGCCAGAGCTAAGAATGGAACCGGCAAGAGCGGTGCCTACCTCATTCCATTACTTAAAAGGCTTGACTTAAAGAAGGACAAAATACAAGCAACGGTGATTGTTCCCACAGGAGAACTTGCCCTGCAAGTCAGTCAGATCTGCATCCAGGTCAGCAAACACATGGGAGAGGCGAAAGTGATGGCAACCACAGAAGGAACCAATCTGCGGGATGATATAATGATGCTTGATGATACAGTGCATGTAGTGATAGCAACCCCAGGAAGGATTCTGGATCTCATCAAAAAGGGGGTAGCAAAGGTGGACCATATCCAGATGATTGTCCTAGACGAGGCAGACAAGTTACTATCTCAAAACTTTGTGCAAATAATCAAGGACATTATACTCACTCTACCTAAAAGCAGTCAGATTTTGTTGTACTCAGCCACTTTCCCTCTAAGTGTGCAGAAGTTTATGAATTCCCATTTGCAAAAACCCTAAGAGATTAATTTGATGGAGGAGCTTACTCTGAAGGGGTGACCCAGTACTATGCTTATGTAACAGAGCATCAGAAAGTGCATTGTCTCAACACACTCTTTTCCAGGCTTCAAATAAACCAGTCCATCATCTTCTGTAACTCCTCCCAATGGGTTGAATTGTTAGCTCCACCCTGTCCCCTGTCAAAGTACCACAACATGCAGAAACTCCAGAGAATAATTAACCAAATGATGCTGATATACAAGAGAAAGGTTTTGACTGCCTAAAACCCTGGGAATCATCCTCTGAATCAGATCATGACCCATACCAAGAACACAACAGGGACTTCTGTGGCTTAATATACCCAATAACTGTCACACACTTCAGTCTTCAATCAAACCTTTGCCTGAGGAATCATTGGATCTATGACACTGGAAGTCCCCCCAAAATAGGAAGTGGAATCACCCCCCCCTCAACAAGAATGGCAAAAGCGGGGAGAGGTAGGGCTCACGTCATGATGGTACGATGTGCGATCTTGGAGCTCCAGGATTGCCGTTGATATCTCTGCCACTGGACGGTCCTTTTGGACCCACAGAGACGGTGATAGAGAAGGGCACATCCGGCTGATCCCACGGGACATCGCAAAGTTACTGGTAGATCCAGGAGAAGCCCTTTTTTCCGGCCACAGAGAAGCAGCCATTGAAGCTGCTGAAAGTTGGGACAGTTCCAGAATGGAAGGAAGCGGGAGAGAAAGTATGTTGAATTGGTGAGATAAATTTTATTATTAGAGAACACCCAAAAATATCAAAAGTAAAGTCAAAATTGAAGACAGAAGAGGTTAAGTGGTGAGATTAAGCCCGAGTTAAACTTAGCGGTGTTATTTTTAAAAAATCTTTTTATTGATGGAATTTTTACAAACGCTTCTTATTTTTTAAACTGGACTGGTTTTTCTTCACTTTCTTCTAATTTTATTTTTTTTAATACTTATTGATTAAGACTTTTTTTTCAATGCTCTATTGCATTTTCTTTTTAAGAATTTTTCTTTCCCCCCTCAAGTTTGGAATATAAAGAGGGAAGTAAAAGTAGAGGAAAAGAAGTAACATTGCCACTTAGAGGCTTGGAGGCTTAAAAACATTGTTTTTCTTTTCTTTATTTGAGCATTTGATGTACATTTTAAGGTCTCTGAGCTTGTTTATTGAAAATGATAGTGGGATGAGCACGTTTGTTTATACAGGTGCTCCGCTGGGGTACTATCATAGATGGATTGGAGTGAAAAGAAAGCTTTGATTTGAAAGAGAGAAAATTGCAGTGAACTTGTTTGGAACTTAATAAAAAAGCCTTGGATTATATATAGTGGCAGTGTTTACTATCTGGAGGAAAAGACCAATATAGATGATGTTGCAGCATGAAAAAGAAAGGAAGTGACATTGCAGATGATTATGAAAGATATTCAAAAAATACAAGTAAGAACAGAGAGCATTGAAAAGAGAATGGAGAATATTGAACAAAGAACATGAAAAATAGATGAAAAAATTGAGAATATTTACCAATTGATGGTGAAATACGAGGACAGATTTCAAAAAATTGAAGAAAAAAATGAACAAAGAGACAAGAAAATTGGAGATATTGACAGCAGATTAAGTATGGTTGAAAAAGACAAGAGTAGAATATTGGAATGGGAGAACGACAGATCAGAATTTTACCTCAGATTCCAGAATATAGAAAAAGAAAAGGGAGAAAATTTGGCAGAAGTAATGAAAGAAATTCTAGCAGAAGCATCGGTGATAACCAAAGGGAAGTTGATGGAAGGAACAGATGAGGGGGTTCGAGTCTTTACAAGATATGCTGTGAAAAACAAGTTGCCAAGAGAAGTCCACTTAAGATCTACCAAGAAAGCAATTAGAACACAAATACTACAAATGGTAAGAGATATAAGATTGCATTACTATTGGATGGATACAGGATGATGTAATGAAACGCTATAATAAAAATTAATTTAAATAGTTAAACTTAGAATATTATGTATAAAATGAAGTAATAATAGTTATAGTCAAATAAATGATTAATAATGATAATAATGTGTGTGTGTGTGTATGTGTGTGTGTGTGTGTATATATATATATATATATATATATATATATATATATATATATATATATATATATATATATATATACACATACATACATACATACACACACACACACACACACACACACACACACACACACACACAGTATATACTAGATTGATAATATGAAATTTTATATAAATTGTAAGTGAGGATATGGAGAGGATGCACAAAAGTTTTGTAACCAAAGATAAACAATTTTATACAGAATACAATATAAAGATGTAATATCACTGGATGGTTTTAGGATGATGTAATGAAATGCCATAATATAAATTTATTCTAAATTTAGAATAATTCACATAAAAGGAAATAATAATAGGAATAGTCAAATGAATGTTTAATAATGATAATAATTGTATATATTAAATTGATAATATGAGATTCTATATAAATTGTAAGTGAAGACTATGGTGAGGAAGTATAAAAGTTTGGTTAAATCGACATACTTTATGTATGGAAGATGGTTTTATGTTTGTTTATGTTTATTTAAAATTTTTTTTTTCAAATAAAAAAAAAGAATGGCAAAAGCGGGGAGGCAAATTATTACATCTTCCCAGATACTGAAGGAACTTTTCACATCAACATCCATAGACCACAATACAACAGCAGCCACCCCCTGAGACAACAAAGAAGTTCCACACTAGAATCATTTCCTTTGCTTTCATGGAACATTGCCAAATGGGAAGCCAGAAATAGAGACCCTGCCTTTATGGGCTACATTTCCCAATTTAACATCTTTATGTTCAAAATTATGTGGTCAACAAACAATCTATTGAATAATATGAGTCATTATCCTTCTCAGCAGTTCCTGGCAGAAGACAAGGAAGATATCCTGCAGGTTTGAGCAATCATATCTCAACCACTTTAAATACTGAGATATGTCAATAGACTATTTGGGAATCTTGCATAAACAGTTATTCTGAATTTCTCTGGATAGAAACTGCTTCTCATTAATTTCTATATACCTCCATCCCTCGACCATGCATTGTTTAAATTTAGTGAAAAGTGTACAATTATATAAATGCTCTTCAATTACTTTTTACCACAGCCCAGGTCGTGATTGCATGGGACTTTAATGTCAGATTAGGCCCAAATGGCAATTGTCCATTTGACAAATTTTCTAAAATTCCTGACCGTCCCCCCACCTTCCTACTAGAGAATCTCATGACCACACTAGAGATTTCAGGGACTCACAGATGCTGCAGACATTCTATAAGTTGGACCTGCAAATTTTGAATGGCACCACTATCATTGATTATCCAGCAAGGTTCTCACATGGAATAAGGACTTCTTTCATTGACTATGTCAGTGATGGCTAACCTTTTTGCTGTTGGGTGCCAAAAATGTGAGGGTGCGTGCGCAAACCTGCATCTGTAATGCAAACCGCACCCCACATGCACATGCATGCACAATGCCCCCCCACTCTCCCCTCCCATGCATGCCTCACTGCTTGCCTCTAAGCTGACCTTGGTATTTCTGTTTCCGCCCTCCCCAGGCTCCAGGAAAACATCTGGAGCCTAGGGAAGGTGAAAAACGGGCCCAATGGGCCAACTGGAAGTCCTCTGGAAGCTGGAAACATATTGTTTCTGAACTTCCGGTTGGGCCCATTTTTCACCCTCCCAGGCTCCAGAGGCTTTCTTAAAGCCTGGGGAGGGTGAAAACAGCCTCCCACGGCCCTCCAGAAGCCCAAAAATCAGATGGCTGGTGCGTGCTGAAGCTGATGGCTCGTGTGCTGGCAGATATGGCTCCATGTGCCACCTGTGGCACGTGTGCCAAAGATCCGCTATCATGGGACTATGTGATATGTCAAGAAACTTACTTTTCTCAATTCTTCAATTTCATATTAGCAAGTGTCCTGAGAATAATCATTGCCCCAATATGTTGCGTCCTTTCTGTCCCTATCCTGTCCCATCTGAAGATATCCCAAAAGGGATATACACAAAAAGGACTGTCAGACAAAGGATAAATTAATTCAAGTGCTCTCCATCAATGAAGCACTTCCACAATTACATACAGGTATTGTGGATGGCATGCCCCCTGAACAGGTCTTAAAAGAATAATGGGACATAAAATAAGATCTAGTTTGATCTATCGGTTCACAGTGATACAGAATGTTATCCGTATCATCGGAGTTGATCTTCTGAATTGATCTTCTGATTGATAATCTCAGTGTCTTAGTCACTGAGCCACCACGTCCCCATTCAAATTATAGGAGAAATCAAACTCTTCCTCAATTGATGAAAGACTGTTGGTAATTATACAGTACATAAGTTATATGAGAACTCCTGGAAGAAGATGTTATGTAGTGCCCATGGACGCTGCACCAAAGAAATTCCTGTTAAGTGGGGAGTGATAAAGGAGTATATTGTAGCTCTCCTTCTCTTTATTATATATATGTATATATATTAATTCCCTTATTGACAAATTGAACAGTTCATCTATTCATCCACTGAAATTGGGAAATATCCATTCATCTGTATGCAGATGACGCTGTCCTGCTTTTCCCAAAACAAACTGGCCTGAAATAGGCACCCCAAAGGCTAGCTGAGCATCTAGCCAAGATGCCTAGAAATTAATTACACAGAAACCAAGGTCAGGGTCTTTGCTAAGCACCCTAAGATGCATGTCTGGGAATTAAATAACCACCTAATAGAGCAAGTCAAGAATTTAAATATCAGGGGATTGTCTTCCAAGCTATGGGTAACCGCAAATCTCATGCTGATTACATCACTTTAAATGCACACAAAACAGTGTCAGTCTTAAAGTTATTTTACTTCTCCAAAGGAACTCAGCATATACCTGCACTAATTAAAGTCTTCATAGCTAAGGCTTGAGCCCGGCTCCTTTTTGGTGTTCAGTTGGGCCCCTAGAGCTCATTTCTTCCTTTGGAAAGAGTCCAGTCAAAATTTCTGAGAAGTTAGTATTTTTCACACTGCATTTTAAACATATCTGTTCCTTATGAAACTAATTTTCTCAAAAGTGAAACTTCTGCCTGATTTACATCTTCTCCCACTGGCTTAAGATCCCTTTCTTTCCAGTAGATCTGACTCATGTGATAACTGACAGCTTTCAGTGCTTCTGGAGCTAAGCAGTGCAAGCCAAATTTCAATTGTATGGCTATTCATGGCCAACTATTTTCTTGATAGGCTACACATGTGCTGTAACTGATCTCAGACAGTGGGTCATTGATTTAGAGCTGCAAGCCGACTTCTTGATCCTATCCAGATAGATCTCCTTGAGCCACTCCGTACATCTTCACCAACCAGCCATATATCCTAGACACATAACAATCCTTTAATTCAGAAGGCACTTCCTTAGCCAGATTCAATGTCCTTCCAATAGCCATTACTGAAGGAAGATACACAGGATGCCCTTTGAACAGAAACTTGATTCATGCAGTGGTGGAATAATTGAATTGACTCCATATCCAGACCCGAACACATATTATGTTCCCTATCCTCTCTATACTAGAACATGCCAGGAATTATTATCTCCCCTTTTTATTATTTTAAATACTCTGGCCATTCCAATTGGTTTTGTCTCCAAATGGTCACACCATTCCAAAGTAAAAAGCACAACTTACTTTTGCTGGGAGAAAGACCAAAAAATCTGTAGGATTATAGGTAGTCCTTGATTTATTACCACAATTGAGTCCAAACTTTCTGTTGCTAAGCAAGGCATTTGTTTAGTGAGTTTTGCCCCATTTTAGACCTTTCTTGCTACTATTGTTAAGTGGCTTTCCCATTATCTTTACCTATCAGAAGATTGCAAAAAGGGATCACATGATCCTGGGATAGTGCAACCATGATAAATATGAGTCATTTGCCAAGCATCTGAATTTTAATCACATGATCATGGGAATTTTGCAATGGTCATAAGTGAGAAAAACAATCATAAGTCACTTTTTTCAGTGCTGTTATAACTTCAAACAGTCACTAAATGACCTGTTGTAAGTCGAGGACTACCTGTACTTTGGATAGGAATAAGTAACTTGACCAGCAGGAACACAGACACACACAATACACACAGCTCTTTATTTTTATAGGAAGGCTATTGGACATATGTTTAATAGCAGTCTAATAGTAATGGAAGAAGAGTATGTACCAGTGTAGGGAAGGAATCCATGTAACAAATGAACATCATTTGTGAAGGCCAAGCTAAATTGCATATAGAGAGCAGTAGATTGCGATATTTTAAACATGAAATTCTATGGTTTCGTTTATAGTATTTTAAATGCCACGAATATGTATTAGATCTGATGGTTGAAGCAATTAGTCACCTGCTTATTAGGTATGGACTAGCCACTAGCATGGGAGGTATTTTAGGTAAGGTAAGCCACTAGCATGGGAGGTACTAATGCATTCTGAAGTGGTGAGCCATCTATTGGCTCTGTTCCTTTGAGAGAAATGAGGCAATGAAATCACCAGAGGGGAACTGGAGTTCATGCTGCTGCTATCAGCGAGTTTACTGGAAACTTCAACTCATAACTGCAATTCTTAGTAATTTGGAGTCCAGAATCATTACTGTCAGTTATTCTGTACTACTTTCTGTGGGAATATTAAACTAGGGAAATGCTGACAAAAATGTGACCTTTGTGCGTATGTAAAGGAGGAACAATCTAGAGAAGCACATTAGCATCAGCTTACATAAAGTGTAGCATAAAATAGTTGTTTATTAACCATACAACCCCTTCTTTATGCTGATTGCTTTCCTTTTTCTGCTCTCCACTCCACATCAAAGCACCTATTTGTTTTGCTGCCCTGGGAAAAGTAACCAAAGTGTACTTATTTTCTAAGGAGGCAGATGGAAAATACAGTATGCTTCCCAGGCATTTATCTCTAGTTCTCTGGCTCCACCCAGTTTCACTTCTTCCAAAATTTCAAAGTTGGTTTGGAGATGGATAAAAAAAAGGTGATCATCGAAAAAGAGATGCAGGACACACTGTTAAAAGAATGGACAAAAAGCATTTCAAAAAGTGTTTAGTCAATGGCTTCAGAGCCATGCTCTTGGATATACTCAGGATTAAATTGCCAAAGGAAAAGGTGGGGAGAGAAAGAAGCAAAAATGCCCTATTGCCAATTTGTATGGCTCTTAACAGCAAGATATAATGATTTATGGTTTGGCCTAAGAACAAGACAGATTGAATTCTGGCCTCACTTAATAATTCCTTGCATGGAGCCCTACAGTTAATGTATATTCCCCACTGAACATTTTTAGCTTATTAAGACACTCTTGTAACACTTGGTTCATGGTTTGTAACAATGCAGTGAATTGTTTTTTAATGCCAGGTAAGATTCTTGTTTCCAGACTTTACCTGCTAGTTAATGCTATCATTTAAAAAGTCTGCATCTCTCTTGTACTTCCTTTAATCTGTTTTTAACCTGTGACCTGGTTGTTACACCTATAAAGCCAATTGCTCTATTTATTTTCAAGGCGTGGGTTAATAATCACACAGCTCAAAGATTCAAAGCAAACATTTAACATCCGCCAGGAAAAGTAAGTATTTTACTTACTTATTCAAATAAGAATGCATACAATATTTACCAACACTTAGTGAGAAATGAAACGTCTTTGAGCTCTGGAATGTGCATGATAAGCTGAACTAATAAGACTATGTTTGCAAAAACTCTTTTTAAAAAATAGTATTATAACATTTATGTCAAAAGCATTATGCACAGGAAATCTTTTAACATTTTTGTCATGGTTTGGGCATATTCGGAGCTGGGCAGCATATTCTTTCCTTATTTCCAGTGGCAATTTAGAAATATTCTTTTAAATTTCCCATTACTTACTGTTTTTTTCTTTGCTAGAAGAAAATTTGGTAAATAGGCCATATGTGTGGACATGTAGACAATATTCTGCAATATTTTAATATTCACTAAAATGATCAAGGAAAAGAATTCAAATGAGCTAAAATGGAATTGACACAGAAATCAGCATGACATTTAAAATCAAATTTAAAACAATTACATATAGACTTGTTATTTATGTGCTATTGCCTATATATGGCAATACTGTTAAAATGTATAAAAGAAAAAAGGCACTTTAGAATAAACTAAAAGACAAATCAAATGCCTATATACACAATCCTATAATACAATGTCATTATTTCAATTACTGAAGTTATGTTAAAAAGTCCTTGCTCTGTGAAGACAAATAGTTATGTCATAAACTGAAGGATTGGCTTTGTGAGTTTATGTGTCTGTGTGTTTTTTTCCAGAAATTTGAGATTAAAAAGAAATAGGTATATTTAACCCAACAGAATATGCTTAAAAACCTGGACATTTGCATTGCCCCAAGAGGGCCCATGTTAGCCTACTCTTTGCTGCATATCTAAACTGCATTTGAAAAGACAGGGAACAAGAAAGCTAGTTGGTTTACTGAAGTTATGATCTTATCTTGGTTTGTTTGTTTATTTAGGAAAGTTGTATTTTCTGTAGTTTATAATGAGAGGTAAGAAGCAGAAGAAAAACAAATTGTTAAAGGATCGTGGTTGAATTATAATATTATGAACATGCACCATTAAAAATGAATGACCGAAGCAAAGCATAACACTATTTGGAGAGACCAAAATCCAAGAATCTCTTCCCACATGGCCAACTATAATAGGGCTGGGTGCATATGTTTTTCACTTATACACATCAGTTGATACTGTTGAAAACTAGAAGGAAGGATCTATATAAACAGCATAGATAGAAGCCTTTTTGAGCCATGAAGTTGGCTAATCCCTTTCTACCATTGTCCAAATAGACAGCTATCACTGTCTCTTGTATTGGTAAATCCCATAGCTTAATTTAGTGTTTCTTGGCCTTAGCAACTTTAGCATATGTAGTCTTCAACTCCCAGAATTTTCCAGCCAGCATGGCAACACATTTTAAGGTTGCCAAGGTTGAGAAACACCTTTAACACCCAAAATAATTTTTTTCTTGAATTGAACCAATGACTACATGGAAACATTGCTGCTTGGGCTTATCATATTTTCTAGTGGCCAATCAGAACCAACATTAAAATGTTGCACAGTTTTGACAGATGACTGAACCAAGCATTATCACTGGTAATGGGCTTACATAAACAAAAGGGGAGCAAATTGTGGCAAATAACTAAATCCTTGTTCCTCTTTGCAAATTTGTACAGTTCTATTTTCCCAATTTAATCTACAACCTTGGAATTTCCTGGACATCTCCTATCCAAATCATATCCAGATCCAACTACACTTAGCTTTTTAAGACTGGCAAAGATTACTATGTGCTGTCAACAATTAGCTGTGACCTACACACTGTGTAAAGAAATACTTCCTGTCCATTCAGGTTCATGGGATGCCTCACAGTTCTGAAAAAAAAAATCCTGTACCAATTTTCAGCATGTCCTCAAGTTTTACACAGTTCTATCATCCTTTACTTTATTTATCTTCTTTATTGAAAGAATCCTTAAGATTGTGAAACTTTTTTTTGTAAAGAAGATCCTCAAACCCATCAGTTAGTTTTCTTGTGCTTTTCTGCATCTTTCTAGATTTAAAATCTGTAAGTTTTAGAATATGTAGAATATGTTTTAAAAACTAATTTCTGGGGTGTCGCACCATGGATTTATGAAAAGATGTCATAATATTGTACTGATATTTTCTATTTCTGTTTTCTTTGCGATTTTCAAAATGCAATTAGACTTTTTCACAATGCCCACACATTGCAGAGATGTCTTCTTCAAGCTATCCATCACTAACCTAGGATTTCCTGGTCATCATATCAACTTAGGACCTGTGAAAGTTAGGATTGTTTGCCTCAATATGTATCATTTTGCATTTGCTTATATTAATTCATATTTGCCACTTTAAGACCCATTTCCCCAATTTGGACATAGCAATAGCACCTAGATTTATATACTGCTTCATAGTGCTTTGCAGTCTTCTCTAAGTGGTTTACAAAGTCAGGCTATTATCCCTAACAATCTGCGTCCTCATTTTACCAATCTTGAAAGGACTGAAGGCTGAGTTAACCTTGAGCTGGTCAGCACTGAACCCCTGGGAGTCAGCACAATCAGCCTGCGATAACTGCATTCTAACCACTATGTCACCATGGCCCTTCAATAAGATAAATGTTGGAAGCTCTTTGTTTTCCTTTTAATGATCCTGTAAATGATGATATCAGCGAATTTAGTAATCTTACTGCTTGTTCTCTCCCTCCCTTAAACTAGTGTTTAACTAGTTTAAAAGACTTGACTTTGCAAGAATCATTCATTTCATAGTTTCTCTTCTAACTTATTCTAACTCTTTAAGATCAGTGTTACATGCTGTATCAAAGTAAATTTGAGTCAAACTGGGATATGAACTCTGGTTAACATGGTCTGTGCTTCCCATTTTACTTATATTGGAGTGGAGAATTCTGGGATTTGAAGTCCACATATCTTAAAATGTCCAAGTTTGAGAAATTATGCTTTAAAGCAAAAGAATAAAATAATCTTATAGCATTATCCAGTTTCAGGGACGTGCGGTCAGGGGAGGCAGGGGAGGCAGATATTATATAATATAATATTATATATATATAATATTATATATATAATATTATAATATTATATACATCCGTCCGGCCATGCCTGGGAGCTGCGGAGGCAGAAATGTTGTTGGCGCTCCCGGATGACGAAGCCACGAAAGCGACAGTCGCACGAAAGCGACAGGAGCGCGCGAAATCCAGCAGAGGCAGGAAGGTTCTCGTCATTCCCCAGTCTCTTTCGTGGCTTCGTCATCCGGGAGCCCCGACAACATTTCTGCCTCCGCAGCTCCCGTGCGTGGCCTGACAGATGTAGCCACAGCGACGCCGAGGCGGTCCAGGTGGACGAAAGAGCGAGCGAGGCAGCCTGATCCTCGATCACTTGCCCGCCGGACTGCCTCAGCGCCATTCTGGCTACCTCCGTCCGGCCGCGCCCGGGAGCTGCGGAGGCAGAAATGTTGTTGGCTCTCTGGATGACGAAGGCACGAAAGCGACTGGGGAACAACGAGAACCTTCCTGCCTCTGCTAGATTTCGCCCGCTCCTCACGACTGCATATTGAACAGGAAGGTTCTCATCGTTCCCCAGTCGCTTTTGAGGACTGTGGAGTGCGAGCCGGCGGAGCACGCTCAGGAAGGCGGGGAATGGGATCACGTGTGCTGGAGGCTGAGGCAGCCTGAGCCTCCAGCTCACGTGGTCCCATTCCCTACCTTCCTGATGATGTCACCAGCCTCACCAGCCATAAACCTCACCGCACGTCACTGTCCAGTTTATAATATTGTAAAGTCTCATAGATAGGAGTCATTGTCATAAGATGCATCACTGCACATAACCATGTGACCTGTACACAATAGGCTTGTATAACACAAGAGTATGAAAACTTTGATACCAGAGGGTATATTTATTGATACTATTATTTGCATCTGGTTTCCACCTTTGTGTAAGATCTGCAACATTTTAGGATTGTCAACAGTAGAAAGGAATGCAAGATAATTTTTTTCCCACCTCCTTGTGGATTAAGAGGTATGGTGGTATTGACACCCATTTTTCCACCGTATTACAATGCATCTTTTTCTAATACCTCTTCCATATGCCAGTTGAAACTCTGTGAGGTTTTAAATCCATCAATTTAGCTCTTTTATATTATTCTTCATTCTGTCTTATTGTTGTAAGGCCCTCTGGTGACGAAATACAGAATAATTATTTTTAAATCAACTCATACTATCAACCAGTTGTTGGGAAATAAATTATGGTACCTTTATGCTTTCCTTTACAAGATAGCACTTTCTTCAGCATAGACAGATGTGTTTCTGTTAGGAAGTTTTTAGTTACAATGACTATCTCTGTTTCTCTCTAAAAACTAGCAGCTGCTTCAAAATGCTTCAGCATAGAAAGTTTATAATAGGCATATATGGTATTTGCACAACACTTTAGATCAAAGTTCCAGAACCCTTTCGACTAATCATCATGTTTCACATGTTAAGAGCATGCTTAAGTATTGCCAGCCAGCCAGCCATTAGCCAGCCTGCATATATTGTGGAGATAGTCCATTCACAAAAAGAGTTCATAGCAGATGTAGCCAGTCACATACTGGTGAGACTGCTCCCTGTCTACTCTGGTGTCAATCATCATTGCACTCTCCTTTGCCATGTTTTGGACAGATTGAAAACCCTTTCAACAAGGAGAACTGCAGTTGCCTCTAACTTTGTTTTATAAAAATGCCACATGGAACTAAAAGGCATTCCTGGAAATAGAAGTAATTCTGGAGTCTAATGTTTTGTTTTTTAGTATGTTAAAAAGCCATTTCATTTCATTGACTGTTGTAATACATTTTAAAATGTACAAAGAAGGGCAAAGAATCTGGCAGATGACTTGAGTAAGATCCTCAGCCAGGTAAGGAAAGAACTTCCCCCAGATGAATGTTGTTTATTTCTCTTATTAGGAATTTTCCCAGGCTAATAAGGGTATGTTATATTTTCCATTCACCAGTAGATGGCATGTTCAGCTTGGGTTGTTAGCATTGTTTCAAGTCTGATAAATTGATTAATCCAATTTTAGTTCAATTTATGAAACAAAGTCAGCTATTCAAGTAGATAGTTCTAGCATTTCCAGTTTAAAAATCCAATTTTCTATGTTTTAAAAGGTCTTTAGTTCCACCCTCCTTAGTTCCTTTCTTTTGGGTCTAGAATTTTTCTCTCTATGGTTGTTCGCCATTTTAAGAAATAGTTCTATTTCTTAAAAAGAGTTTCTTTTCCTGGATTTTCTTCTTCTTTTTTCTTTTAAAGTTAGGAACTAAATAAAAAAAGAATCTTCTCATCCAGCTCCAATCACTGTTCAGTTACATCACTTCTGCACATGTCTTTGTTGCCTCAGCTGTCCCAACTTCATGATAGCCATGATGGCTGTCTCTTCTCCTTGTTGAGTGTGAGAGGGAAGAAGCCCTGGCTCAAGAAGGAGAGTTGTGGCTCTCAGCGCCCCTCTTCATCACTCCTACAGAGTGGCTTTAGCTCCTTTTGGAGCGCTCCAATGAGGAGAACTCAGCGCGGGAGCATGGAGACCTGTTCCTTGCACCTGATCTCGTCGCGATGTCAGCCGGAAGTCTCACTCATCACAACATTCATCTGGAGGACTGTGGTGATATTTACTGTTCTATAACTATTTACTTTATTATTACTGGAGATTCTATTCTGAGAATAAGAACGACTCTTAAGTAAAGTAAAGTGACTTTTGATTTATGGAAAACTGCCTGGACTATTTAAATGGAACTGATTAATAATCCTGAGATGCAAGGAACTATGATTATTGAACTTTCTGAGGCGCATCATTGGACTTGAATATATTGTTTTTGGACTATTGAGTAAGAGCAGGACTTACTAAAATAAGATTAGATGCTCCAATAGGGGGAAATGAGTGAGATTTCAAAAGAAATGACATTAATGTTTAAAAGCATTAGGGACATTATGACAAAGAATCACAGAGAGATAAAGACCCCATTGCAAGACATAAATAGGAAAATAAAAAATATCCTACAACTGATAATGAATGAAGATCAAAGAGTCCGGGAAAGAGAGGAGACAGCAGAAAGAAAGGAGGAAAAGACAGAACAGATAAACCAGCAATAATGATTAATGAAATAAACTAAGGGAAAAGTACCTTTAGAGATTTAAAAATGGAATAGGATAACCTGGAAGATACTTTTGAAAGGGAAATTGGGGTGTGGGTGGACACTCTGGAGACTTGGCAGCTTAGGAGGATAGAGATGTGAGAAATATTCAAACTGAATGCTGAATGCTGACACAGATGCTGAGAGAGAAGTATGGGAGGCAAGCTAAAAAATGAATAAGATTTGAAATATTAAAATGGTTAGGAGATGATGGATGAAAAGGACTTTCTTTCTTTCTTTTCCTAATATAATTGTGGCCTGAATAAAAACCAGAATAGAGGTAGAAATAAGAATACACATCTTTATATGAAGCAATAGTTAGATGGAAAGATTGGGGTTGAAATATGGTACTATTAGGTATGATTAAACAATAGGACGATTGGTACTAGAATGGCATACTGAGACTTTGAATAACCAAATAATGAAGGACTATGTCTTGATATAAATGTGTGTATTAACTCTAGGATTAGTAATGGTGGCCTGACTAGAAGCGAGCCAGAACAGAGGTAGAAATAAGAAAGGGGGAATATTAGCAGATGTAATTTTTATATATTAGAATATAAGAAATAACTAGATGGAAAGATTAGCGGTTGAAAGATGGTATTATTATGCATGCTTAATAATATCATTGGCATGAAAATGAAATATTGAAATATTGAATAACTACTCTAAAACAAACATGTATATTAATACTAGGATTATATGTTTGATTAATGTAACAAATATTGTTATTATTATTGCTATTTGTATCAGAATGAATTATATCCAGAGGCCACACTGTTTATGTATTGATATTGATGTATATACAAAAAAGGAAAGAACTTCCAAACCAGGAATTGCTGTTTCCAGACTATTCTTCTTCTTCCATTCAGTATGCAATGAGAGAATACAAATCTCCACTCACCAATTATATTTCCTGGATATATTAATGCTTGGATCTCTTATATGGTCTCCATAGTACTTTCTGTTATGTTCTTTGACATCTACCAGACTCCCAGTCCTGCCTCATTGATTTTAAACATTCTTTCAGTTAAAAATAAATGCAAAGCTAGCATTCTATAAAACAAAACAACAGTTTCATGAATAATGATGTCGACTTCCTCTCCTCCTCCTCCTCCTCCTCCTCCTCCTCCTGGGTCAAGGGAGATGCAAAACCCCGAAGCCCTTTAATAATATTTATATTATTGCTTTGTGTGAATCCTGCTCCTTCTTTTATTTCTTTCTTTCTTTGTTAAATTTATTTGCTGCCTCACTGTGGGGCTGCTCTAGGCAGCTTACAATACCAAAAAGGAAGAAGAATGAAAAAGTGTATAAACAGAAATAAAATAAAAGAACAAAGTAAATAATATCAAAGGAATACAATGATAATAAATACCCTGTTTTCCCCAAAATAAGACCTCTCCGGAAAATAGGCCTTAGTATGTTTTTACACATGCACCTAATATAAGCCCCCCCCAAATGAACCCTACTTAAGAGCCTGTGCCTGTTCCATCTGGTTGCTCACCATGCCACAGTCATGAGGTGATGCAGGATGGTGGTGCCATGTGGCCCACACCAATAGAGCCTCTGCAGCCAAGGCCATCCATGCCCCAACACCTCAATGCCTCATGGCAGCAGCATCAATAACCATGTGCAGCAAGCCCACTTCTTCTGCTTGCTCGTGGCCGCATTGGGCAGGAGGCCATGAGGTGAGGCAGGTGTCAGGGCGTGGATGGCCTAGCTGTGGGGCCCCCGAGTTAAGCCAGTGTGGGGCATGTGAAACAGCTCCACCCCCTACCTCATCTTGTGGCTGTGGCATCAGCTCATTGGTCTCCTGCTCTGTTGTTGACATGAGCAAGTAGAAGAAATGGGGCTGCCAGAGCCCTCACTGCAAGGCGAGGCAGGTGTTGGAGTGTGGGTGGCCTAGTTGCCAGGGCCCTAAGGTAAGCCAGTGTGGGGCAGCTCTATCCCTCCTTGACTTGTGGCAGTGGCACATTGTGTGACCTCCTGCCCCACCACAAGCAGAAGAAGTAGGCCTCCCATACTACTTCTGCTTGTGGGGGAGGGGGGAAGACACCCCCCCAAATAAATGTGCTAGAGCTTATTTTGGGGCCCCAAAGAAAATAAGACTTGGTCTTATTTTTGGGGAAACACATATACATCAACTAGAAAGATGGTTGCGTGGAGATCAGAGAGCAAGAAGTGGTGGTGGACTCTGCTGTGATATAATAAATCTGTAATCCAGATTGCACAATTAGCTTGATACTATAATTCAAAGTTGCTTTAGCTAATCCAACTCATTATTTTGCATGTTGTAGAATCCTCAGTGTTTTATTTGACCAGATGAAATTAGTTATTTGTTTTTGCTATTCATTTTCTATTTCTTTCTTTGCCTTAATTTTAATATAATTTGACATTCATTCATCCATCAATATGGCATGGGAAAAATGATCAAATCAAAGTTATATGTCCATAACTTTCTAGCCGACTAATTTTAGACTTAGCTTTCTTGTATTAAGATCATAATACTGTGCATCCAACCAAAGGTGTTATATATTTCAAAGTTATCCAAATTGGAAAGATTAGTGCCAATTATTGGCTTCCAGTATTTAATATTTGACAATAATTGGCACTAATGGAAACTAATAATTGGCACTAATTTTCCAATTTGGATAACTTTGAAATATATAACACCTTTGGTTGGATGCAAAGGTAAGCAGATTTGGAAAATCAAATCCTCCCTCATATTAGATTAAAAGTGCATAAATATTATTTCATCACTGTCATTACCAATCCAGAATAGGTAAATTTGAATATTAATTTGTAAATAAGATCTGAAGAGGTGGTCTACGAAGCAATTGTGTCAACCATGTTTGAAGTTAAGTAGTTATGTTTTTAGATTTCTTCCTGTTTGACTACCTTAGATGAGGTAGTACCGTAGTTTAATTAAAAGAACTCAATTTCTTCTCCACCCAATTCCTTTGAATGAATTGACTTGGACAAACTGAGAAAGCAGACAGAAAAATACTTCTGACTAAGAAATGTACTATGAACAAAAACTCTGGGTCAGAAAAAATCACAATCCTGAAAGAGATAAGTAATTGAATAGTTAGCAATGTAAATTTGGAGGAAAATAAACCTCTAAAAACATTTGTGTGTATAAGCATGGCATAATGTAAGCAATTAACTGTTTTGTATCAAAATCACTTTATAATAAAAATAGAATAAAATTTGTATAATAACCAATATAATTACAAAATAAATAAAGTCCATATTAATATCAGCTTCAAATAGCATATTTCAACAATCAATCCTTCATCAGTGATATTTTAGTACTATTATATTTCTTATACATGATGTATTGCTTTAAATATTTCCTTTTTCTTTATAATATTATCTTTGTAGATAACTTTGTTTGCCACACTGCATGTTTGTACATGTTTATCTTGATTGCATAATTGATTTCCT
>NC_138554.1:54125191-54145664 GCF_964273705.1 Natrix helvetica | reverse complement strand
CATGGTGGTCTGTCTTTCCTGAACAGTAATTCATAGCAGCCCTGTGCAAAGGACTACCAATCTTCTCTCTCTTGTTAGTTTCCCAGTTGAATTACAGCTTCCATGTTCAAGCTGCAGGTTATTAGGGGAGAATAATGATCTACAGAAATATTTAATTACATATCATGTTAAGCTTAGTTGCTCCTCCTACATCTCCCCAACTTCAAGATGGGTTAGAACTGTAGAGGATTCATGAAGTCCCATTTAGAAGGTCCCAGATTTGGAAAGGCAGTTCAAAACCAATAGAAAGGAAAAATAGTATTAGTAGTCTAATTTCAGAATGAACTGTGGATAGAAAAAAATCAAAGTCAAGCAACTTAAGAAGTTGTCTGATGTTTTCTGTTGGTTTATCACTTGCTGGTCATAAAAAATATAAGCCCTTAGTAAGTAAGTCAGCATGCTATGTGAAAGAGGGGGGGGGGGAAACAAGTTGCTGACTATCTGGAATCTGGTTTACCTTCAAGGCAAAAAACAAGATTAGAAAATGCTGCAAATTCTGAACCAAGAGAAATAGAGATACTGATTTCCAGAAAAAAAGTACTTTTTAATTATTGGTAATTATTGGTGAATCAAACATTTATATAATGGATTGCACCAAGGCATGGCTGAGCTAGAGAAGGCAAGCGGATTCATACAAGAAAATTCCAAGTCTGCAGACTCTAATGAGAAATCCATTCTGAGAGAAGTTGGTAGCAAATCACTTTTGTGCCATTCAAGTGAAGAAAAGAGCATGAAACATGCAGCTAGCCACAGAGGTGGAGTTCAACCTAAAAGAGACATGACTTTTTTTAAAAATATATTTTTAATTTTTTTTAAATTTTATCTTTCTTATTTTATTTATAATAAAATTATTTATTTAAAATTATTTATAATTTTACAAATAATTCAAGGCAGCAAGCATGCCTAATATGCCTTATTCCAATTTTCCCTCCAAAAAAGCAATTCTGTGATGAGGTGACGGACTGAGAGAGGGTGAGAGAGTGACTGGCCAACGTCACCCATTGTTGTCATACCTAAAGTGGGACTAGAACTTAGTTTTATTCCTGATGCCTTAGAAAATCAAACTGGGTTTCTTTGGTGTTATATCAGACATTATAAGCAAGATCAAATATAGGAGATCTACTGGGAAACATCCTCAGAATTTTCAGTTATGTAAAAATTACTTGTAATGTGCCTGGTTGATGATGAATGCATTAAATCCTCAAACAAGTTTGCCTCATTCCTGCATTACAGTCTTACTGAGAACGAACATATTTTCCTTTTCTCAGATGTTTTAGGAACCTGTTTATAGATCTGAAAGACTGTTTTCCCTGCTGGCTTTATTGTGATTTCATCTGTGGCATTTATTACTCGTCTTGTCTTTTTTATCTTCTGCATTTATTATGGATGCTGTTGATTTTTATACTGTTTTATTGTTTCATAAAACTATTGGCTCCAAGATGCATTTTTAAAAAACTGACCAGCACATTATCCAGGTGAATCACAAATGTAATAAATCATAGAAATTTTTATTTCATCCCAGGGCCGTAATTGGGAGGACAAAATTGTCTGTGGCACACTGTGACTCCCTTTTGGTGCTTGATTAGCAAATGGTAGCTCAGATCTTCTCAACCTTGGGAACTTTAAGACAGGAGGTTTTAATTCCCAGAAATTCTCAGCCAGTGTGATTGGCTAGCTAGGGAATTCTGGAAGTTGAAGTCTACCTGTCTTAAAGCTGGGTTAGCTCAATTTACGAAACTAGTTTAAGATTAGTCACTGAACGGGACGATAACACTAATATAATTATCACTTCTTTCAATTTTTGTCATTTGTGTGGTTCTGAACGTTGGTTTTTATTGCGTTGCTTTTTAATGTTTTAATTGTCTATACACATCAAATTTTTGTTATTGTGATACAGGATAAAAGCAAATAAATTTTGTCTCAGGGTGTACTTTTACCTGAATCACTATTGCCCTTTGTTTTGAAGAATCAGTAATTTATTTTCCTTTTCCCTGGATTCTTTTACAAGTATATTTGCACTGAATGCAAAAGAATAAAAGCCTGATAGATCTAATCAGATTTTAATCAGACATCTGAGCTAGGGTTACAAGAGATTTCAATGCTGTTCTCAAGAGTTATTTTTTAGATAGGAGAGCAAGCTAAACTGATGGAGCAGTTACAAATTAACAGAAACAGTATTTTTATAACAATAATCTCTGAAAACCTGTACTCGGGATTCCCTATCTGGTTAACTCTAGTGATTTGAATTTCATTTTGCACAATCCTCTGGTCAGCAGGAAGAAGGGGATTGCTTGACACATTAAAAATACAGCATTTTACCAGTATATCAAGAGATTTTCACTTTAATTCATGGAATCTTTGGACCTAATGAAGATGGCTTGGCAAATGTATATCAAAACCTTGGATTTTTTTTTAAAAGGCATATAAGTACTGTGTTTTGCAGTCAAAAGCCTCAGATATTTAATCACTAACAATTCTCAGAGTTTTGCAAATGAACACAATGTAGAATTTTGATTAATTTCCTGGTTGAAAAAGTTTTATTTCCAGACATTGCTGCTGTGCCTTTAACAGAAATGTTCTTGCCAGCTCTCTGTGCCAGGAAAAACTTCCACTCTTCATTTGAACATTGCTTTTAAAAAACAAAAGTGTACCCATAAATTGGCAGTGCTAGTGTTTTCTTACATGGTTGCTTATTTTAAAATATATGTAAATTTTCCCAATACTGAATATCCTTGCTATGATATTTTCCTTAGGAAATAAGCTTCTTTAAGGAGAGTAACAGGTAAGGAGAATTGGTAGAAGAGGACATTTGCGATGTTTCATTTTCAACTTGAACTCCAGTGTTCACTAATTCTTCCCCTAATACTTAGGTATAGTTTTCTTAACACGTTGTCATGTTGAAGAGAACATGTGTACTGGTGGTCCTTGACTTATGTAATTCAAAATTTTGATGCCCCACCCAAAAAAGAGCGGGGCTTACAACCCAGGTTGGAAGTTCTGACAATCAGGCTCCCTCAACAGTGTCAGGAATGTTGATTTCAGGAGTTTGGAAACACAGCTGCATTTATGATTGTTTGCAGTGTCCCATGGTAACATGATTATGTTTTATTATAGTTTTGCCAAAAATCAGCAGTCTGGTTTTGACCAAACCACACCCATAGCAAATTATTGGTTCACTTAATAATTGTGGCATTCACTTAACAACTGCAACATTTGCTTAACAACCACCACAAAAATATTGTACAATCTTAGTGACCTTGGCGTCCATTTAATGACTGTCACAAAAAAGTCATAAACTCAGGATAATTTTACGACCCTCACAACATAGAACCATAATGGGAAATTCCATTACAGCTGTATGTTGAGGATTACTTATAATCCAGTAACTTTTGAACTCCCAAGAGTGGGAAAATGTAGAAATCAAAACTAGATGAAAAACAGCAGCTTTGGATAAAGCCATATAGAAGCTTAAGTATACTACCTTGTGTAAAGGCAAGTGGACTAGAATGGTAAATACAGAGATGAAGCACCAGTGGTCCTCCAGATAGAACCTCACTATATAGACATGGAACTGAAGCTCAACAGCAGTTTCTGCTGCCTACAAATACACCTAAAACATGTGAATCATTATAGTGATTTAATAAGACAACCTCTTACCCAGACTAAAGTCACACTGCATATTGGACCATGACTAAGTTAACCACATTTTACCCTAATACATTGGCTAAATATACCACGGGCTTTGGGGTTTATGATCAAATCTGTTATGTGATGTAAAAACTTTGGGCTCTACAAACCACATTTCAATTAGTCAAGGATCAGTGCATTGTGTTGACATGAATGATAAAGAACCTGTGGCCTTTCAGTTGTTGTTAACTACATCTCCCAGAAGATCAGCTCACATGGCAAATGGTAAGGAATGCTGGCTGTTGTAGTTCCTCAATATATGGGAATCGACATATGTGCCCTTGCCAAATGTGAATGCATACATTTAAAAAAAAAAAAATTTTTTTTATTTCTATAGCCACCCATCTCAAGAAGTTACTTTGAGTGGCATACATCGTACATGGAAGTGCAATTCAGAGGTAGAGGGAAAAACGGGGATGGATCTTAGCTATAGCTAGTCCTGGAGGCCTTTTCTTCCAGGCATGGCCTTCCCATCTGCTCTTTGCTCACTCCTGAGAATAAGCTCGTATCAGAAAGAGAAAATATAGCTTCAGATTCAAATGTACATGGCTTAGTTGATTTTAAGTTGATAGGTCCTAGCTACAGATGTGACTCTCGGAATTCTGTTGGGAAATGCTTCGTTTGAGGTGACATGCAGACTCTGATGGGTGCAGCCCTGCAAAGAGATTTGCATAGCACACTTTTGATATCTAGGCTAGTTTGCTTCCCCCCACCCACACACCTTTTGGTGACATGCTACGTCCTAAGATAATGGCCCTTATAACAAAACAAGAGAGAACAGTTGCTTTCTGGTACTTTCTTTTGCCAAAATTAAAACTCTAGTTTTTGGTATACCCAATAGATATCCATGTCTCAATTTTTCTTGAAAAAGTTGTTAACAAAGAGAGCTGAGAGATTCCAATGGTGGATTTGCCTAATAAGATACCCATGGATAGTTTGTATAGTATTGGCAAGAGTGGTATTGACTTGCTACTTTCTTCATGCGACTGTGGTGTGAGCGCAATCCCAAGTATTACATATATTTTTTTATACTGCTTATAGGGTTCACATTTTTTAAAAGCCACTCTTACAACTTTTGATAAACTGGGTCAACTGGATATTTGTTTTCTTTCTGATGAATTCATTTACCACATGAAATATGGTTCTATTAAAAAAAATTAATGGAATATTTTAAATATTTTTGCATTTCATTTTCTCATAGAGCTTCAAAGCTGCTAAGCAATATATAATTGATCCACTACTAATATATTAAAGTCAGAAAAATCAGCTATGGTGTGAGATTAGATTATTAACTGAAAGCATAGGAGAACACCTGCAGTGAACATGCTAAACCTGGCATGCAAATATTTTCAGAAGGAGATTTCGCAATAGACATTGCCACTGAAAAAGATCCAGTATTTGGTTGCCACCTGTTTAATTTCAAAAGGTATGGATATTCTCGGCCAGGGTTCATATGGTAATAGCACTGAAGTTCAACGAGGCTTCCAATGGAGACACTATCATAGAGACCTGAGCTCAGGCCTTAAATGCTTTAAAGATCAAAAACAGAAGTTTGTACTATGCACTGCAACATATTTTAAGAAGCAAGTAGACAAGTTAACAGTGGCAAAGTAGGTTTGTGTTGTTGTTGGGATTGCACTTTCATAGCCATCAGTGCTCAGAAGTAATCTCACATCTGAAGCTGTTAAGTTTTACATCAAGCAGATTTAAACAGTTATAGAATTAATGTCTGTCACAGTGGGAATAAAACTGCCACACCACATTTGGCATCAGGTACCAGTGTTTCTCAATTCTGGCAACTTTAAGAGGTGTGGACTTCAATTCCCAGAATTCCCTGGGATGCTAGTAGGGAATTCTGGGACTTGAAATCTATACTTTTTAAAAACTTGCCAAGATTGAGATATACTGCAATAGCAGATCATTAAATAAATACAAGTCAACACCAGAGACTTTACTTTTTACTGCGTTGCTTTCTTGATGTATAGTTGTTGTCCAGATTTCTGCAAACCCAGGTTGTGTAGGCCCTTTGTACTTTCAGCCATGATGCTGAGCCCAGCTGGTGTTCAGAGTGTGCAGAAGGAAGAAATGAACTATTAGCCTGAGTAGTAATGAGTGAAGCATCTCCATGCTGAGGGTGTTTGCCTCCTTCCTTTCACAGTTTATGGAAGCAGGATTAGAAGGTAAACCACCCAAATTATGTGCTTTTGCAAGTGCATGGTGCTAATTTACTCCCACCAGGTAGGATTACTTCAGTAATTCCTTAATTCAGTTTTGCATGTCCTTTGTCACTTGCACCCCAAATGATTCCATCTTGGATATCTTATTTCTAACAACAGAAAGCTATTCTCCAAGGCACCTGAGGACAGAACAAGAAGCAATGGGTGGAAACTAATCAAGGAGAGAAGCAACTTAGAACTGAGAAGAAACTTCCTGACAGTTAGAACAATTAATCAGTGGAACAGCTTGCCTCCAGAAGTTGTGAATGCCCCAACACTGGAAGTCTTTAAGAAGATGTTGGATAGCTATTTGTCTGAAATGGTATAGGGTTTCCTGCCTAGGCAGAGGGTTGGACTAGAAGACCTCCGAGGTCCCTTCCAACTCTACTATTGTATTGTATTAAATAAGAGGAGATTAAGAGGAGCCTGATAAGGCAGTCTTTTCAAGTTCAAACTATACTGTACACATTTACAATTAAGATAATTATATGTCATCATTTTGATAAAAATATTCAAATCTCTTTCAACATTCCAGCAAATGTTTCTTTAATCATAAGAATATGAAAATAATATATTACTATACTTGTAAAACTGTTTATTGTTCTTTTCAAAAAATCATAAAGCTTGCCAGCCCATTGGCTTTTTGTAAGCAGCACCATTTCAGGATCCCAAACTGGCTTGTGAGTTTATTATTAAATCTGTTTGACTTCCAGGGAGCTGGCATTGGAGTAATCTGTAAAACACTGATACCATTCACTATGTTTTAAACTGGCTATGGTGTAATTCAAATGTTCATTGGAAAAAAAAACACTATTTCTTTTAAGAGGTGAACATTGGGAAATATGAGTAAAACTTCCTTCTTACATTTTACTTGCAAACACAGGAATTTTAAATGAACTCAAATGTTATGCCAAATTCCCTTTACCTTAGTCAGAAAAAAAGATCCCAAAAGATTGCACAATTACACACAAACACACATATTTCATCAGTATATTTTGTTGCTCCGATTAGCAAAAACAAAAAAGTCTAGACTCCTTATATGTGTGGATTTTTAACCATAAATTTCAACATTTGAATTCCCATAGGCTGAAAGGCACAAGTCTTGCCAAGGACAAATTTTGCCAATCCCCAGAGGGGAAAAAATTCAGAGACAACAAAACTATTGCCAGATCCACACTGACTCTAAGCAAGAGCTAAGAATTACATAGAACTCTACAGCTTCTGCAGCTGTGAAACATATTTATTCATATATCTTACACCACAAAAAGTTGGGCTGAGAAAAAAAAATGCTACTTTTTATAAATACATTCCTCATAATTATTGAAAATGAAGGATACAAAAAAGAAATTAGAGTATGATTTCAAAACCAAGTTGGGTAGTTCTGAATGAAATAGCAAGTTATTTTGCCTGGCTTCCTCTTATAAGGTATGTAATCAGCCCGACCACTTCCTTTCAGAAGAGCTCTACCGTCTGTTGACTTGGAGTAGAGATACAAGCAGTATTTCATTCTAAAAGGCACCAACTAAAAATTCAAGATCTCTCCCTTGTATCACAGTTGAAGTTCTACCCTTCCTGCAGTTTGGCAGCGGAAGAGGTTTGGATGACATTACATGACTCCTAAAAACACCCTCCCCCAAATAAGGCAGAGCGCTGCTTTTGAATTTCCCCCAAATTTGAATGAGTCCCTCCTCTGGCAGAGGCTGGAAAGCCCCTTCCAAAAACTGCCAAATCTTCACCTAATCAATCTCCTCCCATTTTCTAAGAAAGAATGCTTAGACATCTCAACCTACGCTACAGAGCAGTAAGATTGATTTATAGACTTTGGCCTTCAGAAGGTTGGTTTTGTCTGTCAAGCTTCAGTTGTGGAATAAACCTACTACCCAACATTGTCTTATATTAGGTGTTTGTGTGTGAGAGAGAGAATTAAGACAATCGACAAGTCTAAAGCAATTTGGCTAGTGAAGGGGAGAAGTGAACGATGGAAAGTAGCAGGGTAGGAAAAGTATCCATGGGACAAATGAAGAAGGGGAGAACCAATGCTTGAATTGGCTTCAGGTAGCACTCTTGAACCAGGATGTACCTACAACCTGGAATGATCATGCCCACCATATGATTCTGTGACTCCAGTTGGGTAAAAGATTAATCAATTCCTGTGCCATCCTTTCCAGTTTCTAGGCTACCATGGGAAGGAATAGCCCAAGCAGCTCATTTTTATTTGTTAATGCAGAAATGTTTCAGTGGCCAATGCAACTTTAAAACATGAAATTTATCTAATCATTGCAGAGTGTTGTGCATTTTGGTTAAGAAATCTAGAATGCCCTCTAGACAAGTACATGACTGCCCTCTTGCCATTTTCACAATTAAACTCAATGCTCTCTGTTGTCTTAATCAATATTTCTAATTGTTAAGGGGTTTGAATATCACCCCATAATTTACAGTCATGGCTCCATTCTAGATTCTCTTCCAGAAGACTGGTAGGCATGAAGTGAGGCCTTTTTTCTGTCACAGTGCCCCTCAATATTGGTACACCCTCCTAGGGAAGTTAGGCATGATTGCTTCAAATAGAAAACAAAGATTTGAATTGTTCCTTACATATCTTAATGGTCAGGTTAGCACTAACCATTTAAAGATCACCAGTTTTGTTTTGTATTGGCTTTATTTTTAAATTTAGTTTGTCTATTTCTTAAAGCACCCAAGTGGTTTATAAGACAAGCCATAAATATTTACAGATTATTAGTACCTAAACAAAGTTGTCTAATATACTAAATACATTTCTTCGCTTTTAAAAATAAGGAGGGACAATTTATTATTAGGAGGGAAGACAGATATAAAATATGGGAGTATGCTATGAAATTGGACAGCATTATGTCTATGCCAAGTCTGAGTATGTACCAGAATAGAGTAAAATGAAATACAAGTTTTGTGGTAAAGGCCGAAGTCTGTATTCACTAAATCCGCTCACGCATTTTTGAAGATTGAATTCATCAAAATGGTAACTTGCTTTTGCAAAGTTAATGGAATAGTGTTGGGAGCACAAAAGAATCCCACCTTCTGTTCCGTAACATTCAACACCCAAAACACTCTATCCAGTTTATAGCTTCAATAAAGAAGCTACCCAAGTAAGCATTTCTCTATGTTCATTTGAAAGCAATTCTCAATTTCGAGTGGAAGGTTGCATTAAAAGAAGCTACCATAACTGTGGCAGATCCTACGATTGCTTAGATTTTATTCCCATCAGCCTCAGATGACAGTTCTAATAGAAAAATGATTCTTTTTAAGATTATGATTCCAATAACCAGATTATACTAGGCTACCTGATGCATAGGATCATAGCAGTAGTTTTCATAATGTCTGCAAGTACACACGATCCTCTTTATATTTGCATTATCATGATTGGGGGGGGGGGGGAATTAGGCTTCCCATATAGATAAACTGTCCATATAGTTGAAGAAAGTGAGCCACGCTACTAAACTAAGGGCAGAATATCTGGCAAAACTTGTTTTGTAAGATAGGTGACTATATCAATTTGGCCAACAAAATAAATACACACAAAAAAGTCATTGCATACTACTAACTGGGGTGGCCATTGGAAAACTTTTTTGTTATTGATCTAAATTACAAAATTGGATAGCACAGCTAAGTCATCTCATCCTATCCAAACTAAGGCCTGAACTTGAGAAAGGTGATTTGCCATCTCCTTCTCAAACATTATCTAATAATTACTTATTAAAGCAGCAAAAGTGTTTGTGGATAAATAGCAAGCAATATCCCCATGCAACATTTTCAGTTATAGAAAACAGCAGTTGTGCAACAGGATTTGAATGCTCCACCTCTACTGCCTTGGGCAGGTCGTACCTGCCCATCCTCTGACTCCAAAGTATAAAGATGGGAATAGAGACTTACCATGCAGGTTTGGTGTGGAGCCAAACAGAGCAGCTAAATAAAGTAACTTGCTTTGGCAGTTCACCCCCTGCCCGCCCCATAATTATAAAACATATAAAGAATGCTCTAGTAAATAAAGTAACTTTGGATGACTGTGATGTTTCTCTTTGGTCTTCTATTAGAACAACTACACAAAGGCTTAAAACAATTCATTCTTTCCAATTCATATTTTTTAAAAGCAATATCTAAATGCTGCCTGGAAAAATTATTCACAATATTCTCTGCCAAAAGAAAATATTTTGAATTATTTTTCTAGAAATCACACCAGAATAATTATGCTGACATGACCTTCAGTTTATTAAAACTTTCATGAATCAGGATAGCCTTTTTTTCCAGAATGTGACTATTTTACATGACCCTTCCCGTGCCCCATTCCCTCTCCACCAATGTCTCTCCTTTACAAGGATCACAAATTCTGTTTCTGTATGAGTCCGATGAACTTTTAGAAATTTTCCTAGGAATGCTGGATGTTCTGTGTTCTTATTTTAAAAAACAAATCCCAAACCCCTTGATTACACATAATTAAAAAAAGAGCACACACTATATTAGAACTATCTTCAAAACCAGTGTAAGATTGTGAATTTATTCTGATTAGATCACATAAAGTCCTGTTTTTGTGTGTGTGTGTATGTGTGTGTTTGTGTGAACACACATACACACATGTACTCCCACAATATGAATACAGAATTTTGGGATGGTTTCTGTCCAATTCCACATGTCCTCAGAAAATGTTCAGTTTTATTCTCCCAGTTTAGAGAAATTGTTCTCTTGTTCTCTGCCAAGTTCCTTTTCTTTCAAGAGTTTCTGGTTCTCAGCTCTCAACCTGTCCAGTTCCTCTTCTAACTGACTTACCCTGGGGTCCTCTGTTGAGTCCCCTGCAAATTTCTTGTTCTCCATCTGTAGGCGGTTGTTCTCTTCCTCCATCTTGGAAAGACACTTCTCCAACTCCAAATATTCCTTGATCAATTCCTGTTTGCTCATATTCTGCAGACTCTCTACATGATATCTCTCATATGTCTCTGAAAAATCTTTCTGAAGGAATTCAGTACCATCCCCTCCCATCCCATCACTACCCCCATCCTCCTCTTCCACAAAGTCTTCCTCACTGGTTTCATCTGACTTGGTGGCAGATCTTTTGGGGTAAAGGCTTGTCTTCAAATCTGGTTCTTCTTGATCATGATCCTCCATCAAAAACTGTGTGGTGTTGTATGGTGCAACAGGCTGTCCTTTAGCAAACATCTCTGCCCGCATCCTGGAAGCCCGTTGACTCTGCTTCTCATCAAACTTCTTCTTCTCTTCCCAGCTGAGTTTGTAATAAGGCTTCCAATGTTTCTTCTTCTTTGAAGGGCGCCTCCTATGTTTCTTTTTGCCCAGCTGTTTTTCCTCTTCTCCACCAGACTGGGATCTGCAACTCTGGTCAAAAGTCCCACAGTATTCCTGCTCCTGTAGGTCTGGTTGCTCTCCATCCCCTGCATCTTGGGTGTCTACAGCTGCACCAAATGCCTGGTCCTCAATCTGATTAATCCCTGGGGCAATCAAACTTTGGCTTCCTCCAACCACAGGAACTGTGAGTTCTGCATCAGGGAAAGCAACATCAGCACTGACCAGCCTGCCATCCTGCTGCTTAGCCACCTCTCTTGGTTGCCACCTATCGGCAATCTCTCTTCCTTGGAGCAGTTCCTGGTTAGTGGGTGGAGATCCAACAAAAGGTCCCCCTCCACCAGAGTCTCCCCCACCTGCACCCCTGCAGGGAGGGAAAGGTGTTTTGCCATTAGGCTGTTGCCTCAGATTGGCAGAGAAAGCAGCATCAGCCATAGCTGGTGGCTTTTAGCAATTTCCTCAGCCCAAAGGAGATTGTTGGCTAGTAAGTCCGAGGCTTAAATTTAATTAGCGGACAGTGCCTTGCTGGATGGTGCTGGGGCTGCCAGCTTCACAAGTTCTGAGAAATCAAATACTTTTTTTTAACACTTCAGCTCAACTTGCAGGCCTTTACAAAACTCTTACTGCTTAATAGTTATCAGGAGTATTAATCTGGAAGCCTTTCTTGCTCTTTCTTAAATTTCTAGAGTGTTGCAAACATTAAATTTTTCAGGGGAAAAAAAAGACCGGCAAGCTTGTCTTGGTTGGTCTTTAAATGTTCGTTACCTTCTGGGAAGTGTGGTAGCATCCGGTTTTTTCCTCCAGTTTCTACTTCTCCTGTTTGTCACACTGTAGAAAAGATGCACATCTCAAATTATAAAAAAGATTAAAGGCAAAAAAAGAGTTCCAGCTAAACAACGAGCCACCGCGACAGAGTCGGTATGTCCTTGAGACACCTTGTACGCAACAATAATTATATATATTATAATTATATATGTATATATATATAAAATGAAGATACGAGAGGCAAAAGGCCACTGAAGAGTTAAGCAGCAGGGTTCTCACTCCAGCGTAGGCGATAAAAATGTTAAAATATCCAAACCCACACAATCAAGGGTTAACAGTTCAGGGACAAAAAAGTTGAAGGTAGATCCAATGCCAAGAGTCTCTGTGTGTAGCAGTTCTTCTTTTTTTCTCAACAATCTGGATTTCAAAAATCACTTGAAAAATATTTCAGTCCCAAGCTTCAGCTACGAAAACTCTCCAGTCCCGAACGAGTTAAAGATGGTTTCTTTCTCCTTCTCGGAGAGGAAAGAGTTAACTCATTGAGGGAAGGTTGGCTCCTCCACGCACATCCAAAGTTCGAATCGCCCCCTCCCTTGCAGTTAACCCCACCCCTCCTTCCACCGCTTTCCTCCCTTGCTCAAGCGCCGCCAGATCTCAACTGCTACTCCTAGCGCGTTTCCTCGCCTTATATAAACGAACCAGCCCCTTCAACGCAGTGCGCAGCCGCATCTTATTTTCCTGGACCCAAGGTATCTCGGGATTTGTGGTCTCTCCTTCCGATCGATTGCCCAGTTCTCTTTTAACACAATGACTACCCTTCCCAGAATCGCGGCAAGGGACTGTTGTTTAGCCAATCAATATTCAAGGAGGGCTGGGACAACAAGGAAGCCCTCTCTGGTAGGCTGGCTAAATAACTAAAACATCAATGGCTATAATGGGAGTCCTTCAATACTAAGTGAACCAATCAGAGGTGAAAAGTTGGAGGCGGTGTAGGAGATGGGAATTGGAATATACCAACTATTTATGAGAATCTTGAAATCTTAACGCTTATTAAACTGACCTTTTTGAGTCCTCTTGGAACTCATCTTCAAATGAATGTCACCTCAGGCACTTTATCTGTCATAATACCGTTGAAGGAAAATAGCTTCGTAACTTACCCCTCGAGAAAAAAATGGTAGTGCCCAAAAAGTAGTTCCAATGTAACTTTAAGATTAAGAGGATTTTGTAATGAGTCACTCGTTTAAGATTGAGGAATTTCAGTAACTATTCGAGAATTTAGGGGGAGCAGTAATGTCATCTAGTGGCAAAAAAGATTTGGACAGGAGAGTTGAGTAGGAAGCCCTTGCTGGCGGAAGGTCACTACTAGTTGTGTAAAAAAACCCAGCTATGTTAACCTATGACGGTGACTGATCTACGTGGAGGAGTTGTAAACAAACCGAAATTCGAAACTAGTTCCGTCTTAAAGGCATAAAGGTACTCCTTTCGCTAAATCAAATGATGTAATTGAAGGCCTGGAAAGGGGATTGCAGTCTAGTGGTTAAAGACTGAGATTTGGGATCTTCTTTCGCCAGAGGAAGATCTGCCCAAGTTGCCAACAGATCAAAGTTGAAAGAGTTTATTAACCAATTACTGTAGCTTTTCTCATTGGCTGTGAAGAAAGCAGGCTGGAGAACCGCGACTGAAAAGGAAGCTGCAGAACTTGAGGTCTGCCAGCTCTTCCCTTCTAATGCTTAGAAGCTGGCTCAGGTCATCAGGAAACAGATGCATTCTGTATATGGTCAGAGACTAATTTATGTTCTGTTTCACCCGTTTCGAGCCCTATGGGCTCCATATTACTCCATACAGTTCAACAGCGAAAGAAAACGGGTTTATAACCCTCTTTTCCACTGAGCAGAAGCTGGGACACCCTCCCCCCCGACCCAGGCTGGCATTGATTGCCTCAGTGGAGGTATAGACCAGGAACTCCTCTTTTGCAGACCCTCACCTGAAAGGGCTGCTAAGAGGGAGAGGATTTCCTTTGTGTTCAACAACTGCTCATCTCTTCCATCCCAGAATCCTGATTTGTCTTTCTCTGCTATTCGCATTGTGGAATTGTTAACAGGACAAGCGTTTGGTTAGCTTTTGCAATGGAAAAAGTGACCCAGGTGCATAATAATTTTATAAAGAAAATGTTAAAAAAAACTGACGATGTTGGGGCCAAACATTGTAGAGCCTTTGAAAATTGAACCAACCTCTTGAAAGTAACTTAGAATGACAAAAAGCCTGAAAAATGATTAAATTTAAAATGCCATGTTATCCTTTCTTGTGAAAACATGTTGGCATGACTAATTGTATTACGCTGATTCTGTAAAAACGCTACATTTTTAAATGGCAGAAAGCAAGAGTTTTAGGCATTGGGTTTTTTAAGAGTTTTAGCAAAAATAAAAAACGGGTACATCTCAAACTAGGAGGAGGGAAATTCAAAAGTAATATTAAAAAGTGTTACTTCACAGAAAGGGAGGCTCAGAACCAACTTCCAGCAGAGGTAGGTAGTTCATCAGTCATCAGTAATTGAGTTTAAATATGCTTGGGTGAAAAACATGTCTATCATCCAAGTAAGTACTAAGTAAAAAAATAAAATGGCAAACCCCATCTGAACTTTTGGCTAACTGCAAAAAACTAAAAATAAAATATAATTAATTGAAAATATTAAAACAACAACAAAAACCCTCACAGGGCAGACTGCATGGATCATTGGCTCTTTCTGCACTCTGTTTTCTATGTTTCTATGCTAGTTTCCTTATTAATTTAAGTTCAGCACAGGCTGCCTTGGTTGCTAAGTTTGCTGCACACATACTGTAAACTAGAATTACTCCTTATTGCTACGCAACATTTCTCTCTTAATGTAATCATCTTGAAAATACTGTGAAATACTCTGCAAAAACAGATGAAGCAAATAATACAACGTTATACAGCCCAACATGCAAATGTAACTCCAACACAACTTTCCTGAAGTCAATTTATTTGTATTCATTTCCTTTGTTCATGTCCATGTTCATACGTATATCTGGTATCTTGTACATGTTTGACAAACGAATCAATAAATAAAATAAATATTCTATTTCACTTTTGTTTTAAAGTATCATATTTTTCGCTCTATAAGGCACACTTCCCACCCCACCCACCCAAAAAAAGTGGATGGAAATGTCTGTGCATTTTACAGAGCAAATGTTGCCAAAGCCCCGCCCATCCACCAGCCCCTACTCTTTGTCTGTTTTTGGCCTCTGCACACCCCATTTTTGGCTTTCATGTGCCCTGTTTTCGGCCTCCGTGCACCCCATTTTCGGCCTCTGCATGTCCCATTTCTGGCCTGTTCCAGGCGGCAGTGATGGTGATCCCTGCCACCCAGAATGGGCCAAAAACAGGACACATGGAGCTGAAAACAGGGCATGCGGAGGCAGCAATAGGCATTAGCGATGGGCAGCGGCGATCCCCACAGCCTGGAACGGCTGATCGGCGGTATTCCAGGGGCTGATCCAACCACCAATCAGCTGCTTGTGCTAAATCAGGCTGTGATAATGTGCTGAAGCTGACCAGACTGTTTGTTGTTTGCTGCAAGGACACTAGCCAGATGAATACCGATGGATGCTGGAAGGCAGAGGCAGATTTTTTTTCTTGTTTTCTTCTCCAAAAGCTAGGTGTGTCTTATGGTCCGGAGCATCTTACAGTGCAAAAAATACGGTACATTTATCATTTGGAGCATCTGTAACTTATCACACCATCTAGTGAACCCAAGTCCTTGTCATCAAGAATCAACCATTTTAAGAAGTGAAATACCCAGGTTTAAACAATTAAAATTTCAAAAAGTAAAAATAGTATATTTACTGCTATCCATTCCATAGTGGATTTAATACCTTATCAGAAGCATATAAATCAGGACAGACTAAATTTCCATATCATACAGTACAAGTTTAACCTGAAGAGTATAGCTTCTTTTCTGTGATTTTTCCCGAATTACTCTCAATTACAAGTGTGAAATCTATGACAAAATTTCATACCACTTTGGGGCAGACTATACAGCAAGGCTCTAGGATAACTTTGAAGATTCACGTAACACTTTTAATATAAGTATTCTCCAAACCCAGGAAATTACAAAAAGTATTGTCCCCATTAAATCTATAAAGATGGTTAAGTCCTATGAAAGTAAAATGGAGAAATTGGGCTCAGAAATTGTAATTGCCTAAGGTCCTCATCCTATGGCAAAGTCAATCATTCAAGTCAGTTTCTAGGTTTAGAGCCTAAATGCCCTTATTATATTAAGCCATAATTTGCTTTAATCTTCGCTAGAGCAACCAGGTTCTAATACTGTGTTGAGCTGAATCTAAATAATGACCTAGATTAGAGTCATGTTGAACTGTATCTTCTGCAATAGGACTGAATACAATGAAACAGAAGAATAAGAATGAAATTCTCAGAACAGAATAATGAATTTCTCAGTATATTTATTATAGTTATGTATCACTTTCTGTGCAAGAGCTCATGGTGACCTTGCATAGTGTTTTATCCTGTTTTTCTCTATGACAAGAATTCTGTAAGGTAGAATGGGCAGAAAGAGTGTGAGTGGCCCAAAGTCATCTAGTATGTTTCTGTGGTTGAGAATACGTTGAAATTCGTGTTTCTCCTAGGCTAACATCTTAACATTATCATACTGACTGTAATAGACATGATTCCACATTTAGTTGTACATTTAAAATGGGATTCGTTACTCCTTACTTTTTGAGGAAAGGTAAGTTCTCTCCAAATATTTTTCCTAGATTAATTTATATTCTGAGAGCAATTCTAGAGGCCAATAATAAGTGTTAATTTTCAGATTTGGGCGACTTTGGAATATATACATATAGCACCATTAGTTCAATGGACAGTATTAGGATCTAAACATTAAAACTCTGGAAACAGAAAATTATTATTGCAACAGTTAGAAAATTTTGCAATGGAATGTCTAATAAAAATTCAAAACTTTTCTTCTCTTGTTAAATTGACTTTATGGGGAAACCCAATTTTAATAATATGGAAAAATCAGGTGGAAATGGAGAATTTTAAACATATTCTATGTTAAGAGACAAATTAACATAACCAATGTAATCCAATAGCATTATTTCCAGTGACAATATTTGCCAACATTTTTTTGACCAGCAGCATTCTCAGATTTTGAACACCTGAGAACAACTTGTTAAATCTTTTAAATTTAAGAAAGACCTAAATTGTTTGTACAGATATTTGTTATCAATACACTAGTGTGATATGCAGATGTTAAGAAATAAGTGAAATAAGTAATTACAGGTTCCTATATTGCCTAGATTATCTGGAGAAAGTTTTAATTTATATACCAATAGTGTTAATATATCTTAAACTATAACAACAAAATACTTAGAATTTATTGGATTCTATTATAGAGTCCAATTATATTAAAGGACTATCTACAACAGTGTTTCATTTGAGATGTAATAAGGATAGTGCTTCTTTTAAATATATTTACAATATTCTATATTTATTACATTTTGGGAGAAAAGTAGTGGACTATATAAATGTGATTGTGAGACAAAAGCTAAAATTTTCAGATTATAATATTTTTTTTAACTGCATACCTGATACATGGAATTTGACAGCTAGACAATATAAATAGATTCTTTGTGTCCTTGCTATGGCCAAAATACAGGTATTCTAGACAATATGGGTGCTAGATAAATCAAATAAATGCAAATAAATATAGTGCCATTGGAAATATAAATATATGCCTCCTTGTATTAAATGGATTGCAATGTGTTTATAATTCTAGACTTTAACAAATATAATGAAGTATAGGACTCATTCATACAAAATAAAATAGGTTAAACAAATGTATTAAATATGTATGTAATTGAATAATTGCATTAGATAACTATATATAAAACTGTAATCATTTACTGTTAAAATGATATATTGTACTTTTTCCTTTGTTGTATTTTACTTCACTTTTCTAAAAATATACTTTTTTCTTTGATAATGTATGTATTTTTATTTTTGCATTGAAAAGTAAAATAATAAATGCAAAAAAATCCACATTTAGGAACATATGTTCTGAAACCTGGAGAGGGGAATACATGCAGTAAAATAAAGAAAATAAGATGACCTAAGCCTTGAAATTATTTACTCATAAAGAATTCTGACTATCTAATTAGTGCTGTTTAATTTGCCTGGATCTGACCACATACCATACTGGTTGGAGTAATGGGAGTTGGTGACCTTAAGTGATGGAATGTTGTATTGTTTATTGTCAGTGCAGGATATCACATAGGGTATGTTGTGAAAAATGAATTTATCATGTAATATGAATGTGTAATTAAAGTAAATAAATATATTTATGTTTCAGAATGTGCCAGGAACTCATTCTTCCTTAGCTTTGGCAATGTCTATTTGACCAAGCCATTTTGAGGTTGTACCAACGGAAGTGGTTTGGAGACTTGAAAGATAGGGTTAGAAAAGTCATTTTTCTGCTCTGCAAACGGCTTGTTTTGTACAGCAGCGTGTAGGACTATTTTGCACAGTCAATCACCCTTGGTTATTTTGTAAAAAATGGAAATAACAGTGCCATCTGTCTAAATGATATATACATAACAATATTAACAAGTATGTGAAAGCTAATTTTTGCAGGTGATAAGAAAGGTTTCTTATTTTTTTTTATAAACTAAAAATAGCCCTATTTTTCAGAGATGCTTTTTTTCTCTAGTTCCAGAGAATCTGTTGTATTTTGCTTTCCAAGGGAGCTGAATATTTATATGGCTGACAGCAAAAAAAAAATTCCCCTTCTAAGCTGCAACCTGAGATTTGGATGCCTGCTGTTGGGACAGTCTGTTCCTTCATTGTATTTGGAAGGCACATCAAAAACAGAATAGAACACCACTAGAAAGATATCCCTACAATTGTCTTCTTGTTTTTTCCCCTTGCAGATTGTAAGACTCCTTTTGTACTCGGAGGGGAATGCAAGATCTAATCCTTGCTTTTCCTGGATTGGTTTTTAGTTTGTTATCCCAAGGCCTAGCACTACCGACAGTTGCTTAGTGCAGTGCTGGTAGATGATCGACAAGGTTGCTGGGAAGCAGTGACGTGCGGTGAGGTTTACGGCTGGTGAGGCTGGTGACGTCATCAGGAAGGCGGGGAATGGGACCACGTGTGCTGGAGGCTGAGGCAGCCTCAGCCTCCAGCACACGTGATCCCATTCCCCGCCTTCCTGAGCATGCTCCGCCGGCTCGCGCTCCGCAGTCCTCGAAAGTGACTGGGGAACAATGAGAACCTTCCTGCCTCTGCTGGACTTTGCAGTCCAGCAGAGGCAGGAAGGTTCTCATCGTTCCCCAGTCGCTTTCGTGGTTTCGTCATCTGGGAGCGCCGACATTTCTGCCTCCGCAGCTCGCGGGCGCGGATGGACGGAGGTAGCCAGAGTGGCGCCAAGGCAGTCCGGCGGGCGAGCGACTGAGGACCTCCATCGCTCACTCGCTCTTTCGTCCGCCCGGACCGCCTCGGCGTCGCTCTGGCTACATCCGTCCGGCCGCACCTGGGAGCTGCGGAGGCAGAAATGTTGTCGGCGATCCCGGATGATGAAGCCGCAAAAGTGACTGGGGAACGACGAGAACCTTCCCCCAGTCACTTTCGTGGCTTCGTCATCCAGGAGCGCCGACAACATTTCTGCCTCTGCAGCTCCCGGGCGCGGCCGGGCGGATTTATATTATATTATTATATTATTATATTATTATATTATTATATTATTATATTATTATATTATTATATTATTATATTATTATATTATTATATTATTATATTATTATATTATTATATTATTATATTATTATATTATTATATTATTATATTATTATATTATTATATTATTATATTATTATATTATTATATTATTATATTATTATATTATTATATTATTATATTATTATATTATTATATTATTATATTATTATTATATTATATTATATTATATTATATTATATTATATTATATTATATTATATTATATTATATTATATTATATTATATTATATTATATTATATACTATTATTTCATGAAGAGAGGTCAGGCTCTGCCTCCCTTGCCTCCCCTGACCGCACGTCCCTGCTGGGAAGAAGTTTCATTTAGGGCCAGATCCAGATAGAGCTGATCCCTAGCTTTAGAAAGTTGCTTTTCAGAATTGACGAAGTTGGAATGAAACTGTGACATCAGCTAAGATTTTTAAATGGCCACAGAAAATCAAAACAGAAACAGGCCACTGTTCTCTTAGGTCACAACAAGAGTTTGCTGGGCAGAAATCAACAGGTTAAGGTTTTTTTTATAGCAAATACTACTCAAATTACAATTAAAAGGCTCAGTTAGCTACAGGAACATAAAGAGCTGGCAACCCTAACTCAACTGGATTTCATTGTACA